>NC_091548.1:1432500-1776504 GCF_030788295.1 Drosophila virilis
TGGGGATTATCCCACAATCAATACTAGGAAATTTGTTTCAAATCCATGGTCGACTTGACGAGTGCGACCTTTTTTCAAAATCTTTTTGGTTGACCGCTTGATTTCATTATCTTCTTTTTTGTTATGTATCATTTCCGCGTTTGTTTCAGTTCTTATCTGTGCCTTGTCTAATAGATAGAGCTCTTCAATCTCAAACAACCAAACTGGGTTGTTACCAAACAAAAGTACTCAGTGCCCAAAAGACCGTATTCATCTTGACACTTTAAGAGCGTGCCAAAACTAATTTTTGTCCAATGGAAAGTAAATCGTGTAGAAACTAAATTTGACTTTAAGTGGCAAGCAGGTGGGAAACATATTATTTTTAAATATATATATATATATTTATATGAATACATATTACAGTATATATTTTTAGGGTAATCTCATTGTCAATAAGAAATTTTCTTACAGAGGACTCCATATTTAGATATATTTCAGTTTTTTTTTTTACCCTGAACCCATTAAAAATGGGTAAAAGGGGTATCATGCTTTTGTGCAAATGTTAATATGTGCAACAGGCAGAAGAGAGCATCTCCAACTCCTAAAGTATATATATTCTTGATCTGCATCAATAGCCGGGTCGATCTAGCTATGTCCGTCTCCCTGTCCGTCCATTCGACATTCTGTTTTTTTAGTAAATTGGGTAAATATTAAGAGTTAGAGTCACCAAACTTGATATGTTGATTTTATACCTATTGACACCTCCCCGCTAACACCGCAGATCTATAAATCAAGTTAAGAACCCAACTTATATTGCCAACCAATCTTAGCCACAATTTTAATGCAATTGTCTTTTTGAGAATACACAAATATTATATGGCACAATAAGATATAGTGTAGAACATTTCATTAAGATCGGTAAAACATTGTAATTGCGACTTTTTTGTGTAATGCTATTTAAGTTGGTTTTTTTCTCTATAATACTTTGTATTGGTGTGGCTGTTGAGTAGGGGCATAGCAAGCGTTGAGGTATGTCGCGAGCTCGAGGCCTACCTGGGAAGCTATTTTTATTGTTGAGTAGAGTCATCAGCAAGTAATACGGTCAATTGCAAATACGAACCCTGCAAAAGGAACTTTTTTTATACCCTGAACCCATTAAAAATGGGTATAAGGGTATATTGTATTTGTGCAAAATCCAAATGTATGTAACAGGCAGAAGGAAGCATCTCCGACCCCATAAAGTATATATATTCTTGATCTGCACCAAGTCGATCTAGCCATGTCCGTCTGTCTGTCTGTCTGTCTGTCCGTCTGTCCGTATGTATGAACGCAAGGACCTCAGAACGTATAAGAGCTAGAAAATTGAAATTTTAGATGTAGGTGCTCCTAGTGCCTACGCAGATCGAGTTTGTTTCCGATAATCGATAACTTACTCCGTTTCCAAGCAATCGATAAAAATATCGATATCAATATCAATATTCTGTTTTTGGGCTAATTTGGTAAATAATAAGAGCTAGGGTCACCAAACTTGACATATAGCTTCTAAAGCAGAATATATATATATGCATTTGATGTTGCAGGAAGAGGGTTCAGGGTACCCCTAGTTGGGAGCTCCCGACTAGAACCTCTTACTTATTTTATGTTTGCTTAAGTTTCAGTACACGCACATATTTAAATGCAATGCAGCAGAATACACTATTTAAAAGAGTTAAGTAAAGAAACTGTCAGCAAAGCCAGCCTACATAGGTATGAATACATACATGTAGTAGGTACACGGTATCCCTTAGTCGGGAACATTCAACAACTTAAACTGTATACAAATCAGTATATCGGTTGATTTACAATACAATATCTACATTGAACATTTCAGGTCACAGCGGGGTAAATCAATTGGGTGGAGTCTTTGTTGGAGGAAGACCATTACCTGACTCGACTCGCCAGAAAATCGTTGAGCTTGCTCACTCCGGAGCTCGACCATGTGATATTTCTCGGATCCTTCAAGTTTCCAATGGATGTGTTAGTAAAATTTTAGGCAGGTGAGTACCGTATACATGCCTTTCACTAACTCCATATATTGCGAGATATAAATATAATTTGGGCTGGTGGGGATTGTTTACTTACATATATATGTGTATATACAAAAATCTAAGCCTAAGGATGAATTAAGGATCTTAAGCTTTTGCAAGTTTGGGAAAGTGCACTAGGCGAGGGAAGTTTGCCGGACTCATTTGGACTATGATTGGTCCATTGTGTTTTGGGGATTTTATTGGGAACTTAGCTCCACTCCGAGGTACGGATTAAGCCTAGAATTCTTTTGGACCTTTGCTTGGGTCCAAAAGCAAATAGATAACAAGAAAACGGAATCTAGTTTTACAAATTGGGAGAGCACAGAGTAGCTGAGACGCTGTCTCTACCCCTTCCTCAACGCGATAGCTTTTACAGAAGTAGTTAAATGAGGCAAGGAGTCCGCTTCCCATCTAGTTCTCTAGCGTAGACTCGTCTATATATATCCGAATGCATTTTTTGGCCTGGAGGGTAATACGATTGTGGAAAGGGGTAGAACGATTTGGGTTGTAGCTTCGACAGGCTGCTGGTAAGCTGTTAGGTAACTAATTGTTCACATTTAACATGTTAGTGATATATATTATTAATTAAGTATTTAAGAAATTTTTAATTGCATAAATGTTTTGCTTACAATTAATTCCAGATATTACGAAACAGGAAGTATTCGACCACGTGCGATTGGAGGCTCTAAGCCACGAGTAGCCACCGCAGAGGTCGTTAGCAAAATCTCGCAATACAAACGGGAATGCCCCAGCATATTTGCCTGGGAAATCAGAGATAGATTATTGCAGGAGAGCGTGTGCACAAATGACAACATACCAAGTGTAAGTTTATCTTCGGGTGTTATGTGCATATATATGAAATCTAGATTCATAATATTATTGTATACTTAAACATCAAATATGGTCTATCTAGCTGTTATACTATTTGTGTAACGTGTAAAAAAAATAATGCCTTAAAACCGTATTTATTCGATATCTGGGAAAACTGAAGCTTTGCATTTGGTACGCGCGAATGTATATATTTTTAATTTCAAAGAATTTATGCAGACGTATCAAGAATATATATACTTCATCTGGGGTCGGACAAGCCTCCGTCGGTCTGTTAGATGGATTTGCAAAAACCCATTATACCATTAAACAATTATACGATAGGTTCATAGTATAAAAACAAATGTTTTTAAGATTTCCCGTAGGCTAATCAATCAAAACTTATTATAGTTTAATTTATTTTATCCTGTCTTATTGTTATATTTTGACTTTATCTTTCTCATTGACGTATGAAAGTGCTTTAAGACTTTAGCCAAAATTGATGCCAAATTTCGAGTATTTTTTTAATAATTTAAGCATCACATTATTATATGCCATTTTCTCCGCTATTTGAACTTTTCTTTTATATTCTTGACGCCATTTTTTTGCCTTTCTTACATCTAGTTAGCATTACCATTTTTTTATTGTTTATTAAGTATGCCAAAAAGGAAAGAAGCAAAGGAGCAAAATGAATTGTGACAGCGATGCCGATGGCCTGCGTTGTACTTTTCCTCATTGACAGTTGTGTGGAAAATGTGCTCATTCAAATGGAAGGGAAAATCTTTTATGCACATTAAGCGACAAAAAGGGAAATCAGTGCTAGAAAAAGTATGAAAACGTACAATATTAAATAAATACAGCCCAGCCCGTCACCGCAAAGCGTTAGGCGTTGAAATTCACGCGAGAGGGGAAATCACATTTTTCCTTTTATGCTGGCAATAGAAACAGAAACTGAATCGACCGCTTGGAAGGGACCAGGATCCGGAACCCGGCTCGTAACAAAATCATTGAGGGGTGAAAGCGTAGTGTTTGCCAGTTACATGCTGCATGTTGCCGCATGCTCTAATTTGTTCCGAGAGTCCTGGAGCTTAACTATATGCCCGCGAAGGAGGACAGTATAAGGCCGGCGCCAGAAAGTACAAAAACAAAGATTGAAGTTTTGTTTTATTAATAACAACTATGTCGATTCGAAAAAATAACGGCTCACAAGTTATTTATTAAAATAAATGCTGTTATTAAACGTACAGGTTTCCATGTAACCCAGCAAATAGTTAACATTTTTTTTCGTTATCCGTTTGTATTTTCAAAGGGAGAGTTTAACTTAAAGACAATTTTTTTAGCTAATTGAAACCTCACAAAAGAATTATAGAATTTGTAAGCCCTGTCATACAGGCATTTTTATCAATTTTTGGCGAAAGAATGTTCATAATGTCTTTAAAGAATTTGTATTTTCTATGATGCATTCGTTCAAATTAAACCTTTTGTTGCTCTTAATAAAATTTATTTAATAAATTCGGGCCAGTTTAATTAATATGTACTTTGATTTTTTTAAGCGCTACAAGTCACCAAATAATGTTAGCCAACATATATGCACATTTTATGTGTGAGGATCCTCTGTTAGGTAAACATATATGAAACTTGAACTCAATCCCTTATGTACATAACAAGTTATGTACATTTACATATGTATACCTGCCGTAGTAAGGATATTTGAACGCATATATAGGTATATATGAAGGGTACATATATTATATATATATTTATATTTATATATATATATATATGCGATGCTTTCGGGGATGGCGTTCATTTTTATTTTTTCAAAAATAAGTTTTTATACAAGCATTCGCTTTCGTTCCCCCGAAAGGACATTTCTGCCTAATTTTTCCACTCAACTGCACTTTTCCCTGTTGTTCTCACTCGCTCATTTATATGTTTTGAGCGTTTGTTCTTTCTTTCGTACGATTTTGCTTTTGCTTTTGCTGTTGCCTTTTGAATTCATTTCAAAAGCGCTGTCATGCGCAGGCACTGCCTTAAAATAATAATAAACAAGTAAGCTTGCTCTAGTCGGAAATGCCCGAATAGGAGATTCCCCGCGCGGAGCTGCTGCACAAACATTCTAGCTTCCTTCTACACAAAGCCAAAAATACCCAGCTTACGACCCATACTATCGAAAATGATTTAGCTTCCGATCTTGCCGAATTTTGAAGTCCATATGTATGGCATCATCATGTGCTTAAATGCCAAAGACCATTTATTACCAAATTTTAGGGACAACAGGGAGAGGTATCCAAAAACTATATTATACGAGAGTCTACATACGAAAATTTCATCGATTTTGATGGAAAGTTGTCGTTGAAAACTCCATCTGCACTATGAGGACCTACGTTCAAAATTTAAAAACTCAAGCCCTTATAGTTCAGACAGACTAACAGAGGAAGACTCGGTTAATGATGCTGACCAACAATATATGTACTTAATGTGCTCGGCGATGCTTCCTATTGTCAATATCGAATTTATACACATTTTCAATGGCTTCTGGACATAACAACACGACTAGGAACTATCTTTTAACCAGGTTCCACTTGCCCTAGCAAAAAGTACTTTTACAGCATTTTATACATTCCCTACCTAAGCCAGGCATTCAATCACATACCCTGAAAAGAACATTAATTGAGCAGTAGCTCACTTACCTCTGTATATTGAATTGTAATAAATATTTTAATTTTGTGGAGAAACGCACGAAATAACTACTATAAAATATAATTCATATCTAACCTTTTTGGATTGTTGGTGATTTGTATGCTTTAAGGTATCGTCAATAAACAGAGTACTGAGGAACTTAGCAGCACAAAAGGAGCAGCAAAATACTGGAACAAGCAGCTCCAATCCCAATCCCAATCCAAACCCAAACCCAAGCCATGCAGCAGCTAGCGGCAATGGCAGTAGCAATAATGGTAATAGTAGTAGTAATGGTAACAGCGTAAGTGGAGCGAATGGGGTGGGGCCGAGCTCCACAAACGATCTGATACAAACTGCGACACCTTTGAACTCATCGGAGAGTGGAGGTGCCAGCAATTCTGGCGAGGGCAGCGAGCAGGAGTCGATTTATGAGAAGATACGCATGCTGAACACTCAACAAGCCTCGACGCTGGATTCGGCTATATCAACCACAGGGGCGCCTCCAGTCACTCACGGGCAGCTCATGACGAGTGTGCCCAGCAACTTCAGTCCGCACTCCCATTCGAGCCACCCGATCCACACCCATGGCCATGGGCATCAACAGCAGCAGAGTTGGCCCACTCGACATTACCCCACTGGGTCCTGGTATGCAGCTCCTCTGAATGGCAGCGAATTGGTTTCGTCTCCAGGTGTCATCTCTGTGACCGGCTATGGAAACGGTGGCCTGACCGCTGCTTCAGGTCTGGTTCCGGGACATCCGTTGACTCCACCAAGTGATCTCATCAATATTGGGGGCCCAAGCGCTCGTTTGGGCAACTGCACCAATTCCGCAGACGATGTAATGCTCAAAAAGGGTAAGTAAGACCCCCAATCATATAATATATTCTGATAATATCAAAGGAAGTTTCTTACATATAGGGTGAAGTGCGATCTTTTTATTTGTCGAATACTTGCTAATATAAAATATTGTATGGTAAACTAAATGATATTTATTAAATATATTAAATTTGTATTGGAAGCCTTGATAGACACTGAAGATAGATAGTTTATTAGATAATAATGTTCTAGACTAGATAGGTAATACCCTGCAGATCCGTAGATGTTGCTGTCAATGTAACATGCAGGCCAAAAGTAAGAGAATAGAGCAATATATTCTAATTGAGACTGGGAATTGTTTTGAGAAAACTGTATTTATTTTATATGCGGGTATAGCCCGGCCTTGTCCGTGGCATGTATAAAATGAAAGTTCTCAAAAAACGTTGAATATGATTTTGAAACTGATCGGACGGTAATCAAACAACTTTCATACAAATGTTTTCCTCCAATTTACCACTGTTGCGGGTAGAATTTCCCAAATCGCTGAAACATGTATTCATTAAGTTCCTATATAGCGATTGGAAAATAAGTTTGAAGCAAATCGAACAACACTTAACACTTCGCCCAAAAAAATATTTGAATCGCGTTTCTACCGAGGGCGTTTAGATTTTGCGAAAAATGTGAAACACGTCTCGAATGATTTTCCATATACATATATCCTTGAAGATGAATTTGAGGGCGAAACGTCATCCATCAATTTGGTTCCCATTTCCACCAAAGAAGAATACATTTTTGGAAACGTGTGAAACACCCCTCAAACGAATTTAAACAAAGAATTTTATTAAATAGATCGGATGGTAAACAAAAAAGTTTTATACAAACGTTTCTCGCGATTTTTTCATACTTGCGGGTGGAGTTTTCCGAAACCGTCTAAACGTGCACCTTCATCACATAAATTAACTACAGAGAAAATGTAGCTTTCTAGCTCTTACGGTTTGGGCTGTGCATTGAGCACCAATCAGTCAGTCAGGACAAATAGTTTTATATAGAGATGTATGTACATACATGAGTGAGCTGGTAGTCTACATTCACTACGCAATATCTCTAAGTTTAGGGGAAGGTCGCATTTAACTTCGAATAGAGACAACAGAACAGACAGTCTGGCAAAGCCAATCAAGCCCTGGACTCTGTGTCACGTGCCTGTTCTATTTACGCACGCACACCAGGTTTGCCCTTATCGAATTGTCGGCGATACAGACTGAAACATAAAACACAATCACAGTGCTGAGGAGAAAGGTTAGCCATATCGGTGAGGCAAGCATGTAAAAATCGCTAGCGAGCATTAACATAAGCGACATCCAAAAGATATTCTAAGTCAATCGTGCGTATATTGGGCAAAATTGATTCATGGCGAAGGCTGCTCTTATAAATATTTCCTGTACTCGTAGAATGGGAAAAACGAGTATATTGATTTGTTGCAATATATTTTTTAAAGTGTGTAAGAGGTATCTACAAACCCATAATGATTCAAATTTTGATCTACATAAAGAGATCAGTACCCTGTTCTCGTACAATTGGAAAAAGTAGAAATATATTTAGAAGACTGTAAGAGGCATCTACAAGCCCATAATGATTTAAATTGTTGATCTACATTCAAAATTCAGTGCATCTATTGATATCCTACGGTCTATGTGTAGCTCTTACGAGCGCATCTATCTCAGGGCTTAGAGCTATAATGAAATCATTAAAAGCCTTTTTGACAATAATGCCTTTCGGCTGGCGGTGAATTGCCATGAATTACAAGATGTTGTAAAGAAATTTGGTTTCGTTCATCAAATTCATTTGATTCATTTTTCCGGAAATCAAACCTGTCTAGGTGGAAAATGTAAGTCAAAGTCCGATCGAATTTAAACATCTTTTCCAAACTTTCTATGAAAAGTAAATGAAGACAATTTTTAAACTTTTGTAAATTTCTGGAAAACTGTTGGATAAAAGCATTTTTTCCAGCCGATTACCTTCTAATTGAAAATGGGTAAAAAGGGAATAATTGATTTGACTACATTTGTGGTACATTTGTTGACTACATTTGTGGAAGCACAAGGAACGCATTAAGTGCGTATACTTTTAGTTAGCATCAATATCCGATTCGATCTTGCTTGAACGCGACGATCCAGGATCCTATAAGAATTAAGGACTTAAATATAGGTTCTCCTACTTTTCGTACAGTACGAATTTGCTTTACTTAAAAAAAAACTGGTACAGTTTAAAATCGATATAGATCGGTATTGAACTCCGGGTTTTTAATTTTTATACCCTGAACCCATTAAAAATGGGTATAGGCAAAGACAATATAAACACTGTGTTTATATTGTCTTTGGTATAAGGGTATATTGTATTTGTACAAAATCCAAATGTATGTAACAGGCAGATGGAAGCATCTCCGACCCCATAAATATATATATATTCTAGATCAGCACCAATAGCCGAGTCGATCTAGCCATGTCCGTCTGTCCGTATGTATGAACGCAAGGATCTCACAACCTTTAAGAGCTAGAGAATTGAAATTTTAGATGTAGGTGCTCCTAGTTCCTGCGTAGATCGAGTTTATTTCCGATAATCGATAACTTACTCCGTTTCCAAGCAATCGATAAAAATCGATATCGATATCCTGTTTTTGTTTGGCAATTTTGGTAAATGATAAGAGCTAGAGTCACCAAACTTGACATATAGCTTCTAAAATAAAATATATATATATGCATTTGATGTTGAAGGAAGAGGGTTCAGGGTATCCCCTAGTAGGGAGCTCCCGACTAGAAACTCTTACTTGTTTTATTTTATATGAGTTAAGGCAACACATGTGATAAGCACGTCACTGACATCTATATTAATATTTAAGAAATACAAGTAAGAGTGCTCTAGTCAGGAGTGCCCCACTAGGGGATAGCTTAAACCTTCTTCTACCAATACCAAATGCGAATTGGTGGGTAGTTCCAATTTATTTATTTATTTGATTATAACTATGGGGTGGAGGCGGGGATAGCTAGGCTAGAAGCATTGAAGCCGGATTTTCGCCATGCATGAAATGGGATATTGTAGAGTTTAAATTTAAAGTTTTAATTTAAGAACCGGTTAGGATTTGAGCGCAAGTGGAATATAATAAGCATAAAAGCATGCATCAAGTTTGCTTGGCAGTTTCGCGCATAGTATACACTGATCCAAAAAGTATTCTAAATAGTTCTGTAAATGTATGTATGAATATATCCTTGGAATGTTTCTGATGACCGCTCGGCTTTGGATATCAGCTAATCAGGCACTATTTGCCATTAGGTGCAGGGTATAAAAATTTGATAAATAGGTAGTTTAAATGCTTACCAATGTTTTACCTTCGCAGACATTTACCAAATATCTAATTAGTTTAACGACATACGCCTAAGTTTTGAAAACAAAATCTGTGCCCAAAGTTCAACCGCGTGTTTGCCTTAACTGTTTGGGTGTGTCAGAAGAAGTAACTGTAACTGTAGCCCCGTATAATCCGCAGCCTCTGGCAACGGCAACGGCAACGGCAACGGCAACGGCAACGGTAGCGGCAGCGCAACGGGAATTGCTGTCGTGCTTGACAAGTTTACCCTTAACCGAGTAGTTGCTTTAATGCGATTTGCAGACTCATTTTACAGGCGATGACACTTCATTAAACGCCAAACCCGTGGGGGTGGCGGCGGTGACAGTGGTTGAGGGAGTGCGGGCGGTGATATGGTTAGAGGGGGAGATGTGTTGATGGGGTGCATAAATAGAAAGCAAAAATATATATTTATAAAATCGGTATCTGAAAAACCTCATCCTACACATTTTGGGCCTTATCTCGTTTGTCTCTAACGTATTTAACTGTGAAAGAGTGTCGCTCTGTTGCTCTGTCGCGACCTCCCCTGCCATCCAACTCCTCGCCCAACCGTCGTATCTTCTGCTTTCGAGGCTTTGTTGCTCTTATGGCTATCTTAATGCCTCATTCCCCTTGCTCTGGGTTTTGTTGTTGTTTATGGCTGATTTTCGTTATTGTTGCTGTTGTTGCCTGTCAGCACATTGCAGTTTGCTAGGCAAGTGACGTGTGCTCTGGACTGGACCTAAGTCCGGACCTGCGGCATGTCTCAGAGCTATCAGCATCTATTTGCTCTGTCACATTCACTCACATTCAGTGCCAGTTACACAAACACACGCACACACACACACACACACACCTTTGGTATATCAAAAGTGACAAGCTGAGATCCAAATGTTGCGGCCAGCGGTCTCTTAGATGTGGATGTGGTTTGAAGCAGGACTTCGTGTCGTATTAATTCTCTGATTTGCAGTCGATTCATTACTGGTTATAAATGCATTATGCACATTATACATATCACAGGTGTTATGTACATTCAGTATATATGTAAATGAAACATATGCATGCTTAAGACTCAAAAATATTCTGTGTTTATTGTCCAATCGATGTCAATTTTTAAAAGTGCAAAAATTGTGCATGAAGTATAAGGATATCTATCTTAAATATTAAATAGCAGTGCAAACATTTAATCTGTTTTTAACATATTTTAAATCATAGTAATACAACGTATTCAACAAATAGATAAGAATAAGACACTTTTCTTAAATACCACTTTAAACTGTATGATCTGAAGTAATATTTCACTATTAAATCAAAAACTTCCCTGCATTTTGGCATTTACATTTTGAGTTACAAAGTATTGTATTATCAAAGGAGGAATTTTGTAGTCTAGCACGTTACACTACAAAGTTCTTACTTAAAATGAAATACTTTTATTAATACGATGATTGAATTTTAGAGCTCGATGGACACCAATCAGACGAAACTGGTTCAGGCGAAGGAGATAACTCAAATGGTGGTGCCTCCAACATAGGAACGAGTGAAGATGATCAGGCTAGATTAATTTTAAAAAGAAAATTGCAAAGGAACCGAACATCATTTACAAATGACCAGATTGACAGTCTAGAAAAAGGTATATATATTTTAATATTAATGTTAAAGGTAAGACCTGGTGCAGAGTGTTCTAATGGAAGAGCACATTTGCCATTACTGAGCCGTTTCAATTATATATGATATATTCTAGCGGGTGTTTCCCGGCCGTGTTAGCGGCAAGTTTACTGCTTCAAATTTGAGATATATATTTTTCACCCACATTCCGACCGCAAACAAAATAAATCTATACGAACTATCTTGAGCTTAACATCTAGTCATATTTTGTACATAGATATTTGGAAATCAACTATTGAATAAGTGATCAAAAGTGGATTAAGTGAAAAACGTATTAAATAAATTTCACAAAGATCTTTGAAAATAAATTTGAAGCCGATCCAAAGGTCCCGCCAATTTACCACAGATGCGGGTAAAATTAAAAAAAAGCCGGAACACTTATTCATTATGTTCTTATCAATCAGATTAAACATAAAACTTCGCCTACAAAATATTAAATCCGCATTTTCCATCGATGAAGCTTTGACGTTAATATCATATATCCTTTAATGTTCTTAGAGTTTGAAAGAACACATTATCCGGACGTCTTTGCCCGCGAACGATTGGCTGGAAAGATAGGTTTGCCCGAGGCAAGGATTCAAGTCTGGTTTTCGAACCGACGAGCCAAGTGGCGTCGTGAAGAGAAATTACGAAATCAGCGGCGAACGCCAAACTCAACTGGCACAAATGGAACATCATCGTCGACCTCGGCAACAACATCTTTAACTGACAGTCCCAATAGCCTAGGCGGTTGCTCTTCACTATTGGCCGGCTCTGCAGGAAGTAAGTTTTGTACCCAAACTTAGGTTATAACTCATCAGTTTTATTATACCCTGTACCCAATGAAATGGGCCATGGAGCTTATGTGTTGTTGATTAGGTCGACAAGCTGAGTCGATTAAGTTCAAGTTCGTCTGTCTGTATATAAACCACAATATTATACTGACTGCGTTGTAAATAAAAGTGAAATTTCACAATTATGTGGGAAACGAGGGAATGCATTAAAAACAAAAAAAAAAGGACAGTTTGTTAATTTAGGATCTGTGTCTACCCATACCTAGTTGGGAGTCTCGAACTTACGTAACCTCGGGGATACGCTTAAAGTTATATATTTTAATCGAATTTTTTAATTTTCCTATTATATTTGACTTGTAGGTGGACTGAATGGCTTAGCATCGCCGAATCCAATAGCAACGCCAACTGGCGGGTCTGAAACTACGGATGCACACCACACAGCCTCAGGAGGTGCTCATATTCGATCTGGAACGCATGACATAGGCAATGCATGTTCACCAGGGCTAGGAATTGCTGACCAACGGCATCAGCACCATCATCACGTTCCTCCTCACACACTCGTCCCGTCCATTTCACCGCGCCTCAACTTCAACAGTGGCTTCAGCAGTTCGATGAGCGCAATGTATTCGAATATGCACCACAATGCGATATCAATGAGTGAAGGTTACGGGTAAGTTAACTAATATGTTATATTATATGCTAATGCATTAATTCGGTTCTTGCATTTGATTAGATCTGTGTCCTCGATACCAAACTTCGGCCATCCAACAGTGGGTTCGTTGGCACCTCCTTCGCCAGTTATGCAACAAAGAGATCTGACACCGCCATCCATGTATCCGTGCCACATGCCTCTGCGGCCTCCGCCAATACCACCACATCAGCTTGTTGGTGTGGGAAGTGCCACAAATGACAGTGCTGGCGTCAGCAGCAGTCCACTCCAATCCAATCCACATGCTGCGTCCGGAACTGTGGCCAGCAACAATGCAACCGGATACGAATCTCTTTCGGCTTACAGTTTGCCGCCCCCGCCACCAGCGAGCACAGCTGCGAATCATATTCCCTCTGGCCATCATCACAGCATGGAGGCTCGCCAAGCTACTTGTAGTCCAAGTCTAATGAATAGTGGCGGCTCAGTTCATGGGGTGGGTCATGGTTCGGGATTTGGGAGCGAGAGTATTTCACCTGCTATGCCTTCCTACGCACACATGAGCTATAACTATGCTGCAGCGGCCAGTGGCGTGGCATCCTCTGGAGGTGCCAATCCCGCTGCTGCCATTAATTCGCATGGATCGGGAAAACAGCAGTTTTTTGCGTCTTGCTTTTACTCGCCTTGGGCTTAAGTGCAAGTACAGTGGATTTACAGTGGAAAACTAATTTAAAAAAAAAAAAAACAGCTTTCATGCCTCAAAAAAGTACTCAACCGAATCTTTCATATCAAGCCAGCACTTCGGAGACCCAAAAATCGAATTTACATATCTTTCAATAAATACTTTACATCACTGATTTAAGCATGAAGGTTGTAGAAAAGTGCATATGTATATTTCCGCCCAAGGATTCCACCAATCATCAGTAATTGGTGTGATTGAATAATATAAATTTGAGCAAAAAAAAAAAAAATTAAAATTAGTTTTATTTGTAAAATATAACAAAGTGAAAAAACATTTACCTCTAAGCTTTAAGGCCCTTGAACACAAATAAAACTAGCCATAAACTTAATAAAAATACTTTAGATATATTCCCATTAGTCTGGAATTTCATTTTATTACGTTCCACAAATGCATAGAAAAGGAACACATTAGGAAGTATCTTAGACCCAATACCTATTAACTGACGAAGCCAAAAACAATATGAAATTAAGTCAGAGTTACCTGGGAGCTAATGGGAGTTATTCAGTACCAATTGTTCATTTTGTTTTCTATTGAAACATTTTACGCAATAATTAAACAATTAAAAAGGATTTAAAGGTCGCATGCTAAATATAATGTGAATAACAAAAACGAAGCTTTATCTCCTGTGCTTCCTTATTTCTTTTATTTTTGGGTAGCTGTGAAGTATTTTTCTGTCGCTCATATATCTATTAATATCTCCTCATTATGCCAAAATACCAGAGTCACAAACGATTTGTGGCGTATTTCGAGAAAAAGCGAGGCTTGTTTGAAATACCAATATCAATGTTAACGTTGAGACCCAAATGTGTAAATGTCTGTATGGATACATAACTCTTGTATATATATATGTTTTCAAAGAGTCATTTTTAAGCAGCTATACTGCTGCAGATGATTACAGTAAAATAAGCCTTCAATTCAATTTTCAATTTAGTTGCATGCATAAGGGTCCTTGTTAAAGTTAAGTTCAACAAACATTTTAATGAAGTTGCTCCCAGTGTACTCAGTACTGTGCCTAGAGAGGGTCATTAAGACATTTGTAATATAGGACTTAGCTCAATGAATCATTCAAAATAAACAATTTTACAAAGTGGTTGCTAACAGAGTGTTCTCAAGTACGCAGGGGTAAATCACGTGCACAAATTTTGAAGGTTTATGGATGTGTTCGCTTTATAACCCCTGTTTTTCTTTATGTGGGATAAGTATGTTTATTGAATATATTAGTATTATTACAAAGAACAGTATACAATACTACTTGTAGAAGATAAGTACATTGCTTTATCATACTCAACCCTCAATTCGTTTGTTCTTCTAAATTAATATCAATTTATATAGGCGAAGTTTCGAAGTCTCGACTAACCTCTCTCGAATTAAATCTGAATGTCAACATGTAGATTATGTCATCTGAAAGAAATATAGTTTTACTGGAGAAAAGTACAAAAGCACTCTTTGACTGATTTAGTTAGAAATAAGTATGAACAAGACTCCTTTTGGGAGTGCCTGACTGGAGGATATCCTGCTTTAGATTTAAAAAATAAAAAAAAATCAGGGACCCTCGCTGTGTCGGACGACTCGGAACTCGCAACTCTAATCAACTTTGCCAATACCTCATACCTCACTGGCATATCAAGAATTTGGTTTGAATGAGAAAAAATACTGAGCCAACATGACAGCACATACACAAAGCACGACATACAGTTTTATTCCAATTGAAATTCCATTTGCCTGTGTTTTTTTATACTCTCTTTACAAGACCAAACCATTATACTCTCTTACACATTTTCAATGGGTAAGGGTACACAAATGGCTCTTCTTATTTAAAAGAAAGCGAGTATATAAAATTAGGTGCCTGTACTTCGTGTGAAATTAAGAGAACAATTTTAAGAGCAGTGCTCTAGTATTTAATAGATGCACGGCTTGTACACATATTTTTAGATGCATAAATATGTATGTAGGTGACTATAAATATAACATTTTCTCTTCATAAATAATTAACTAGTGTTATTAAAAATAAACGCCTTTGCATTGGTGAGGTACACAAAGTAGATAAACACAACCATATATATAGAAATATATTTATACATATGTATATATACATATAAGTAATGCCGGTTATATGTGTATGGGCATGAATACACAGACACGTGCACATTTAGGTACATATGTACGTATATGTATAAATTTATTAATATCACTCTGTTCCACTGGTGGAAGCGGTCTACTCGGTAAGTAGTGTTGCTAATTTAGTTAGTTTCCAGCTACATATTTGATTTAGAGTTGTTTGAATGGATTTTCCAGAAAAGTGTGAATCACCTCCTTAATGAATTTGAACAAAGATTTTAAAAATGAATTTGAGGTCAATGAAATATTAAATACTTGAATTTCGCAAAACTTAAATTTTATGTGCGGCTTAACTTAGGTTCTAGCCATTTTTAAAATATGTTGCAGAACTGCTGCTGAATTATTTTAATGTTATTTGTTTCAATTTTCTTAAGAATCATTAGGTTATGTCGTGCTCGTATAGAAAAGCTTCAAAGCGCAACAAATTCCACAAAAATGAGAAATAACATCAATGAAGAGAACAAGAGAGAGAGAGAGAGAGAGGAAGAGCGTGAGATAGAGAGAGGGAAGTGAATTGATGACGAAAGCTAGAATGGCAAAATAATGTCTGATGTCTGCACTTATGCTTATTCTCCTAGAGATCAGTTCATAAGAAACAGTAATAGATCAACACTCGTGGAGTTCGCTTCGTTTCCGCAGAAGGATAATTTTCTTGCTGTGGGCTGCACTGTGTTAGTCTGTAGTCTAGTTGTACGTACCCATCTAATTGCACTATATATGTATGTGTATACATAAGTAAATACTCAAATATGGATCAGTTTTGTTATGTAAAGTGAAAGTGAATAAAATTCAATTGAAATATTTCTAATAAGATTATATACGTATATGTATATATACATACATATGTATATATATATATATATATATATGTAGATATACATATGTATATTTATCAACAAGGAATAATCATTGCAATGGTTATCATAAACGCCAGAAATGTGAAGTCTGCAATTAAACAAATGGAAAAAGCACATTATAAATTCTTAAATTCATATGTAGTATGTCTAAATATAAATGTGTGTATATTCCTACATATGTGTATGTACATACTTCATGCATATAGCTGAGACTATTCGTGGAATTGTGTAACGGTTGTCGGGTATAAAAATAGAAATGGCTCACTTGAATTAATATCCCACAGTGATTTGAAACAAAAATATCAATCGTTACGCTTGTGTACATTACATATTACTATCGTATGTATGTTTGCATACACTTGCAGCGTTTTATAAAAATATAAATAATAAAAAAGCAACATTTATTTATGCATAGACGTGTTAAGCTGATTCCCACACATGTTTCTGTATCTGTATGCATATAACACCCATGAAAAATTACTTTGCCAGTGCTAAAGGCATAGAAAATCGGATACCAATGAGTATGCATAGATGTATGTATGTATTTGTACAAGCACATGTACAAACATATATTGCTTCTATCATGAACCGTATTTAAAATGTGAATGTGGATGTTCATAAATATCTACTTTGTGTATATGTATATACCATACACTATTTTCTTAACACTCATACAAGAATGTATGTTTGTGTGCACATGCATACTCATGCATGTATACACAAAAAGATGAATTTAACAAGTACATAGGAGAGTACCCGTAGAAAAATATCTCGCATACATGCTTACATCTATAGAAATATATTCATACATACGTACACACCAGTGATAATAGGATACGTGTGGTTACTAACTCATCAAATAGGTTGTACATACGTAAGTATGTACAGATGCTCATTTTCAAGCAAACACAATAATATAGATCTTATATTCATGCATGCATACGACATGCATGTATGCACACATATGTATAAATATATACATACATACATACATTCATACATACCTTCATACATACCTACATACATATATATATATATATATATATATATATATATATATACACAAACGGTGACTATTAAAGACTAAAAATAAACGAGCAACACATTCAAATTTTCTGTGGGAATTTTTTTCCATTAGAAATTAGTGCCGACAGAGAGGAAAGCGATCAAATTTCCATCTTCCAAAATATCGATGAGTCGTGTGCACTGTTCCAACTGTCGCTTTATGTATGTGTGTACATATTTACATACATATATTATGGATCTATCTAGAATCTGCATATGCACACTATAATATCCCAATACTTGTATCTATGTCCGTAGTATTACGACTATTATATGAACAAGTAAACAAATGTGTATGCATGTAGTTATGCTTGGCCAATATAAACACAATTTATAAATAAATTTAAAATAAAATAAGTAAAACAAGTAAGAGGTTCTAGTCGGGAGCTCCCGACTAGGGGATACCCTGAATCCTCCTCTTCAAACATCAAATATATATATATATATATATATATATATATTCTATTTTAGAAGTTATATGTCATGTTTGGTGACTCCAGCTCTTGTTATTTACCAAAATTGCCCAAAAACAGGTTATCGATTGCTTGGAAACGGAGTAAGTTATCGATTATCGGAAACAAACTCGATCTGCGCGGGCACTAGGAGCACCTACATCTAAAATTTCAAGTCTCTAGCTCTTATAGGTGCTGAGATCCTTGCGTTCATACATACAGACAGACGGACAGACAAACAGACGGACATTGCTAGATCACCTCGGCTATTGATGCTGATCAAGAATATATATACCTTATGGGGTCGGAGATGCTTCCTTCTGCCTGTTACATACATTTGGATTTTGCACAAATACAATATACCCTTATACCAATTTTTAATGGGTTCAGGGTATAAAAAGACATAAGTATTCACTTCATCAAGCATTATCTATCAAATATAGCAGTATTATCTATGATGCCTTTAGTTACCATGATTGGGGGTTAAAGTAGCTCATTAGCTCATTCTATTAGAAGCTTATATATGTATATTTCGACCGAATCGGTCCAGCCCATTATTTCGGTATATAATTGCTGGTCATCTGTTTTAAAACTATTGCGTGAACAACATGAAAGTCATAGGAAATTACAAAAATATAAGTTACTAGCAGTGGTGTTGCTACCTTAATGTATACAATTTGCTTTTTGCATTTATGAATGCTTGGCTCCCCAATTTTTATTGGCATCCTTAAAAAGATCAAGGTCACTCCGGCTGTAAACCCCAAAAGACAAGAGACTTGTGAAACTGAAATCCTTGGCATTTGCCAATATAAGCCAAAATCCTTTCTATAATCCACACGTTCATGCAGATGGGCTATACAGATTTAAACCACAATACAAATATACTATTTACCCCATTTTCAATAGGCGCACGGTATAAACAGTTGGTTATAAGAAAAACTTATTTTTGCCGGAATGTTTAGATTTTTGTCATAATGACTTAATTCGGTCGGTTGCCATATATGTACTATAAGCAATAAAAACGTATCGTCAGTGCCAAGTTCTATAAAAAATATTGGTGTGATTAATAGACATGTTTGCATAGAAATAGATTAACAAGCAGCTATGACAAGTATATTGCTTCTGTTCTTCAAATTGATAAAAAAAAATGTATATAGATTTGTTTTAGAGTTTTGCTGAAGATATTACCCATTTATTTTCCCAGACCTTAAGAGCCTGAGCCGTTGAAGACGAAAAACGATATCCCTCTCAGCATGGGGGTGGCTGAAGATTTCGCTCCCAGCTTTGTGAAAAAGCCACAACTGCATCAAGAAGATGACGGCAATCGGTTGATATTTGAGTGTCAGCTAGTGTCGTCCCCGAAGCCAGATATCGAGTGGTTTCGTAGTGACAACAAATTAACAGAGGATGCCAGAACCAAATTTAAAATTCAACCCATCGGGGACAACAAGTTTACGGTAGTATTAGAGCTCGACGATGTAGTTGAAACGGATGCTGGACTTTACAAAGTAAAAGCAAAGAACAAATCGGGCGAAGTTTCAGCGTCAATTAATTTAAATTTCACACGTAAGTATATCGAATAAAATTGGTTTCACTAATTCGTGGCAATTAAGTATTAAGATAACGAAGATAAGACAAATATACGCTTATATATACTATATATTGAATAATATATAGCTATAATATATATTGACTGCATTTCATACGGAAAAGCCATTTAACCCTAAAGATATGTACTTAAAATATCGCACAATTTGGTAAACATTTGAAATAATATATTTTTATATATTTATACGCTCTTGCCATTTTGTTCAGCTGCTGATGAACCCAAAGAAAAGTAAGAAAAGATTCAAATTATTTTCCCTTAACATTATTATTTTGATCGCCCTAACTGATGCTTACGCTACAAAACGTTTTAAGTTCCCAAATCTAGCTAGCTATGAGTCTTTTTTGACGGAGGCAAAGCTAACGAGATCTGATTTATTATTATATTTAATATATAACTTAGAGATTTAAACACTCTTATAGCTTGTAAATATTTGATTTGTCTACCTTACTGCTTGAAAATTTCAATAATTAAACAAATTCAATAATGAGATATGTACATGCTTTTTTCTAACAAGTGGGCAAGTTTTCACTTCTAGAAGACTTAAGGTGAGTTAAGAAACTGAGCTACCTCTATGTTAACTTTGTCTGTCTAGCGTTTGTTTACATATGACTAAATTCGAGCTGTATTCAATTAAAGGTACTATTCAGCATAAGTATTGTTAGATAAAATGTTGAGGAAGTTAGATTAGATATTTATATCTACGTTTTTCAACAGTTTTATAAAAAATTTCATTGTATATAAAAGTAGTTACTCACTTTACGTTATGCCATTACTTCCCAATATATATTACTGAATATATAACTAAGACAAAAAGCGCTGGGAAAGTTTACAATAGGTTTTTTGTTACAGACGTGTCCTAACGTACTTTTGCTTGTTATGGTTCTGCATGGTTCGCCATTTTGTAATTCGTTAAACATCTTATTGGTCAAAATGTATACTTTAACTTTATATATGTTATAGACAAATCGACGGTTTCGCGCCGACATTCGCGAAAAAACCTGCCATACGACAAGAAGAGGATGGAAAACGCCTTCTGTTTGAATGCCGCGTTAATGCAGATCCCTTACCCAATATTACTTGGTTCCATAACGGCACGACTGTCCAGGAATCTCCGAGACACAGGGTAAATATTTCTATTCCTCGTAGTTCCAAATATGATGGTCTGAATAAAATTGCTTGGGCTTGGAAACTCAGTTATCACGCCCGTAAATGGTTAGCGACAATATATTTAAAACTGAGAGACAAGTTTATATAGAAACAAAAGGCGGACGAAAATACGGACATGGCTATATCAACTCGGCTGTTGTACACTGTACGCTGTATACACTTTATGGGGTCGGGGATGTTTTCACATTGACTTTACCTAATTTTAAATTTTAAATATTTTTCAGCTTACCATTGACAAAGACGTCCACTCATATTTTGCAACGCTTGAAATACAAAATGTTACAGTTGAGGATGCTGGAAAATACAAAGTGAACGCAAAAAATGAGCTGGGTGAAAGTAACGCAACGATAAGTCTCAACTTTGATAGTAAGTCCTGGTCTTTTTAACTTTATATGTAACAATTAATTATTAAAATAATATTTTAATTACATATGTGTTAACCAATCTACGAAGTTTAAATTAAAAAAAAAATAACAACAATATTGTACTTTTAGTTACGTAAACTCTGCGTTATTTTATTATAACAAAGCTTTATCATGATCATTGTGCCTTAACTTATATAGAAAATTCGTTTAACTTTGGTCTGTGCAATATATTTTTGTCTAGCTCTGAAATGATAAATTAATAGCTAACTAACGTATGTATAATATGTTGTATTTTTGCGAACAAAATAAGAAACAATTTATAACGTTGCAGTCGGGTGCAACCGACTTCGCAATACTCTGTTCACACTCTAATTTCAGCCTGCATCAGTCGGCAAGAGTCTTCCTCATTATAACAACTATAGTCCGATAAATATAGTTATATTAACTCTCAGTGAATAATAATCTGTGATTAGAAAATATACATACATATTGGAATTTCGGCTGTCAAGTTTGCTGATTTCATCTCTGAAATGCAAAATATAAATTTTTTTGCGGTAGATTAAAACTGTTGGTACCTTTGTAGACATGTTCCTTTCGACTGTAAAAACAGTAAAGAGAGTGCGAGAATAGACAGACGGACGGACGGTAAGACCGACAAAACTATATCAACTCGCTGTTGATGCTGATTTTTATGGGGTCTGATATATCTACGGAATATATTTGCGAAAGATAAAAAATCCTTTTCCAGGTTGTGAACCGAGTATAGTAATAAAATTTATATTTATATTGGTACAAAACACACAAAACCGTGAATTTTTCAGAAATTTTTCGCGTCAATTAAAAATCAAAAATTTCATGCATTCACAAGCCGCTTACAATAACGATAAATAATCAAAACCGAAACGTAGAACATAATAAAATTGATAAGTAATACTTTTGAAAATTATAATAAAAAAATAATCAATTGATTGATGGGCAAGTTGAAAATGTGTTCAAATTTAAATGTGTGTTAAAATATCTATAAAACAATATCCCAATAAAAATATATATATATATATTTAAGGCTATCCAAAAATTTACGTTTGGCTTATGAATTAGTCATGTTATGTATGTGCCAATTAAACTAATGCAATCTGTTTATAAGCTTCCTTATAATATTGAGGCCAGTATCGTATACCACAGTCAAATAAAAGTAAATTTGTGTGTGCACTGGATCTAACGGTGGTGTTTTAAAACAAAGCATAAGTATCTTACTTATGTATATCTTTATGTACAGTTTATATATATAAATATATATATATATATATATATATATATATATATAAATATATATATATATATATATATATATATATATATATATATTAGATATTTAAATTAAGCACTTACACATTATACAGTTTATATATATAAATATATATATATATATATATATATATATATATATATATATATATATATATATAACACATATATATATATATATATATTAGATATTTAAATTAAGCACTTACACATTATTTGGATGATTTGTGTAACATAGAAACTTAAACTTCATAGGCGACGAGGCTCCCGTGCCCGAAAGCACTGATGGAATAAAACCTACGTTTACCGAGCGACCCGTCATTCGTCAAAGTGAAGATGGTGGAAATGTTACATTTGAATGTAGATGCGTTGGAGACCCCACACCAACGGTTACATGGTACGCAATGGAATGCTAAAAGCCCATAAGTAGACCATATACTAAAAATTCTTAATATCTTGACCGTCTCTATGGAAGGCAAGCTGTGAAATCAGCGTAGCACAATAAATGAATACATGCACCCTTTTAATTTTGTAAAAAAACGACCCCGCACCTGGGATACATTAAATGTGTTTTACGATTAACGATTTGCCTTACAACAACTGCATGTATACTATTGCCTATAAGTAATAACTATTTCCCTCTGTGTACAACCGCATAAAAAGGTCCCATGGCGAGACAGTGTTGAGTGAAGGCAAAAGATATAAAATGTCATTGACATTGGATCAGAAACTTTATCATATGGCGCGACTAGAGATAAGCAGCGTTGTATCCAGTGACCAGGGAGAGTATAGAGCCCAGGCGAAAAATAAACATGGCTCGGGCGTAGCAACGATTAATTTAAATTTTGAAAGCGGTTCAAAAAAGTAAGGCTTCCAACATATGTATTACTACATATACATTCACCTACCGAAACTTCTACATTTTATGCACTAATAAATATAACGCAATGGCTTCCGTTTACGCAGAATTCCCGATGGTAAGTCGCCACGTTTTCCCAAAAAGCCGACAATACGTCAAGAGGAGGATATTTTGATAATGGAATGCATCCTGGAAGCCCATCCAGTGCCGGACATTACGTGGTATTGCTCAGATAAGCAAATTTTAGACAACCAGAGAACTAAAATGACGCGCAAGGCCATAACCAAAGATAGCTATGTCCTAACCCTCGAGATTCAATACCCAACAAAAGATGATGGCGGCAACTATCGATGCAATGCTATAAATATGTTTGGGGAAAGCAATGCGAATATAGCGCTTAATTTCCAAGGTATAGGTATTTCATTTATACGAATAGTATTTATAAGTACCACCATAACAAGACCATGCACCAAACGCATCTCAATTACAATACTGTGTCCACAATTGGATTATCCTGAATATACTTCCAAATAGCATATATGCAATTGATGTACTCTGACTTTAGATATAATTATGTATAATTATGTGTACTACGTTTCTAGCATGTAATTTAATAGTACACCTACAAGCACACGTACACCTAAATAAGTATAGACATCATCCGCTTCCAACTTGATTAAATAATATTATTAATGATATTATCTGTTAAATATTTACAAAAAAAGGTACTTAATATGCTGCATATCAACATTGCAAACAATAATAAATAAATAAACAATGTATACACATAACTATATATTCATATTTAACAATTTGCATTGCATAAGAAAAACAATTAAGAAAAATCCTGAACCTAACCATGAGCTAACTTTACAATAATCCTAGCTCCGTTCTATTAAAAAAAAATGAGTTTTGACTGTACATACAACAGTGTAATTAGTAAATCTTATACCTTATGATATTTTTCCTAAAAATAAGTAACCTACATGCATTAAATTGTCGATTCGATTAACCCACTTTTTTGGTTGCAAACGATATTCCCAAGTGGTTCCATATAAATAGAATAAGTATTTTATAATATCTATTATATCTATTAAATTACAATTATTTCTATAGGCGCCAATGACGCCAATGGTTTTGCTCCCTCGTTCATTGAGAAACCGAGGATTATACCAAATGAGACGGGCACTTTGATAACTATGAAGTGCAAATGCAAGGCTAAGCCGGAGCCCACTGTCAAATGGTACAGAGGACAGGATTTAGTGGAGAAAAGCAAAAAAATTAAAATAAACAGTACTGTCATCGCAGAGGACACCTATGAGCTGACGCTTGAAATAAAGGTATTAATCCATACTTTATATATCTTAAGGTTTTTATGCTTAACCTTTTCTCATCTTTTTATTGAGCTCGACTTAGTTAAGTACATATTCTAATTTTGTTTTGATTATTGATTATTGATTAATGATTATTGATTTGATTATTAGGATCCCGGCGCCACCGATGGCGGCACTTACAGATGTAATGTGAAAAATGAATATGGCGAATCAAACGCCAATCTGAATCTAAACATTGAAGCTGAGCCCGAGCCCGAAGGGGAAGGACCAACATTCATTGAAAAGCCCCGCATTATTTCGGAAAATAATGGTAAGCTCGTCATTATGGAGTGCAAAGTTAAGGCAGATCCAAAGCCAGACATCGTTTGGTTCCGCAACGGTGAGGTTATCAAGGAGAGCAATAAACTCAAAATTTTCATGGAACAACGTGGCGATCAATACTATATTAAATTGGAATTAATAGATCCGCAATTAGAAGACTCAGGTCTCTACAAATGCAACATCAAGAACTCATTAGGCGAATTAAACGCCAACCTCACGCTCAATATCGAAAGTAAGTATTATAGAAATAGTTTAATTATTTTTTATCATAAACTAATTTAATTTTTAACCTTACAGTTGTACCTGTTATCAAGGACAAGCCAAAAATCATCAAGATCATTAAAAAGCGAACTGTTGTCATTGAGTGCGTAGTTGTGTCCAAATTTGAGCCCAAATGCACCTGGTACAAAGAGACAAATACGGTAGCGGAAAGCAAACGCCACGTTTATCTTGTTGAGAAAACGAAGGAAGGCGAGTTTGCTGTCAAACTCGAAATCAATGAGGTTGAAGATAGTGACAAGGGCGCATACAAACTGGTGGCTAGCAACGAGAAGGGTGAAGCTGTTTCACAGGTCGTCAATCTTGTTGACATTCCAGAAGAAGAACGTAAGCCCTCAAAGCCAGACATCGCACGCAAGCTGGTTGACCAAAAGGTCACGGAATCTAAGACGTTCGAGCTAATAATAAGCCTAAAGAATTCGGATCGTAAGTGTAAGGTGGAGTGGTACAAGGGTAGCACCCTAATTCGTGAGACTAAAGATATAACTACAACATTTGATGGCACGACGGCGAGGCTAACATTTAGTAGTGCCAAATCTGAGCACACTTCAAATTACAAGGTCGTTGTGTCAAATGAACTCGGCAAGGATGAGTCCACCTGCAAGGTAACTGTGGAAAAGAAGGACAAAAAGAAGGACGAAAAGTCTGAACAGGACAAGGAGAAGGAAGAAGCTGAAAAGAAGCGAAAGGTAATTGAAACTAAAACTAAAACTAAAACCAAAGAAATCAGTCAACAAGAAGACTTAGCCGAAAGAGAGCAGCAAACAAATCAAATATCTTTAAAGGTCCAAAATAATCAGATTGTTAATCAGCAAATTAGTGTCACCTCCTACGAACAAGCTTACATTCAAGAGCAGCAATCAACGCTTATTGTGCAACAAACTAAGCAAACTGAACAACAGCAGGTTAGCGAAACACATGTTTCTTATAGTTCAGAAGTTCAGAAAGCACACCATCAAGAATTGCTCGTCCAAGAACATAGTTCACCCAAAGTTCAAGCCAAGGTATCCTCAACCTGCACCATCGAAACTCAGCCAACGGTTAGTGCGTCTAATCCCATATATAAATCTAGTTACTAAGCCGAACTAGTTGCCTAGTTGAAAATCCATCAAAATTTGAACACAAACAAATACTCGAAGACGGAATAGTTCTCAAAGCAGCAGCGTTGTTGGAACTGTTTAGCTTGTGCATGCAGTTTTACATAAAAATAATTGAATATTTTTCGATCATATACACATATTTATATACACATATACAATCTCAAGCCCATTAGCAGTCATCGTTATGAACTGTGGACATACCTCAAAAATACAATAGCATGCGACTATATATATATATTTTTTTCAATTATGTATATTAATGTGTATATGAATTTGCTTTATTGTTTTTTTCCCATAGTCGGGATTAACTATCTACCAGATACCTAAACTAAAGTCGCGAAAGACATCGGAACCCCCAGTTAATGCTTCTGAATCGAAAGAAAAAAATATCTTTGGGGTGAAGTTGACACCCGTGAGACATGTTTTGAATGATGAGGTTTGAAAAAAGCTCTAATTAAAAAACTTTATGATCTCTCTTTCAACTAAATTTTCTTATTATCAAACTCTCACTATCCTCTGATATAGAAATATTCTTTTTACCTTCAAACTGTTTCAACTATCTATCTTGGGCCTAATCAGTATTTATTTAAACCTCAGCTGGATCTTATTATTAAGCTTGTGGCTTATAGATTATCTGACTTTTTCTGGCTCCATTTATTTTTGTTTCGGACTCTATTACTTCTATCTGTGTGTCTATAGATGAGTGTAAAATTCTCTTAAAACTGTATTATATGTTGCTGTGTTAAAAATACGAGTTTTAATTGTCTATATCCGTAATAAATTATTTATACTTTTATAACATAAAGCAAGTTAATGACAGCTTTAGTCTGAAGTTGACTTCTATCGTTTTCCCTTACTAACATTAACATATTTTTTATATGAAAATCCTTGTTAATAACAACAAAAATACACCTACATAACTACTACACAAAAAAAGGCTGATGAAGAAGAGAAGAAGGAAGAAATAATGGAAGAAGGGAAGCAAAATGAAGAAGTTTCAAATAAACAAGAGGATAAGAAAACTTCTGAAGAGAAAGCAAAGGCGGAAATTAAACAAAATGATGTAGAAGAGAATTTGCAAAAGAAAACTGAAAAGAAGAAGGCTAGTGGTGATAAAAACGAAGAAAATCCTTTAGAACAGAAATCTACAAAGGCTGACGAAAATAAAAAAGAAAAGAGACCTTTGGAAAAGAAGCCTAAGCAACAAAAAGAAAATGTTGAGAAACCACAGACAGCGGTAGAGGAAGTCGTCCCAGAAGAAGAGAAGCCGGTTAAAAGGAAGTCAGTATCGGAAGCCAAGGCTAAGACTGTCGAAAAACCAACAACAAAAGAGCCCAATGCAGATGCATTTAATGAACCTAGCACCAATAACAATCTTAGCCCAGATACTCAAGAGGTAAGGATACAAATATCCTGCAGAAAATAAAACAAACAAGCTTTTCTAGAGAGGATATTCTCCACCATCACTCAAACAAAAATCACAAAAGAAATCTAACTTTACTGATAATCGCATGCCAATTGATAAGAAATGTTTAAGCTCTAACTAACAAAATACCAAAAAAAAAAATATATATATATATAAAATTACTAATTTTTCTTTCTCATTTTCGTTTATACCAGGAACCTGCAGAGCAGATTGGCTTAAAGAAGGTTGAACGCAGGGTAAGTTACCTAACTCGAATTTCCTTGGATAAAGACAATGCTTGGGGCCAAAATTATTTATTTATTGGGGCAAGGATTAATAGTACTTTAACTTCTTTGGGCCGCTGCATATGATTGGAATTCCAATTTTAATTTATTTATATAAAAATTTTAATATTTGCAATTACTGAATTTCGCTAACTTGGCTATATAGTTATAATTGGACAAACAAAAGTTTGATATTGAAATTGAATTTAAAGTTGAGGTTAAATTTATCTATCCGAATTTCAACTTTCGGTCAGTCGGGAGGGTTTCTTATTTATATTAATATATATTTGCAAGTCACACCTTTTTTTGGCGATCGTCTATAGGTCATAAATCTTAAGAATTTTGTGTTCCCAAAATTTGTGTATATGTTCATGTCGTTTTGTTGTTGATCATTTCTATCATTAGGCTAGTATTGTGTCCGTTAAAGAAGAATCAAAGTCAGAGACACGTCGTAAGTCAATAATCAAAAGCCACGAGCAAACATCTGAAGAAGATACAAAAACTGTATCAAGGAGGTCCTCATTTGCGGTAAGACGAACACTTAACACTTAAACAACAAACAATTACCCTGTGTGAACCTGCATATTGTTGTTTTTTCCAATTAATTTTATGCTAACAAGGTTGAAGAAAACGTATCGGAATCAAGACGTTCATCTGTGGTCGATAAGAAGGCCTTAGAGGTATGTATTACATACAAAGTGGAATACAAATATCTACTTTGGTGTAAAAACTGTCAGGGAAATCTATTTAATTTGTTCAAAGGGTAAAATATAAATTAATTATTTCTAATACGTAAGTTATATATTATGGCAGACAAACTGCAGGCTATTCGTAAGGCTAGTTTTATGCATATATGTATATAAATATATTCCGACACAGCAGGTTGAGAGTAAAAAAATTGAAGCCAACAATAATCCACAAGCTATTAAGGAAGAGATCCCCAAGCTGAAACCGGCAGATAAGCGGCGAATTCCAAAGGTGAGGGATGATATGAATAAAGGGACACCGCTTAAAAACTATTGCTGACATACTTTCTGCGATCTTTCTTTCTTTTCGTATTTTATATCTTAATAAAAGTCGTTTAAGGACATTGCTTATTTCTTGTCATTCCTATCCAAATAAGAAAGAAACTTGTTTCTTGTAAACGACTTTGAATTTTTTTGGCCTATGTATGGCATCAGTCTAACTATCTTTCTACTTTTCTGTTTATCACCTGTCTATCTGTCTATATTTAACCGACTTCTATGTATACCTTTTATTCGATGTTTTTGTGCCAATAATGTTATCTATATCTATCTATGTATGACATCAGTCTAATTGTCTATCTACTTCTCTATCTGTCATCTGTCTATCTATCTATATTTAATTATATACTACACTATATATAAAGCTGTTTTTGTGCTAATAATGTTATCTGAATATCTATTATTCTATCTAACAATCTATCGATCTCTAAGTCTATAAATATGAAAGAATAAGATATGCCTATCTTCTATATCTTAATATACCTTTCTGTCTATCTAACAAGCTTCTCTATATAGCATATGCAAATATGGTAATCTTACAAGCAATTAAATGTTTTTCTGTTCAATAACAACTCCATTTGTGTTCATGTCCTAATGTTGTACTTTGTGTTACCCGAAATAGGCTGTAGAAGAGCAAAAACCAGCCGAAGAACTGCCCAAGCTGCGTAAAACATCTATCGCAAAGCCAAAGGAAGAACCTATACCAGAAGCTGCTAAACCAAAGGCTAAAGGAAAGCTAAAAGCTAAGCCAAAGTACGAGGAGCTTCCAGAAATTCCAGATTATGAGCGACCAGCACTTGAGAAGTACGAAAAGTCCGACTTTACTCCATCAGATTTTGCTCGGGAGCTCGAAATACCAAATAAAATGGAAAAGCCAGCATTGGAAACGGCCAAAAAGCCAGCGGAGATAGTTCCCCAAAAGAATGGTTTGCCAAAGGTAAGGTGTAAAATGTAATTAAATTGCATGCATAAGTGTCTACGTATGCATACAAACATTTTATTATTGTTAATATTGTGTTGCAATCCTTTATCCTAATTTTTCTGGATTTAAAATGTTCATCCATCTGTATATTATGCGTGATCGTATTAAAGAAAACCGAAGTAGTAGAACAACCAGCCGAAGAACCAAAAACTATTAAGTTAGGCAAAGGAAAATTGCCAGATGATGAGGACACAAGAGATGGTGCTACGCTGAAACCTGTGATTGTCGAACCAGAAGTAAGTTTTCTGAGTGTTTGTCAACACAATGCATACATATGGATTTATTGTGGGTAAAACTGGTAAATCCATTCCGCCAGCCTCAGAAGTATTGCAAAAGTTTATAAATCAATTTAAATGCAAGTAGCGTCAGGTTCAAATATCAGATAAATGGCTAACAAAATTTAACATTTTTTCAAACTCGATTGTTTTGTCAATAAGTATATTCCATTATATTAAAGTTTTCCTTCACCTTTATTTCCCCTCCCCCACCAACCTTTTTAAAAAACAACACACATTGAAAAATACACGCAACGCAGAAAGATAAGCAAAATACGGATAAATCGGAAGAGGTAAGCTCACATTAGTTTATCAAGAAGATCTAAGATATTATAAAGTACAATTCATTCGCTCAACTAAAGTATGCATAAATGTTATAATACGCAGGATAAAATTCCTTTGCATCAACGATCGTAAGATCACAAACCCATTTCTCACCTCTCAATGATAATCATTATTGCTAACTTTCGGAACTGAAAAAATTATTTTTCACAAAACTATTAGAAGTCAATCCAAATATTTTTAAATTCGGTTATGTCTTCATGATTCATACCGTTTTTAAGTATTTAATCGCCATTAATTTCGAATATACATTGAAAAAATCGTGTGTATTTGAAAAGAATGAGAAAATATGTCTAAAAATAAAAAATAAATATTGGACAGACTTACTGTAAACGCAATAAAATGTACCATATACCTCCCAGGCCGAAAAACCATCTCTGATGGATATTATAAAGCAGCGACGTCGTTCCTCAGTCAGAAACTTGATGACCAAGGAACCTATTCAAAACGAGTCCTTCCTTGGGGTAGTTTTGAAACCCGTCGTAAAGGATGCTAAAGAGCAAGTTGCACCCCAACAAGCAAAACAATTACATAAGGTAAAATCAACTCTGGCCATATACAGCTTCGAGCATGGAGTAACAAATGTGTTCTTTACACGATTCCCTGTATATATTTATATATACATATAAATTTATAGATATAGCTTATATTCTGTTTTACTCAATTTATTCTTACTAATTTGCCAAACATTTCTCTCTTTCCATTTCACCTATGAAATATGAACTACTTAGTTACATAAGTGCATACTTGTGTAAACTCGTCAGCACTTCTCTTCTCGCTCATTTTATCTTGCTTTGGATCTATTTCCTATATATCTTAATCTTAATTTTGCAATCTCTTATATCTTTTACAATTCGATAATTTTATAATTGGGAAACTATTTCAGTTTTATACTAAAAACAAAATCACTCTTAGACCTCATAAAAAAACTGAAGTATATACGACAAGGCAAAATTTTCATTTCTTGTTCTTTAACTAAGTACCAGTACGAAGAAGTCAAAGTTAAATCTAGTTTCTGGTCCATGCTGATTTTTACAATTCCTATAAAATATCAACAACTCCCTCTCTCTCTCTCTCTCTCTCTCTCTCTCTCTCTGCATTTCTCGCTCTTTCTTTCTGTCTCTCGTCCCTAATTTATCTGTCTGTCTCTCGCTCTCTCTTTGCTCTCTTTATCTTCATTGGAAATAGCTACTTTTCGGATCTCTATATCCAAATATATATATATATATATATATATATATATATATTGGAAATAGCTGTATATATATATATATATGTATATATATATACAGCTATTTCCAATGAAGATAGATATATATATATATATATATATATATATATATGTCAGCACTCAAACGTTTTTATTAACGTAATTATTAAATTTTGCGCTGAATTACAAATCTACGAATCTTTTTAACTCAGTCTTCAATTATTTTTTTATGCTATATATGAATATGTATATGCATAATTGTTGCAAATTGCTTGATCTCTATCTGCGTAGCTGGCTTTTATCAAATGAAAACTGTCATTTAATTTTTGACTTGGTATTTATTCCCCTGTATACAAAAAACATTTCGCTTGGTAAAGGCAAATATAACGGAAAATTTTAATCCCACAAAATCATCCAAGGCGCAAATTTCTGATATGAAAAAGCCTGAAGCCTTAGCAACCATTGTGGACGATTATGAACGCCCAAAGTTAGAAAAATATGAGCCTATCGAGTTTGAGAAAACTAAATCCGAGAAACCCACACCAGTCGTAAAGTCCCCGGATCAAAATACTCCTGAAGTCAAATTACCCGTCGAAGATTCAAAGGTAAATCTAGCTTGAGAGCTTTTGTACTCACGAATAAATGAGAATAACAAAAATTTATTTTATATTTGAAATTTATATATATCGATTAAAATTATGTTTTAGAGAGTTTTGGTCAGCTTTTAATTCAGTGAGAAACTTAAAACATATTGGTATTTCTTGAAGCACTATAACAATAATTGATTATTAACTAATGCATATACCTTGCGGTCTGGTATATATTTTAAATTGGCGTCAATAGAGGTTTATATTTTAACATAATCGTCTGTCTGTAGAAATAATTGATTTGGGGTTTCGTAAATCAGGCCTACAGCAGAGTAGTTAAAACTATTTTCTCTGATAAAATATTAATATGGTTTATAATTTGTAAAGTTCTCCTCTTGTTAAGAAAATATCTGTAGCCTTGCATAATTTAAATTTGTCAGTTTTGTGATTTATTTTATTTAAAGATATATGTCATATATGCTTACAAATATATAGCTATATGTATCTATGTGCTGGGCGGATACGATATTTTATATTTATACCCTGAACCCATTAAGTATATACACTTTTAATCAGCACCAAGCCGAGTCGATCTGGCTATGTCCGTCTGTCTGTCTGTCCGTATGTATGAACGCAAGGATCTCAGAGCCTATAAGAGCTGGGGACTTGATTTTAGATGTATGTGGTCCTAGTGCCTGCACAGATCGAGTTTGTTTCCGATTATCGATAACTTACTCCGTTCCCAAGCAATCGATAAAAATCGATATCGATACCTTGATTTTTGGGCAATTTTGGTAAATAATAAGAGCTGGAGTCACCAAACTTGACATATAGCTTCTAAAATAGAATATATACATGTATGCACTTGATGTTGGAAGAAGAGGGTTCAGGGTATTCCCCAGTCGGGAGCTCCCGACTAGAACCTCTTACTTGTTTTATTTTATTTATGTAAGTTTACCAAACATTCTTTAGTAATTATGTATTCAGAAACCTTGTAGTTTCATTTTTATTATGCATCACAGCAAATGTTCAAGAAAGAATATATAATATATGCATATAAAGGTGTATGTATTCTGGTTTTGCGGAATTGGAGGCTGGTTTCATTTCGTTTCGTTATTCAATTTGTGTTATGTATAAATATGAAAGTATATATACGCTATACATATATTTATACTATATATAAACATATTTTTATTTTTATATTTTAATGCGTTGAGAATCTTTTGTCAAAAATATATGAGCATATACCTCATATATACCATATACGCATCCCAATGTTTGATGTCTGTCTCCTCTTGTCGTTCATGACAAACGGTTGCAATTATATCACATTTTAGCGCGTTTCAACTTTTCTTCGAATCGAATTTAATGAAAACAAAATACATTTGCAATGAATTCGTTGAGTAATTGTGGAATCTTAACTAAACCATTGAAGTATAGAATATAAGCACACGGAAAGGAATTCTCTTCGTCAAGATGTCAGCCGTGTTTAAACTGACCGTAGATGCGGTGCGTATTGCAGACACCAAATCTTGACAAGTACTTAGTCGTCGGTACTTTCCAAAAAAATCATATACATACACTTTATATTACCTAAAATCATATATATATAATATATATGTATACTACTAATCGGTATAGAAGCTCAAACAATTAGTCTTGTTTCCCGTAACTAGCCAAAAAAGAAATTCGAGAAGAAACTTGTCGGGGCAGAACACGAGTATAATTATATCTTAATATTACAGGTCCTTAGATTAAATAGCAACTAAAATATTTGTTTACTTTGGCTGATTATAAAAATAATAATTGTAACTACTTCACTTTGTGAACAGAGTATAAGATCCCATACATTCTATATTTGTCTGTACGTACTGAGAAGGTGTATCTGCAAATCGAAGTATATAGCACAAAATTTTCATGAAATGAAAAGACAATCCAGAATATATAGCTTATGGTTTTGAAAGTGTGTTAATATAGAAGAATTCAAACAATTTCTTGCGTATATATATTCACGGTTAAGATGGGTATTTGTAGTTGATGATATGATTCTGTATAGAAATGAATAATTATAAATGATCTATATTTGCCTGCCGGTGTGTAGTGTGCAAATATTTATATAACCCATCCGTTATTTGCCCTATTCGAACACTATAACAAGTATATATATTCACTGATGACTTTTTGTATTTAGGAGGAAAAGCCAAAGGTACCCAAAATGCAACCTCCAGCGCCTGGTGACCCACCAAAGATCGAGGTAATTCGAGAGAAGCGCCCGTCCCTAGCACCAGAGCCTCCCAGTCGACGTGGCTCCCTAGTTCCCCCAGCGGACACGGGTCGTCGACCCTCCTTGATCATCAATGATGAGGTAAATTGTTACACCATTTATTTATTAAATTCGACAAAAAAAAAAAACTTCCCACAGTGGTGATCTAATGTACTATAAACGAACTTTTTACCTTTTTCACCTTTTTATTGATATGATTTTCTAAATTATAATTACGACATTGGACATGGGATCACTACTGTCTGTCATATATTGAACACACATATGAGCGATATAGTATGACTTGTATAATCTCGATCGTATTATTATTTGCCAATTTCCAAATAATGGGCTTATAGAAGAAGACATACAAAAATATCGCTTATCTTTACATACTAAGTATCATGTACATTTTGTTCGGTCGGTTCACCCAATGGAGTAATTTCACTGTAGACCTTTTAGAATTCTTTAGAATGCAAACTGTATACCACATGTATGTCTGCCGCATACGTATATATATGTAATAAATTAAAATTTAAAATCCCAATTCCTATCAATATTATGTTTGCAATGTTGGGTGTGCCTACCGAAAAGACACTTTTTTTCCAAAAGATTAAATTTGATAGAATCTGAAAAGTGAATATAGATGCTTGTAGTAAAGTTTCCTTTTCTAATTTACCCTGTAATATTTGCTTGCGTAGTCGTTATTATAGAAAATAAAGAACTTTCACATTCTGTGGGCAAATAAATATAAATTTATTTGGAAGCACTTTAAAGGCCGTTTTCGTATGTTTTTGGCGGAGTTAATGACAACTGCCAGGGATTCTCTAAAACTTATTTCCCAATTAATGGAATCGAGCAAAACTAAATTATAAAATATATGAAAAGCTTTCCAAGAACATTTCAAAACGGCCTGAATCAGCTAGTTAATTTATTTTCACATATATCTAATGCCATCTGTCGTATATATATATATATATCGTTTTTTTGCTAGCAACTTAATTAGTTTTCGCACATTGAATGGCTTTCTAGAATTTGAGCATACACAAAAACTGAAGTTAAAAATCATCTGTTAACAGTCAACAAAATTATTTGAAAAGTTCACTTAAAGTGGAAACTGACAGGGTCAAATTTTCTGTGAGCCTCACCAAATAGATACTATATTTATATTTTGAGAAGGTAGTTGTAAGGTAAAATTAAGACACGAGTAGAGGCTTATATAACGGCTCACATTATTTAAAAAAAGCCGTGTAGAGGGTTTCAAGGTTGTTATAAGCTGATATATGTATGTATGTTCTCGAGTATATATACTTGAATAACAATGGTATTACTGATGATTTCTATTGTTATAATTAAAGATATACGAATTCAATAATTATATAAGTATTAGATACTCAGTTAATTGTTTATAACCGATTGCCTGTATGTAATATTATATTTACATTATGTGTATTACTTTTTTTTAATTATTACGAGTAGTTGTAGTATCTCACAGTAATGTGCCTAATGACATTTATGTATTTCCTATGTTCCCTTCTATGTACCATGTATGAATATTATCCACAAACTAAACAACAAAAACAACCATAAACAAACGAACAAACAAACAAACCAACCACCAACAACCGATCAAACAACATTATTAAATCATTAAACTGAACCAACTACAAACCATTTTGGTGCCCATTTGATTATGCCTATTCCTGCGTCTGCAACCGATCAACAAAACCAACATCCAACAAATACGCCACCCCCTTGCCTACAACCAACCCACAACAACAATCATCTGGCATATTTACACACATACACTTGCACGAAATATATGTACATGCATTTGATTGTTTGTCATTCAACAAATACACAAACAAATTCCACAGAAGAAACTCCGCCCCGGCGAAGTCATGGATACACGGGTAAGACATTCCAAATATTCTAAAAGCCGCTTCTCAGCTAGTTGGAAAATTAAATATACATGAAATATGCGATATAAATTTATAGACTAAGAGGTTAAAGATTTGTTACCACTCATGCAAAACTTAATCGATGTGCTCACACAAAAATGAGTATGGAGCTCATCCTCCTTACAGAGTAAAATATAGTTATTCACCACACGTAGGATAGTGTAAGTTACATATTTATTTAGATGTAAGTTTTTATCCATACAAAAGTGAAGATTATATACGTTCCACTTAAAGTTTCTTCCTAACACCAAAGATGGTGTTCTGCTTAATTTTATATAAGAAAAACAAATATATTAAGGTGATATCCATCTCTAACGACAGGGTTAATTAACGTTACACTACCTGTAAAAAAAAATAATTACGAACCAAAATTTTTCATTTTAGCTTAAAAGCTTTCAAACGATAGCAAAATTTTGGTAAAAAATATTTATATACTTATATATATATATATATATATACTTATACATATAAATATATATATGGATGTACTGCAGCATAAAATGGCCTTCTTCTTGTCCAATCATATAAGAGCGCTAATAATAGTTCTTTCGTTTTTCTTTTTCTTTTTTGCAAAAAGCAAAAGCAAGTGCGATATTTCTTCAGCACACATTGCACCTGTGAATGTGATTATGTATACCAAACTTTGGCACTCATATTATTCTTTTGAAGCATAATTTATATGTAAACGATAAAGTAATGATACTTTGACACGCCGAAGATTAAATACCCTTATCGACATTTACCTATTACATACATGTGGGATAGTGAAACGTGTAAATGCTGATTATGATTAAAATATCTTAGAAAACAGAGCTTTTTTTCATATTTGAAACTACCTTCCGATCGATCGTTACTATGGCTATTTCAACTCAGCTGTTGATATTGACCTAGAATATACGACATGTATTGGGGTTGGAGAGATCTCTTTTTATGCGTTACACATCTTATGACAAGCATATAATACCCTCTACAAGGGTACAATAATTCAAAATATTAGAATTTGAGAAATGCATTAAAAAATACTTTATCTGTGCACATTTTCTTAATGAATGACGTCGGGGGTACTAGCGATAAACTTGGCATTCTACAAAATATTTAAAAATAAATACTCTAAAATACCAATCTATCTATATGTAGAAGCGATTAGATCGAAGGGAACGGCTGCAATAAATATGTATGATACTATATGTGCAAACCAGGGGCATTGGGCACGAGATTCAGAGCAAATTAATTAACATTCAGTTCTGTCTGTCGCGAGTGAAAGGCATAATAAACGCGTGCAGTTCAGTCGTACCTAGGCCTTTATATCGAGCTATTTCAGAATATTTTGATGTAACTATGTAAGGTCTTTTTAGTGGTTTCGTTACTTTGATTAGCCAAAAAAAAATTCATATGAGCATATGTAAGTGGCGTTACTTATTTTCTCCACTGGACTTGTGTTATACCTATGAACTAACACTCATCGTCCTATATGTTATTTATATTCGGCGATTTTCATTCGAAAATTAAAACTTATTAAGCCGTTCCCTTTCATCAACATGCCCTAAGTTCATGTTTATACACATACATTTTAGACAGCCCAATTTAAGACATTATCTGGCACCCCTCAGTCGACTAACAAATTGAAATGCAATTAAATGTTGTCCAGTATTTTTAATTCAATTTAAAACCAATATTACAGTTGTTGAGGCCAGGCGAGGTTGGTGAAGGACAGGTGAGAGTTAGTTGTGCTTTTCTTTTCATTCGTAGTGTTTGATCATATTTCCCTTAACAAACTTATTGTGAGATGCTCGGTAAATCTCAAATTCCACACACCAGCACCCTGATATTGCACCAAAAATCAAAACATTTGCACTATATCTATTACTTGCATAAGACTTGCGAGCCCAAATTCATATACAACAAACAGAATACAAATACTACTACGACTATCACATCATTTTCAAATACATCTATAGAACGAACGTAATTAATAACAACAAATACACACACACATACATACGGATACTTATACATTAGTCTTAAGAATTCTAATAAGTGGTAAATAATTTCAAACTACTAATTTCTTGATATCTTCGAAACGCGGTCAAATAGATATATAGAGGTTACGGTTATGTATATAAGTGAGAACAATTGTCAAACTTAAAATTGCTGATGTTGGCTAAGATATTTCATAAAAAGCAGTAAGGCTTTCCTTACAGTGAGCTACAGAACTATATGGAATAACTCCAATAATAATTGTATGTATATAGTATATACTTAGGTAGAGAGGTTAGGGTAAACAAGAAAACCTGTTTGGGCAATGTGTTTTGAAAAACAAATAACTTAGATAGTGGCCCGATCCGAAATACCTAAAGACTTGATTACACAGACTTAGACATAGACTTACATACACCATTGATACTGCCGAAGAACATAAACTCTTAATGATAAAGTTAGAATGATTTAAAATTAGTAAATGTTTAAAATATGAAATGATGTCAAGTAGATGCGTATTGAACGGCTCATCGTAACATAGAATATAGAAACAAATCCATACACACAAAACAAAATTCATAAATCTGCATCTATTTAAATTATTCCTTAATGAGCCACTCAGTGAAGCTACTAATATAAAAATTGTAATTAAATTTTTTTGGCATCTTTGAATTTTTAATGACTGCCATTAAACCAAAGCAGATTTGCGTTTATTAAAACAAAGAAATACTGTTCTAATTATATACGTATATACCCTTGGGTGCAGCTCAAGTGTGCCCTGAATAAACCAACGCAATATTTCGGATTATAAAAAAAATTAGACTAACCCGATTAAAAAAATATGTAATTTTATTTGCCTGAATTAAATGACATTTACTATAGCTACACCTTATATGAAAAATATATTAGAGAAATAATGATAATGCCGCATAAAAGGACGACGCCTACAAGGCTTTGAGGAAAATTCTTACATTTTGGTCTTACTCACATCAGATTCTAAATTACCCGTACTGCATGAATACATAGGTATAATTATTTGTACATCCGGGCATTTATTTATATCCTTTTTTTTTGATCTTGATAGCAAAAACAGCAGCGACCCGGCGAAATGGGGGACACAAAACAGGTCTTAAATTGTGATCTAATGATCACATTTACTTTCAATTATTATTGCTTGTGTTCTTGTTGGTGACTGATTTGAAACATAATTTTATGAAAGACGTATATAACATTTAAGATTCATATTTTGTAAATATTGAAGCAACCAAATCACGAATACCAATACGAGCGCATTGCATATACATATCTTTATACATGTATGTATAAAATGTTCCGTACATTTGTACGGTTGTAAATTTACTTGTGATTGACCCAAATTTTCAACCTTTCTATGTAAATAATACACGTATATACTTTTGGGTGGTTTTTTTTTGGGGTACTGTGTTTTTTTTTTTTACTTTGCAGATTGCGTTACTTACTTAATAAAACGTATTTATTTTAGAAAAGGGAATATTAATGCAATCTTCAAAATTAATGGGTACATATCCAGTTTAAGTTTTAGAAACTGTTAACGAACACAAGAATATTTTTATTAAACAATTAAACTTACTAATCTTTAAGATAATCCAACAATTTTAACATGATTTAAAACAAATTCATTCCTCATCTTAACTATCTATCACTTGACTTATAACTAAAATCCATTACCAAGTTATCTAAAACTTTTGTATTCGCGTATTAGCTTAAATTTACGTTGCATCGTATGAAAGTTACTTCAAAAGTGTTTCATGGTAGACTTAAGATTGTGTTGTAGACGTTGATGTTCCGTTTAGTAGATGACATAATTCAAAATATTTACCCAACTCCGCAGTATGCAGTATGCGTTTTGATTTTTCTTTTGTATATAATCCGTATTTTGACGAGTGAATAACAATGTTTACGATTTAAATATGCTATGTACTTACTTCACTGAAAAGTACAAAATATATTAACTATCTGTCTTTTCTATGTTTATGTTTTTTTCTGTTTGTGTCTGAAAACACTTTGCGCCCATTTTTGTTCATCGTAATCATCATGTAATTACCCACAAAAGCGGAGACGTCCCTCTATTGATGTACGCAGACCCAGCGTTCAGGATTTGGAAGATCTTATAAATAAACCATCTACGCCACTGCGCGATATCGGCGATGGTGGTCCACCTACAATTATCGATGTTCAAGAATCATACTCCGCGGTTGAAGGTATGTATATCATTCGTACATAGTTTACGATGTACTAAGAGCAAAAAAAATCACTTACTCGTTAAAGGTACGGAATGTATTTATATGTATCGGTATACGGTATATGTGTGGATATGCACTATTATGTACTCGCACAAGTGGCTAACCAATACATTATGTAAACCTATTTTGTTTTGTACCCATGTATTTTTGTAGACTCGACGGCCTACCTTACAGTTGGTGTCGAGGGTAACCCAGCTCCCACATTCAAATTCTACAAAGGAGTTACAGAGATTATTGAAGGTGGTCGGTACAAGTTCCTCACAGATGGACAAACGAACACAATCACATTATGCATGCGTAAGTGCAAGCCCAACGATGAGGGCAAATATAAGGTTGTTGTTTCCAATATACACGGCGAGGACTCGGCCGAGATGCAGTTATATGTCTCAGATTCTAGTGGCATGGATTTCCGTGCCATGTTAAAGAAACGTCGTTATCAAAAATGGGACAAAGAAGAACAAGACCCCAATTGGGGCGATCTTAAAGAAACTGAAAAACCATTACCGGCTTTAAAGAAAGTCGAAAGGGTAAGAAGCAGATTGTTTTCGGCTTACTTAATTTGCTTTATTACTTACTCATAGAGCTATACTGTGGTAATCCATTAAAAGTTGCAGATCGCATTCCGAAAAAAAAAAAAACAAAAGCACATAACAAGCGCAGAAATATTGATATACTGATAGCTTATTTACAAAAATTACCTATCTTCCTTAAAATATTTTTTCATATTATATATTGCATTAGCTACCTTTTAGAATTGCAGCCAATATCAAGTTGTTACATATACATAATCGTCTGTCAGTCCCAGATACCAAAGTTTTCCGTTCAATTTTGTATGTGTCTGATCCTTAATTTCTATATATATATATATATATGTCTGTCTGTCCCAGAGATCAAAGCTTTTGATCATTTTTGTTTGTAACTAATGCATAATTTAGTTTTAAACATTTTTAAGCAAATACAGTAGTTGAACTATATAAATTAAGTAATTTACATATTAATTTCGTTTAATTAGCCGTAGGCAAAACTCCATTTAAATTATAGACCGTTATATGCATATTGATAGCTCAACAATTTCATATATTAGTATAAGCTTGGCAAAATCAGAATCTTCATTTCGTAACAAATCTTACGCAGAGAGTTTAACAAAAGAAAATTATTAATAGCTCAATTTATTTACTAAAACCTACTATTTGAACAACCTCAGATCATATAGCTTAATTCATGAAACAATATAATAAAAATACATGTTAGCCATATTTGTAATGGACAGCCTCAACTCAAAAATGGATTTTTAGGTTAGCCGTTCAATTATATCGTCAATTTTAAAGTAGAATATTCGCAAATAAATTGCAAAATCAATTGGTAATGTTATAAGTACTACATTATCTCTTCACTATGTATGTTGTGTAATATGCAATACAGGCGACAACATCACGTAGACCATCCCTAGCTGAGCTGATCCCCGATTGGCCGACGTTACATCCGTTTCGACGTGAGGAGGTGCGGTTTACAATTATGAGATATTTACCTAAATACTTATAACCCACAAATATAAATTCAATCAATAATTTACATTTTTATGTACTACAAATTACTTTTTCAGTCAAAAGGAAACTCTTGTTTTTTGACGATTTTGGTTTGAAACACGGATTTTTATATGTCGATATTTTTTAGAAGAGACAAGCCAAGACCTTTATCGGTACAGTTTGCCAAAATTCGTTTGAAATTTAATAGAAAAAGCTTTCATGTTAATTTACTTATTCTTCTTTGCTAGCGTCTTTGACAGGGCATTTGAATTTTGTTACCTACTTGGAGTTATTCTTATAATACAACAGAATGACATACATATATTCATATGTATGTCTCTATTTTGACACTCATATTTTTACATAAATCTGTGATCCATATTTGCATACATCTTATTCAATCATCCATAAGTTAAGACATTACCATTAAAAGAGTTGTTTTTTTGAAAGTACTCGATAAATTTGCTATCGGTTATCAATAAATAAATAACAATTCGATATACGACCCAACCGAAACTAACCTTATGGGTTTTAATAATTTTTGTTCAATAATATCAGTAACCAAACAACATATGTTGTTTGGTTAGTGATAATATGCAGATTAGCTAATTTCAAATCTGCATGACTATTTAAAACTTACAAATAACAAAGTACTTTTATATATAGAACTCGTAAACTTAGTATGACAATAAGTTGTGGCCATTTAAAAATGTGTATATATATATATATAATTATTATATGTGAGTACATATATAATAACTATTAGTGTATCACATGTGAATGGGCACAATTTATTGAAATACCTGAAAGAGAAATGGGTGCAGGTACTTACTTATAAAAAATGCCTTTTGCTCGGCTGATTAACAATGTATACCAAACAAAATATTGTTTTTTGGATCTTTGTTTTATTACATTTCATTATTTTAATTTTTAATAAATGAAATTGCTCTAATTATTATCATAAGCCGTACCACTAATGTTTATAAATAGCACATATATGTTTGCGACAAAGAAAAAACGGCAACGTCAAAACTTGGAGTTTATAAATGTCCACATATCTCTGCTATTTATTACTTATAAGTACATTGCATTTGAGAATCAATGCTGATTAATCGTATATCAAATTTGTTGTCGTTTGACGTCTTTACCCATTTTTGACAACGCAAAAAAAAAAAAACAAAAATATAAACATACAACAACAAACAACATCAGAAGGTAGAATCTTTCCTTAGTCCACTGATCGATCAGTTCGCTAAGGAAGGCAAGGATAAGAAGGTTGTATTCGAGGCGAGATTCAGCAAACCCAATTGCAAACCCAAATGGCTATTCAGAAAGGATGTAAGTATTAAGTACATATGTATAAAAGTAAATTTTATTAAAAGCTTGGAGCTGTTATAAATAATTTCAATTTACATGGCTGACCATTTATTTAAAAATACTAAGCTTTTAAAATTATGAACTTCTAATAGGAGGTGTTTACAGGCAGCAAATTCAAATTCAAACAGGAGAATGATACATATCAGCTGATTATTAGTACACCAAAGGTAGAAGATAGTGGTAAATACACAATTGAGATCGGCGGTGTGTCTAGTACGGCATTCCTTAATGTCGAGGAAGCTGATCCCACATATACATTTACGAAGCCTCTCAAAAAGAAACTAGAAGGTTTTACACGGCATGAAACGACTCTGGAGTGCTCCGTTAGCAGCAGCATGGCGAATGTCAGTTGGTTTAAGGACAACCAAAAGCTGGAATCTGATGATCCACGTTATTTGATCTCGAAAGACATTAATGGCAATCTAAAGCTCATTATCAAAGAGTCCGTTTTGGAGGACGCTGGCCAATACAGATGCCAATTGGACAAGCAACCAGATAAAACAGAATGTGCCCTAAAGATAGTTGAGTACCCATATAAATTTGTCAAGGTGCTCAAATCTCAACAGTGCGTTGAGAAGGACACAGTAACGCTTGCTTGCGAAATTGACGATGCTCAAGGCGATGTTCAATGGTTCCGCAATGGTGAGGAAATTAAGCCAGACAAGCGAATGCAAGTTGTCAAGGATGGCCGCAAGCGGAAGCTTATTATCAAGGACTGTAAAGTAACTGATGCCGGTCAGTTCAAGTGTACAACCAATGCTGATCAAACTGATGCAGAGATAATCATAAACTGTGAGTAAACATTTCGAAATGAACGTACATAATAATGGTATATTAAAGCTTCACGAATATATGTTTTAATTGCTGTCAAATAATTATATTAAAGATCAAAACCGATTTAACAAGAAACTTAAGGACACTGATGCTGTGGAGCGAGAAAAACTAGTGTTAGATGTCGAGCTGCAGGACCAGACAGCGCCATGTGACTGGAAGTTCAATGGCGAACCAATAGTACCCAACGAGCGCATTGAAATCAAGAACTTGGGCGGTGGCAAACACCAGCTGGTTTTCAACGGTCTAGACTTATCCGACGCAGGTGAAATTACCTGTGAATCAGGACAGCTAACATCAACGTGTAAGCTTTCCGTACGAAAGGGGGAAAGCAGACCCAATATTGACTGTCCGGATGAGTTTGCAGAACCAATTAGTGCGCCAGTTGTCATTGAGGTGCCATACAAAGGTAATTAATAATAACACAGTTGTGTATCGCATATTCTTTGTCAGCATCAATAGCCGAGTCGATCTTATTCGGATAACTTTAAAATGAGGAACTGCTCCTATGTCGATCTGGCTATCGATACTTATTATCACGAATATATATATCTGTATAATTTATTTTTTTGGATAGCAATAACTAGCCGAATACATATACATTTGTATTTTTCGTTTGTCTGTTTATGTATATATATTAATATTTATTTATATATATATTTGTGTGTGTTTATATAGTAAGCGGTACTAAGCAAACACCAGTAGAGGGAAAATTAATTAAAGACGGAAAGCCTTTACCTCTTAAGGATGTCGAGGTTGCGATAACCGATGATAAAATCACGTTTAAGATTAAGAAACCATCAAGGGATTTATCGGGACCTTATCAGATAAAAATTTCAAATGCACAAGGCGAAGATACTAAGGATGTTAACATTATTTGCCAAGACGTTCCACAGCCACCACAAGATGTTGATGTCACCGACGTATATCAAACATCGTGTGTAGTTAACTTTAAGCCACCGACAGATGATGGTGGCTCTCCCATTACAAAATATGTTATCGAACGGCAAGACTTGAGCAAAAAACAGGGCTGGGAACCTGTCGCTGAGGTTCTACCAAATGAACCACGTCTCAAAAAGATTGATGACTTGGTGCCAAAGAAGCAGTACAGATTCCGCATTCGTGCTGTAAACAAACTTGGTCCATCTGATCCGGCAACATTTAAAAACTCCATACTTGCGAAAGATCCATGGGATGAGCCCGGCAAACCCAAGGCCGTTGACCTTACCGACTGGGATAAGGATCACGCTGATCTTAAGTGGGAGGCACCAGATAGTGATGGTGGCGATCCAATTACATCCTATGTTATTGAATACAAAGAGAAATTTTCAAATGATTGGGTACCCGGCAGAGAAGTGCCGGGAGATGCTAGAACGGGCACAGTTGAAAATCTTAAGGAGGGCCAACAGTACGAATTTCGAGTCCGTGCTGTTAATCGGGCAGGTCCTGGCGAGCCTAGCGACAAGACTAAACCCATTATAGCCAAATGTCGATTTGTTAAACCTTTTCTGGTTGGTGATGGTCTTAAAAATATTACTGTGAAAAAGGGACAGACCATACGCTATGATATTAAATACGATGGCGAACCAGAACCAGTAGCTAGTTGGATAAAGTCCAATGAACCGCTGAAGTTTGATAATCAGCGTATCTGTCTCGAACAGCTTGAACGCAACTCATCGATAACTATCAAAAAATCTGTGCGTAATGACACTGGCAAATATAAACTGGTATTGACGAACAGTTCGGGAACAATTGAATCTGAAGCACAAGTTGTGGTCTTAGATCGTCCGTTAGCACCAGGTGGTCCATTTGAGCCAGAGGAGGTTCGTGCTCATCGCATTAAGATGAAGTGGAAACGACCCCCAGATGATGGTGGCTGTGAAATTACGGGATATGCCCTCGAACGCATGGATGAAGAGACTGGACGTTGGATACCCTCCGGCGAAGTTGGTCCAGACGAAACCTCATTTGACTTTAAGGGTCTTACTCCAAACAAGAAATATAAATTCCGCGTCAAAGCTATCAACAAAGAGGGTGAGTCCGAGCCACTGGAGACAACCGACGCGATTCTTGCCAAGAATCCCTATGATCCACCAAGTCCACCCAGCCAACCCGTAATTGATGATTACGATAATAAGAGTGTCTCGCTTAAGTGGAAACGCCCACCATCTGACGGCGGACGTCCTGTTACCCATTACGTTGTTGAATTTAAGGACAAATTCTCGCCTACATGGAGTGAAGTAGCTAAAACAGAGGATCCAACACCCGAATGTAAGGTGGAGGGCCTTAAGGAAAAAATGGTATATCAGTTCCGAGTGCGTGCCGTCAATAAGGCTGGTCCTTCGGAACCTTCTCAACCGACTGACAATCATCTTTGCAAGCATAAAAACCGTAAGTTATATTATAAGATACATGAATTAAGCTTGGCTGCACCTATAATCTCTTTGTAGTACATTTTGTCCATTTTGCTTTGGCTTAACATACTATCAATGCACATGCTAAAAAATATTGCTTTCAGAATTGGTGCGCAACAGCTTTTTTCACAACATGGTCGTATTGTATATGTTCGACTATCAGCCATTTGTAGTCATATTTTTTTTTTATAAAGTACTTGAAAAAAAACTCCAAGCCTTTTTTTAGAACGCTTAAACAAAATCATTAAGAAACAAGGCTCAAAGCAAAACAAGTAAGAGGTTCTAGTCGGGAGCTCCCGACTACCCTGAACCCTCTTCTTCTAACATCAAAAGAATATATATATATTTTATTTTAGAAGCTATATGTCAACTTTGGTGACTCTAGCTCTTATTATTTACCAAAGTTGCCCAAAAAACAGGATATCGCTATCGATTTTTATCGATTGCTTGGAGTAAGTCATCAATTATCGGAAACAAACTCGATCTGCGCAGGCACCTACATCATTCATACATACGGACAGACGAACAGACGGACAGACGAACAGACGGACAGACAGACAGACGGACATGGATGATCAAGAATATATATACTTTATGGTGTTGGAGATGCTTCCATCTACCTGTTACATACGTTTGGTTTATACCCTGAACCCATTAAAAATGGGTATAAGGGTATAAAAGAGAAAGGTTCTCTGTTCGCGACATTGGCTAAGATGGAACAAGGTTGAAAATCTCGAATATATGTTCAACATTTGATAATATCTATGCACTCGCTCAAATAAATTATTTTTACAGCATATCGCATTTGCCTCACTGCTAGCGCTTTTATTATGTACGTATTTTAATAAATTAGCAATGATTCTCCCAAATATTATGACTTTGAAGCTAACGTTGTTTTTGAATAACAAAAATTCTTGTCGTATAAACCTATAGTTAAGCCACAAATTGATAGATCGACGTTCAAGCGAGTGACAATCAAAAGCGGACGTACACACAAGTGGTCGGTTGATATTACCGGCGAGCCCGTACCTGAACTGCACTGGAGTTGGCGTGATGATATTGCGCTAACAACTGGGGATCGTATAAGTATTGAGAACGTAGATTATCACACGGACTTTGTTATCATGAATGCTAAACGCCAAGACAGTGGATTTTACTCATTGAAGGCGGAAAACCGCAATGGGGTTGACCGCGAGACTGTTGAGCTAGTGGTTCTTGGTAAGCCCAGTTCTCCGAAAGGACCTCTTGCTGTCAGCGATGTCACAGCAACTGGATGTAAGTTGCAGTGGAAAAAGCCTGAAGATGATGGAGGCATACCTATCAAGGAGTATGTTGTCGAAAAAATGGACACAGCAACAGGCAAATGGGTCAGAGTTGGCCGTTCACCAGGTGAAAAGGAACCGCCAAGCTTTGATGTTACAGGCTTAAATCCCGGTTCCGAGTACATGTTCCGCGTATCTGCTGTCAATGAGGAGGGCGAATCTGAGCCCCTGACAACGCTTGTAGGAGTTGTTGCCAAGGATCCATTTGATGAACCTAATAAACCAGGCACTCCTGAAGTTATTGATTATGATAATCAGAGCATCAGCCTAAAATGGACACCTCCCAAAAACGATGGCGGTGCCCCAATACAAAAATATATCATTGAAAAGAAGGATAAAAACAAGCCAGATTGGGAAAAGGCTTTGGAAATCCCTGGTGACCAATTAGAAGCTGCAGTTGCTGGTCTGCAAGAATACGGTGAATACCAGTTCCGTGTCATTGCAGTCAACAAAGCCGGTCCTTCTCCACCATCAGACGCGAGCGTTCCGCAGGTGGCCAAGTACAAAAAATGTAAGTATATATGTTTGTATATATTGATTGTCTGACAGAGTTAATATCTGATATTTTTGAAGGCAATGAGTCAAGAAACAATATTTTGAATACACGTTCCCAACTAGCATATGTAGATTACTAATAAATGTGTATTGTTTTATAGTGAAACCTCGCATAGATAGGTCTAATTTAAAGCCCCTGTTAATTCGCGCTGGTAAGCCCATAAAGTATGATGTGAATGTACGCGGTGAACCTGTTCCAACAATAACATGGTATCAAAACGACAAAGAGCTCAAGCCTGAGGACCTGCCAACCAATTGCGAAATTCAAAATATTCCTCACAATACAAAAATTTCTATAATTGATACTGTAAGAAAGCATACGGGCACATATAAGATTCGTGCCGTAAATGAACATGGTGAAGATGAAGCAGACGTTGAAGTAAATGTTTTAGCTCCTCCCGGTAAACCAAAGGGTCCTTTAGCTGTAAAAGATATTACCAAAGATAGTTGTAAATTGAAGTGGCAAAAGCCAGATGATGATGGTGGTAAACCCATCACGGCTTACCAAGTCGAAAAATTCGATAAGAAACAAGGTCGATGGGTACCTGTCGGTCGAGCCTCCGGAAATGATACCGAATTTGATGTCAAGGGCCTTCAGGAAGGCCATGAATATCAGTTTAGGGTTAAAGCCATCAATGAGGAAGGTGAATCCGAGCCTCTAGAGACCGATGGAAGTATATTAGCAAAGAACCCATATGATGCTGCCAGTAAGCCAGGTACTCCAAAGATAGATGATTACAATGAGCATATGGTTAAGCTAAAGTGGGATGCTCCAAAGCACGATGGTGGTGCGCCAATCACTGGATATATCATTGAAAAGAAGGATAAATTTTCACCCATTTGGGATGAAGTCTTCACCACGAATGTAAGTGTTACTTTTATACAGAGTATGTTGTACACTGATTAAGTACTGCATTTGTTCATCTGCATATATAACTTGCAAACATTTTATGTTTACATGCAATATTTAGACGCCTGCACCTGAGGCAATTGTCGATGGCCTTACCGAAGGAAACGTGTATCAATTTCGTGTTCGTGCAATTAATAAGGCCGGAACTAGTGAGCCCAGCGATCCAACGGAACCTCATTTGGCGAAACCAAGAAATCGTAAGAACTCAAATTTTGGATTCCTTTTTTTAGCTTAAATAATAACAGGATGAGAGATAATGATTTGCTTATTTGCTGAATAATATGATAATATTTATTTTTCATTTTTGATTTCTGGTACGTATATGCATATGCTTGTTTTTATGTTAAGCCAAACATTCATTTTATTTGCCATCAATGCTCGTAGTAGAGATTCTTTAATTTCCCTTTCTGTATGTCTATTGCTAGTCAAATATTTAATCATATAGAATATCAAATAATAAATTTGTAATACACTAATTATAGTGAAGCCATCTATAAACCGCGAAAAAATGAAGCCCGTGAAAGTACGAGCTGGACAAACAGTTAAGTTTGATGTAGATGTTAAAGGAGAGCCGGCCCCTACTCTAACTTGGTCCTTCAAAGAAAAAGAAGTGACACCTAGTGGACAGTTGCGATTAGATAATGATGATTATAATACAAAACTCGTATTATTGGACACAACACGAAAAGACACTGGAGTGTATAAGCTCAAAGCTGAAAATATAAATGGTGTTGACGAGGCTGAAGTTGAAGTAATTATATTAGATAAACCAGCAAAGCCTGAAGGACCCTTGGAAGTGTCTGATATACATAAAGAAGGTTGCAAGCTGAAATGGAAGAAACCCAAAGACGATGGAGGAGTACCTCTATCAGGCTATGCTATCGAAAAAATGGATACAGCAACTGGTAAATGGGTACCATGTGGAACTGTAGATCCCGAGAAGACAGAGTTCGATGTTAAAGGTTTGGATCCAAATCATCGATATCAATTCAGAGTTAGGGCCCTTAATGAAGAGGGCGAGTCGGAACCACTCGAAACAGAATCGGCCATTACTGCTAAGAATCCATTTGATATATCTGCTCCGCCTGGCCTTCCAGAACTTGAGGATTGGGATGAGCACCATGTTAAATTAAAATGGGAACCGCCAATCCGTGATGGAGGCACTCCCATCACGAATTATATCATTGAGGTTATGGACAAAGATTCTGGGGAGTTCGTGAAAGCTTCAGAAACAGAAGGTCCAATTTGCAAGGGTGTCGTTAAAAAGCTTGAAGAGGGTCAGCAATATAAATTCCGTGTTCGCGCTGTAAACAAAGCTGGTCCTTCGGAACCATCAGAGCAAACCAATTGGCATACAGCAAAGCCGCGCTTCCGTAAGTTATTTTGAAGCATAATAATTATCATGGTCATTTATAATTCATTTTGAGTTTATTCTCAACAGTGAAGCCACATATAGATCGAACAAACCTGAAGCCTGTTATTGTGAAAGCAGGCTTATCGATCAGCTTGGATATTAATGTTAAAGGTGAGCCAGCTCCAAAGGTGGAATGGCTGTTCAATGGATTACCTGTGATCAGTGATGAGGAAGGGATTAAAATCGACAATGTTGATTATAATACGAAATTCTTTGTTATGCGAGCCAAACGTCCTCAAAGTGGCAAATACACTATTAAAGCTACAAATGAGGTCGGCGAGGACGTTGCCGATCTAGATGTGACTGTATTGGGCAAACCAGGTAAACCAAAGGGTCCTCTGGAGGTCAATGACATGACAAAGCACAGCTGTAAGCTGAAATGGGAAAAGCCTGAAGATGATGGTGGCGCACCAATTGACTATTATGAAATAGAAAAACTTGATCCACATACTGGCCAATGGCTTCCATGTGGCAAGAGTGCCGAGCCTGAAGCGAAGGTGATTGGCTTACATGAGGGCAAGCCCTATAAATTCCGTGTTCGCGCTGTCAATAAAGAGGGAGAGTCTGAGGATCTGGAAACGGATAAGCCCGTTATTGCTAAGAATCCGTTTGATGAACCGGACAAGCCTGGTCGACCAGAGCCAACTAATTGGGATAAGGACTTTGTTGACTTAGCTTGGGATCCACCCAAAAACGATGGTGGTGCTCCTATTCAAAAATACATTATCCAAATGCGTGACAAATCCGGACGCGCATGGGTAGACGCGGCAACAGTTCCTAGTGACAAAACCAAGGGCACTGTAACTGCTGTTGAGGAAGGACATGAATACGAGTTCCGCGTTGTAGCTATTAATAAGGCTGGTCCTAGCGAGCCCAGCGATGTTTCTAAATCGGTTGTAGCGAAACCTCGGTTCTTGAAGCCCCATATTGATCGAAAGAACTTACAAAAGAAAATCATGCGTAGCGGTCAAATGTTGCACATGGATGCAGCTGTTAAAGCAGAACCGCCAGCCAAGATAACTTGGACCTACAATGGAGCTGAAATTAAGACCAGCGATAAGATCAAAATTGAGAACGAGGAATACAAAACAACATTTATAATGCCAAAAGTTAGGCGTGCCGATAAAGGTACATACATTGTGACAGCTAAAAATGATTCCGGCGTAGACACCGTAGATGTCGAACTTGAAGTATTATGCAAGCCAAGCAAGCCAAAGGGTCCTTTGGCCGTCTCCGATGTTACAGCCGAAAGCGTTCACTTGAAATGGCATAAGCCCGACGATGATGGTGGCGAGCCCATAGAACATTACGTTGTTGAGCGTATGGATACAGAAACAGGTCGATGGGTACCAGTTCTAACGACTAAAACACCTGAGGCGGACGTTACAGGTCTAACTGAAGGCAAAGAATACCTATTCCGAGTTAAGGCTGTGAATGCCGAAGGAGAGTCAGAGCCTCTGGTAACAGATACTCCAGTCACGGCGAAAAATCCTTACGATGCCGCGGATACACCTGGTAAGCCACAAATTACCGACTGGTCAGCAAATCATGCAGATCTTAAATGGCGTGCTCCCGACGACGATGGAGGTGCACCTATTACCGGATACATTATTGAAAAGAAAGATAATAATACCGGGAAATGGCAAAAGGTTTTGGAAACAAATACTCCCGACTGCAAAACTCGTGTTAACGATTTAATCGAAGGCACCAAATATCAGTTCCGCGTGAAAGCTGTTAACAAAGCAGGTCAAAGTAAGCCATCCGAAGCTTCAGACCAAATGAGCGCCAAGGATCGCTTTGCAGCACCCAAAATTGATAGAACCAATATTAAGGATATCACAGTTAAGGCCGGCCAACATATTCGTTTTGACATCAAGGTTTCTGGCGAGCCTCCACCAAGCAAAACATGGTTCCATAATAAAGCCCGCATTGATGACGATGACTACAATATTGACATTGAGTCGTATCGCACAAAACTAGCCGTACCTTTTGCAAAGCGATTACACTCCGGTAAATATACCATTAAAGCCGAAAATGAGTCGGGCCATGATGAAGCTTCATTCGAAGTAACGGTTCTTGATAAGCCTGCACCACCAGAAGGTCCGCTACGTGTGACCGATGTTCACAAAGAAGGATGCAAACTAAAATGGAACCCACCTATGGATGATGGTGGTCTACCTATAGAACACTATGTTGTTGAGAAAATGGACGTAGAAACCGGACGCTGGCTACCGTCTGGCCGATTTAAGGAACCATTCGCTGAATTGAATAACTTAGAGCCCGGTCACGAATATAAATTCAGAGTACTAGCTGTAAATACTGAAGGAGAATCAGAACCCTTAGTCGGTGAGCATTCTATAGTTGCAAAGAATCCATTTGATGAACCCGGCAAGCCCGGCACTCCGGAGCCGGTTGATTGGGACAAAGATCGTGTGGACTTGGTTTGGCGGCCACCACTTAATGACGGTGGATCACCGATTACTGGTTATGTTGTTGAAAAGCGTGAAAAGGGCACAGATAAATGGATTAAAGGAGCGGAAATTAACGCCCCTGCGCTCGGTGAGGAATGCAAAGCTTCAGTGCCAAACCTTGACGAAAACTGCGAGTACGAGTTTAGAGTTAAGGCCTTCAACGCAGCTGGTTCTGGCGAACCATCGGATGCGAGCAAATCGGTTATAACTAGACCAAGAAAGTGTAAGTTATAAGTTCTTATTTTTATTTTAGTTCTTATTTGTCAAATATGTTTTATTTATTTTCAACAGTGGCACCAAAGATTGACCGCAAAAATATACGTACCTATAATATCAAAGCAGGAGAGCCAATTTTTCTGGATATTAATGTCAGCGGTGAACCAGCTCCCGAAATAAGTTGGACTCAAAATGGCAAAATCGTTTACTCGACACCCGCAACCAAAATCGAAAATGTTCCCTACAACACCAAATACATCAACAGTAATCCAGAGCGAAAGGACACCGGATTATATAAAATTGCCGCACATAATCTTTATGGTCAAGATCAAGTCGAATTCCAGATTAATGTCATAAGTAAGTAGTTACTAGTATAAATAATTATACGCGGGCCTACTTTAAATTCAATACCTCAACTTTTCTTTGCCGATGTGGTGGGTTACTTAAAATCGGAGCAATAATTAACTCATTTGTTTATACCCTGAACCCATTGAAAATGGGTATATTGTATTTGTGCAAAATGCAAATGTATGTAACAGGCAGAAGGAAGTATCTCCGACCCCATAAAGTACATATATTCTTGATCAGCATCAATAGCGGATTCGATCTAGCCATGTCCGTCTGTCTGTCCGTCCATATGTATAAACGCACGGATCTGAGAACCTATAAGAGCTAGAGACTTGAAAATTAAAATTGTAGGTGCTCCTAGTACCTGCGCAGATCAAGTTTGTTTCCGATAATCGATAACTTACTCCTTTTGCAAGCAATCGATATAATCGGCAATCGGCATACTGTTTATTGATCAAATTGGGTAAATAATAAAAGCTAGAGTCACCAAACATGATATGTTGCTTCTAGAATATTATATATGTTGAATATCTTTCATTTTATACCTATCACCACATGCCCTCTACCACCACAGAGATATAAATCAAGTTAATAACCCAACTTATATTGCCAAACAATTTAAGCCACAATTTAAATGCAATTTACTTTTTCAGAATAACAAATATTCTATGGTACAATAAGATATACTGTAGAAAATTTCATAATGATCGGTTAAGAAAAAACCAAAGTTATATGCAACTGAGCAATTGAATGGTGCAGCAGCTTTAAGAATTTCTGTATACATGTACACACACACATTCATGAGCGTCTGCTTCGCATTCTAACAGCATGGTAATTGCGATTCTGTAATGCTATTTTAGTTCCTTTTTTATGATAAGTGCTTAATTATTTGTGTGGCTGCTGAGTAGAGGCGTAGCAAGTGGTGCGGTCTGTCGCGAGTTCGAGACCTACCGGGGAAAATATTTTTTTTTTCGCTGGTGTGGCCGTTTTGTAGAGTCGACAGCAAGTAATACGGTCACTTGCGGTTTCGAACCCTGCCAAGGGAACTTTTTTTAAATTTATTTGGTGCTGGAATAAGAGGGTTCAGCGTATTCCCTAGTCGGGAGCTCCCGACTGGAACCTCTTACCTTTTTTATTTGAAATATAAATATAAATAACAATTTGATTGAAAAATTGCAGCTAAGCCTGGCAAGCCCGAGGGCCCGCTGGAAGTTTCCGACGTTCACAAGGACGGCTGCAAACTGAAATGGAAAAAACCAAAAGATGATGGTGGCGAGCCAATCGACAGTTATTTGGTCGAAAAATTCGACCCCGATACAGGTGTTTGGTTACCTGTAGGTAAAAGTGCTGTACCAGAAATAACAGTTGATGGACTGATACCTGGTCACGAGTACAAGTTCCGAGTGAAAGCAGTGAACAAGGAAGGCGAATCTGAACCACTAGAAACTCTGGGATCAATTATCGCTAAGGATCCGTTCAGTAAGTAGAGCGTTTCTGGAGCTTTTAAGTTGATGCAGAAGGAAATCTAATAAACATGAACTTTACAGCGGCACCTTCAAAACCAGGAGTGCCAGAAACTACTGACTGGACTGCTAATAAAGCAGATCTCGCATGGAATGAATCAGCTAGCGATGGTGGATCACCCATTACTGGATATATTATTGAAATTAAAGACAAGTACAGTCCACTATGGGAGAAGGCTTTGGAGACCGACTCTCCTTCACCAGTCGCTACTGTAAATGGTCTTATTGAAGGAAATGAATACCAGTTCCGAGTAATTGCCCTAAACAAGGGCGGCCAATCCGAGCCCTCTGAGGCGAGCAAGCCATTTATTGCAAAGCCGCGCTACCTGGCTCCCAAAATAGACCGTAGAAACCTACGCGATGTAACGATATCGGCAGGAACCGCTCTTAAGTTAGATGCTGTTATTACGGGCGAACCGGCACCAAAGGTGGAATGGAAATTCTCGAATTACCCATTGCAATCTGGAAAGAACACTACCATCGAAACACCTGACTACTACACCAAACTAGTAATTCGACCAACTCAGCGAGGTGATTCTGGAGAATATTTAGTAACAGCAACAAACAGCTCGGGCAAAGACAGTGTGCTTATCAACGTCAACATTACCGATAAGCCAACGCCACCTAATGGACCGCTTCAAATATCTGATGTGCATAAGGAAGGATGTCATCTGAAATGGAAGCGACCTAACGATGATGGAGGCACCCCAATTGAGTACTTCCAAATCGATAAGTTAGATCCCGAAACTGGATATTGGCTACCATGCGGCCGTTCAACGGAACCTCAGGCTGACATTACGGGTCTTACGCCCGGCAATGAATATAAATTTAGAGTGTCAGCTGTTAATGCAGAAGGCGAATCAGCTCCGTTAGTGGGCGAGGAATCGATAATTGCCAAAAATCCATTCGATGAACCAGGTAAACCGGAAAATCTAAGGGCAACTGATTGGGATAAGGATCACATCGATTTGGCATGGACACCTCCACTCAACGATGGTGGATCTCCTGTAACTGGTTATCTTGTTGAAAAGAAAGACAAATACGGACAGTGGGAGAAGGCACTAGAAGTTCCAGCAGATCAATGCAAAGGTACTGTTCCTGATCTAACCGAAGGTGAAGCCTACGAGTTCCGCGTTAGCGCTATTAATGCCGCTGGTCTAGGTGAGCCATCGGATGCGACGGCTCCAATTGTTGCAAAATCACGCAATAAGCCCCCAGTTATTGATCGCTCCAATCTAATCGAAGTCCGTATCAAGGCTGGACAAGCATTTACATTTGATTGCAAGATCTCTGGAGAACCAGCACCAAAAACTAAATGGCTACTTAAAAAGAAAGAGGTATTTTCGAAAGATAACATCAAGGTTACCCATATCGATTACAATACCAAGCTGAAAGTTACAAATGCCAACCGCTCTGATTCTGGTCTCTATACTGTGCATGCTGAAAACTATAACGGCGAAGACAGTGCTGACGTTAAGGTAACTGTTATTGATAAACCATCGCCTCCCAATGGCCCACTTAAGGTGGAGAATGTTCATGCAGAAGGATGCACGCTTAACTGGAATCCACCGGACGATGACGGCGGTCAGCCTATTGAGAACTATGCTGTTGAAAAAATGGATGAAGCAACTGGCCGCTGGGTACCAGCCGGGGAGTCACATGGACCAGTCACCAGCCTCAAATTAAAGGGATTAACGCCAGGGCATAAATATAAGTTTAGAGTACGTGCCAAGAATCGTCAGGGCACATCAGATCCACTTACCACACATCATGCGACTGAAGCTAAAAACCCATATGACGAGCCTACCAAACCAGGTACGCCATCAATTAAAGATTTTGACAAAGATTTTGTTGATTTAGAATGGGCAAGGCCAGAAAGCGATGGTGGATCCCCAATAAGCGGTTACATAATTGAAAAACGTGATAAATACTCTCCAAATTGGGAACCGTGCGCAGAGATCGATGGCGATGTAACCAGCGGACATGTGTCTGACTTGATTGAAGGTGTTAAATATGAATTCCGTGTAAGGGCTGTGAACAAAGCTGGCCAGGGTGTTCCTAGCGATGCAACTGAACCTCATGTTGCGCGTGCAAAGAACGTGGCACCAAAGATTGATAGGAATTTCATGTTAGACATTAAAATTCGAGCTGGAAACGTATTTGAATTTGATGTGCCAGTTAGTGGAGAGCCAATTCCAAGCAAGGAATGGACTCATGAAGATAACATGGTTATAAATACAGATCGTGTGAAAATTTCAAATTACGACGATCGTACAAAATTACGAATTCTCGATGCTAAACGAGCAGATACGGGATCATACACTTTGGTTGCTCGTAATATAAATGGCATTGATAAGCACACTGTAAAAGTGACAGTCTTAGATGTACCAACTGCACCTGAAGGCCCACTACGTGGCGATGAAATCACCAAAAACTCTATGACGTTACGTTGGCGACCACCCAAAGATGATGGTGGTTCCGAGATAACTCATTATGTAGTTGAGAAAATGGATAATGAAGCAATGCGCTGGGTACCAGTTGGCGAATGTGCTGGCACTGAGATACGTGCTGACAATCTCATTGAAAACCATGATTATAACTTTAGAGTGCGTGCTGTAAACAAGCAGGGACAGTCTCAACCATTGACTACTTCTCAAGCCATTACCGCTAAGGACCCATACTCGCATCCGGATAAGCCAGGTCAGCCACAAGCTGTAGATTGGGGTAAGAACTTTGTGGACTTGGAATGGGCCGCACCGAAACGTGATGGTGGTGCACCAATTACTTCATATATTGTGGAAAAGAGACCCAAATTCGGGCAATGGGAGCGTGCTACTGTGGTACCCGGCGATGAGCGAAAGGCCCATATACCCGATCTAACTGATGGCGGGGAGTATGAGTTCCGTGTAATCGCTGTAAATCGTGGTGGACAGAGCGATCCATCTGATCCTTCTGGCACTATTGTCTGCAAGCCTCGTTTCCTGGCGCCATTCTTTGACAAGTCGCTATTAGATAATATAACTGTACATGCTGGCAAGCGACTGGGTTGGACGCTTCCAATTGAAGCTTCTCCTCGACCCACCATCAAATGGCTATTCAATGGCAAAGAAATTGAGCCAAGTACCCGAATTGAGTCAAATCTTTTCCAAAACGAGCTGACCTTTGAAATACCATCGGCACTTCGAGCAGATGAGGGTCGCTACACATTGATACTGAAAAACGAGCACGGCTCATTTGATGCATCGGCACATGCAACCGTTCTCGATCGGCCATCACCTCCAAAGGGTCCACTGGATATATCAAAAATCACAAGGGATGGCTGCCATTTGGCATGGCATGTTCCAGATGATGATGGCGGCTCACCAATATTGCATTACATTATTGAAAAAATGGATTTGTCTAGAGGCACATGGTCAGATGCTGGCATGAGTACACATCCTGTCCATGATGTGATAAGACTTGTCCATTGCAAAGAATATTTATTCCGCGTAAAGGCAGTCAACGCTATTGGCGAATCCGAGCCATTGGAAGCTTCCAAGAGTATAATTGCCAAAAATGAGTTTGATGAGCCCGATTCACCAAGTAAACCAATTGTCACTGATTGGGATCGCGATCATGTTGATCTACAATGGGCCGCGCCAAAATCGGATGGTGGTGCACCTCTAACCGAATATATTATACAAAAGAAGGAAAAGGGCAGCCCATATTGGGTGAATGTTGTTCATGTACCACCAAACAAAACAGCAGCAACTGTTCCAGATCTCGTCGAGGGGCAAGAATATGAGTTTAGAGTAATTGCCGTTAATCAAGCTGGCCAGTCAGAGCCATCTGAGCCATCCGATATGATAATGGCTAAGCCACGCTTTTTGGCGCCGAAGATTATAACACCACTGCATGAAGTGCGTATTAAGGCTGGACTTATATTTCACATCGATATTGATTTCATTGGCGAACCAGCGCCAGAAGCGATTTGGACTCACAATTTGAATTCATTAAAGTCGAATGAAAGATCGACCATTACCACAATTGGACACCACACGGTAGTCCATACAGTCAATTGTCAACGCTCCGATTCTGGTATTTATCATTTGCTACTACGTAATGATTCTGGCATAGATGAGGGTAGCTTCGAACTAATTGTTCTCGATCGTCCCGGTCCACCAGATGGCCCATTAGAGTATGAAGAAATAACTGCTAACTCTGTTACTATATCTTGGAAGCCACCAAAGGATAATGGAGGCTCTGAAATATCTGCATATGTTATTGAGAAACGCGACTTAACACATGGAGGAGGTTGGGTGCCAGCCGTTTCCTTTGTTAACGCAAAATATAACCATGCGGTTGTCCCAAGACTTCTAGAGGGCACAAAATACGAATTTCGAGTAATGGCTGAAAACTTGCAGGGACGTTCCGATCCGCTAACATCGGAGCAACCTGTTATTGCTAAAAACCAATACACCGTACCTGGAGCACCCGGAAAACCCGAATTATCTGACAGCGATAAGGATCATATTACTATTAAATGGAAACAGCCCATTAGCAATGGTGGCTCACCAATACTGGGCTACGATATTGAACGACGCGATGTTAATACTGGTCGATGGATTAAAATCAATGGTGAGCCCGTACCAACAACCGAATATAGAGATGATAGAGTATCACCAAATCATCAATATCAATACAGGGTGTCTGCTGTTAATGCAGCAGGAAACAGCAAGCCTTCAGAGCCATCTAGTACATTCAATGCTCGACCGATGCGAGAGAAGCCAAGACTCTATTTGGATGGCTTGGTTGGCAGACGTATTAAAGTTCGCGCTGGAGAGCCCGTCAATGTTAATATACCAATATCTGGTGCACCAACGCCAACAATCGAATGGAAGCGCGGCGATGTGAAATTGCCGGAATCGAAAAACGTCTCATACGATACGAACTCGGAGCGAACCATTTTCCGCATTGACGATTCTACCAGACAAGACTCTGGGGTATATAAAATTACAGCAACTAACGAATTTGGCAAAGACTCTGCCGATGTTAAGATAATTGTTGTTGACAAGCCGACGCCACCAGAAGGACCATTAACCTACACTGAGACTGCTCCTGATCACATTTCATTGCAATGGAATCCACCAAAAGATGATGGCGGTAGCGAGATAACTGGCTATATCATTGAATTTACCGAGTTCAGTGTTGATGACTGGAAGCCCGTACCTGGCTACTGTCCGAAGACTAATTACACTGTAAAAGGACTTACCGAAGGCAAAAAGTATTTGTTCCGTGTTAGGGCTGAAAACATATATGGTGTTTCTGATGCTTTGGAAGGTAAGCCTGTGGTAGCAAAGTCACCATTTGACCCGCCAGGTGCGCCCTCACAGCCGCAAGTCGTGGCCTATACGCCCAGCTCAGCATCATTGGAATGGCATCCACCAGACTATTGCGGTGGCAAGCCGATTTCCGGATATATTGTGGAAAGAAGAGAACGCGGTGGCGAATGGATTAAATGTAATAACTATCCAACACCGAACACCAGCTATACAGTGCCCGACTTGCGTGAAGGTGCCCGGTATGAGTTCCGCGTAATAGCGGTTAATGAGGCTGGCCCAGGTAGCCCATCCAAGCCATCGGAACCTATGACCGCTGAGCTGCAGCGCTATCGCCCCGACCCACCCGAACCACCAAAGCCAGACCGTATCACAAAGGATAGTGTCACATTATCTTGGCGGCCACCGCGAAACGATGGCAAATCCAAAATTAAAGGATATTACATTGAAATGCGCCCCAAAAATTCGAAAGATTGGAAACCTGTTAATGACATACCCATTCATTCAACTGTGTTCAGAGTACCAGATTTAAAGGAAGGCGAAGAATATTGGTTCCGCGTCATTGCTGAAAATGATGTGGGCCGGTCAGATCCTTCGAAGCCATCACAGCCCATAACGATTGAAGAGCAACCAAATAAACCACGCATGGATCTAGGAGGTGTTCGAGATATTATTTGCCGTGCAGGCGATGACTTTAGCATTCATGTACCATACGTTGGTTTCCCAAAACCCACTGCATCATGGTACTCAAATGATACTGTGTTGGATGATGACCAACGTGTGCACCAACACTTAACTGATGAAGCTGCTTCGTTTGTGGTAAAAAACTCGAAACGTTCAGACTCAGGGCAATATCGTTTACAACTTAAGAATCCATCAGGCTTCGATACGGCTACCATAAACGTAAAGGTTTTGGATCGTCCTGGTCCACCAACTAATTTACGAGCTGATGAATTTGCGGGTGATTCTTTGACATTGTATTGGAACCCTCCAAAAGATGATGGTGGTTCCCCCGTTCAAAATTACATTATTGAGAAAAAAGAAGCGCGATCCTCTACGTGGACCAAAGTCAGCAGTTATTGTACGGTACCATTTGTACGTATACGTAATCTTACAATTGGTAAAGAGTATGATTTCCGCGTTATTGCCGAAAATAAATACGGCCAATCGGATCCAGCGAATACTTCCGAGCCCATTAGAGCCAGACATCCATTTGACGTCCCAAATGCGCCCGGAATACCGCGTGGCATTGACTCAACAGAGGACAGCATAACCATTGCCTGGTCTAAGCCCAAGCATGATGGTGGATCGCCGATTACAGGATACGTAATTGAGAAACGACTGTTGAGCGAAGACAAATGGACCAAGGCCATTCATGCCCTCTGCCCAGATCTGACTTGTAAGATACCCAACTTGATTGAGAACGCTGAATATGAATTCAGAGTAGCTGCTGTCAATGCAGCGGGTCAATCGCTTTTCAGCGCGTCAAGCGATTTAATTTATTGTCGCCGGCCACCACATGCTCCCAAGATAACATCTGACTTATCGATCCGCGATATGACTGTTATTGCCGGAGAAGAGTTCCATATTACAGTGCCATACCATGCGAATCCTCGACCGGTACCGTCCTGGAATATCAATGGCCTCGAAGTGTCTCCCGATGAGCGCATCCGATTTGATACTGATGATTATAGCTCCGTATATCACAATAAATGCGCCAAACGATCTGAAACTGGATCGTATACAATTACTTTGGTAAACAGCAAAGGGTCTGACACGGCATCGTGTCATGTGACTGTTGTCGACAGACCTGGCCCACCACAAGGTCCATTAAATGCCTATGATATTACTCCAGATACTTGCACACTCGCCTGGAAGACTCCACTAGACGATGGAGGCTCACCAATCACAAACTATGTTGTCGAAAAATTGGACACCAGTGGAACATGGGTGAAGGTTAGTAGTTTCGTCAGAAATACCCACTATGATGTTATGGGTCTGGAGCCTAATCATAAATACCACTTCCGCGTTCGAGCTGAGAATCAATATGGATTATCAGATCCGCTCGAAATACCGGAACCCATTACAGCCAAACATCAATTCACTGTTCCCGATGAGCCTGGCCAGCCCAAGGTAATTGATTGGGACTCTGGCAATGTTACATTGATATGGACACGTCCTGCAAGTGATGGTGGCTCTCGCATTCAAGGTTACCAAATTGAATATCGGGACATTGTTAATGACTCCTCGTGGAATACGTATGAGTACTTAATAAAAGACACAAAATATCAATTGTACAACCTAACGAATGGTAGCGAGTACGAATTCCGAATAAAAGCGAAGAATGCTGCCGGCTTCAGTAAGCCATCGCCACCATCCTTAAGATTCAAACTGAAGGGTAAATTTAATGTACCCGCGCCACCGGGCACTCCGCAAGTAACGAAAGTGGGCAAGAATTATGTCGACCTCAAATGGGAGAAGCCAATCAGCGATGGCGGATCCCGTATCACGGGTTACATAATCGAACGTAGAGATATTGGCGGTGCTGTGTGGGTAAAATGTAATGATTACAACGTTTTAGATACCGAATTCACTGTTATCAACCTTATCGAAATGGGCGATTATGAATTCCGGATTTTTGCCATTAATGCTGCAGGGCGTTCAGAGCCAAGTCTATGCACAATGCCTATCAAAGTATGCGAAGTTTTGGGCGGCGAAAAACCAGATTGGATATCGCGATTGCAGGACAGGATAGCACCTTCTGGCAAAGATTTTACACTGCAATGTGCTGCCTCGGGTAAACCAAGCCCCACAGCAAGATGGCTAAGGAACGGAAAGGAGATACAGATGCAACCTGGAGGCCGATTTATATGTGATAGTAAAGACGGTGTTTTTAGGCTACACATATCAAATGTACAATCTGGCGATGATGGTGACTACACTTGCGAGGCAATTAACTCACTTGGATTTGTGCATACGTCTGGATATCTTAAAGTAGGCTCCCCGCCGATTATAAACAGATGTCCGAGTGAGTTGTATCTACCAGAGAGCGATAATACAAAGATTAAGGTCTACTATTCGGGCGACCAGCCACTTTCTGTGAAGATAACTAAAAACAACGAGCTAATCTCCGATGGGGCAGATGAATCGCATTTCAAATATACTATCTTTGATGAATATATTGCTATATTTATACGTGATATTATTAAAAGTGACGCTGGTAACTACCAAATCGAGCTCAGCAATGATTCTGGAAGTGCCACAGGACATTTTGATGCATATATTACTGGCCTGCCATCGGCACCCGTTGGGCCTATGGGAATTTCGCACATTAATAAGCACTCGTGCACATTGGCTTGGCGGCCACCAGCCAACGTTGGTGGCCTTAGGATAACACATTATGTGGTCGAACGTAAAGATATAACGTCTCCACACTGGATAACTGTGTCCAGCTCCTGCAAAGATACATCATTTAATGTGCAGGGCCTACTGGAGAACCAAGAGTATATATTCCGCGTAATGGCAGTAAATGAGAACGGCATTGGGGCACCATTAGAAGGCTTGAATCCGATTCGTGCCAAGGCACCAATCGATCCGCCTTCACCGCCGGGCATTCCGGAAATCACAGAGATTGGCGGAGACTTTGTCCATTTGGAATGGGCTAAGCCAGAATCGGATGGTGGTGCACATATTCAAGGCTATTGGGTTGACAAGCGTGAAGTTGGCAGCGATACCTGGCAACGGGTTAACCCCATCATTAACGCTGCCAACCAAATTAACTGCCATAATCTGATTGAAGGGCGTCAGTACGAATTCCGCATTTTCGCCCAGAATATCGCTGGCTTATCAAAGGAATCAACCGCTTCTCAGGTGGTTAAGATTGTAGATCCTAAGGCGGCAACGGCTCCAATCATTGTTAAGTCGCTACGCGATGCGAATTGCATCCAAAACCACAACGCACAGTTTACATGCACAATTACTGGCGTTCCGCGACCAACTATTACCTGGTATAAGGGAGCGCGTGAGATAACAAGCGGAGCTCGCTATTACATCTACTCTGAGGGCGACAATCATTTCCTCAACATTAACGATGTGTTTGGAGAGGACGCTGATGAATATGTTTGCCGTGCTGTTAACAAAGCTGGCGCGAAGTCAACTCGTGCAGCTCTTGCCATTATGAGTAAGTATTTGGGTTAAGGATTCACTCTAATATTTTAAGCTAAATTTTTCGTCCGGTTTCTCAGCAACAATAGCTGAGTCGATTTATGAATATGAGAACTTCCAATGATTGATTACTTGCCTCGTTTCCATAAAATAAATAACGAGAAAGATATCTTCGCCATGCCGAATTCATAATACCCATGTGGAGCTTATAAATCCTGAGTTTTGTGAAAATATCTTGAAAAATATACTTTGCCATTGAAATACAAATATTTTTACCGATGCTTTATATACATAGATATATTTATATATGCATAGTCAAGCAGATCAGTCAATCAGTCGCTCAGAACAAACAGTTTTATGTATAGAGATAATTAAATTCTTGTAATGATTTAATGGCATTTACATTTTACAGCTGCACCAAAGTTGAACGTCCCACCACGATTCAGAGACACTGCATACTTTGATAAGGGTGAAAATGTTGTGATTAAAATACCATTCACTGGTTTCCCCAAGCCACGCATACACTGGGTCAGAGAAGGCGAAAATATTGAATCTGGCGGTCACTACAATGTTGAGGTAAAGGAGCGACATGCCGTGTTGACTATTCGTGATGGGTCGCGCTTAGACTCCGGCCCATATCGAATCACAGCGGAGAACGAACTGGGCTCGGATACAGCTATAATCCAAGTTCAAATAAGTGACAGACCTGATCCGCCACGCTTCCCGGTGGTCGAAAGTATTGGCACAGATTCGTTGTCCCTGAGCTGGAAAGCTCCCATCTGGGATGGCGGCAGCGATATTACAAATTACTATGTTGAGCGCCGTGAGCATCCTCTTTCTTCGTGGATACGTGTAGGAAACACGCGTTTCACATCAATGGCTGTTACTGGTTTGACGCCAGGCAAGGAATATGACTTCCGAGTTTTCGCCGATAATGTCTACGGCCGCTCTGATGCCTCAGACATAAGTACATTGATTAAAACAAAGGAATCGATCAAGAAAAAGCCGGTCGAGCGTAAGTGGGAATTGGATGAGAGTGGTAAAAGGATACGTGGCAAGGCCGACGGCCCAATTAAAGATTACGATTCATATGTATTTGACATATTCTCGAAATTTGTGCCACAGCCTGTTGAAATTTCGCACGAAAGCGTTTACAATAGATACGATATTCTTGAGGAGATCGGCAATGGAGCGTTCGGAGTTGTACACAGATGTCGGGAGCGTAGCACTGGAAATATATTCGCTGCCAAATTTATACCTGTATCACATGCTGTTGAAAAAGACCTGATTCGGCGTGAGATCGACATTATGAATCAGTTACATCACCAAAAACTAATAAACCTACACGATGCGTTTGAAGACGATGACGAAATGGTCCTCATACTAGAATTGTGAGTATATCTTAATATTTATCTCTAGCTATTTTCTAAGTATATATTGAAAAAAATTACTTTCAATTGTGTGCTTAATATTTTTTTCTTTAACAATATAGTTTATCTGGTGGAGAACTATTTGAGCGCATTACGGCTGAGGGTTACGTGATGACTGAAGCGGAAGTTATCAATTACATGAGGCAAATCTGCGAAGGCATCCGGCATATGCATGAGAAAAATATTATCCACTTGGATATTAAGCCAGAAAATATAATGTGTCAGACTCGCACCAGTACTAACGTGAAACTGATTGATTTCGGTTTGGCCACACGGTTGGATCCCAACGAGGTGGTCAAAATCACAACTGGCACAGCCGAATTTGCAGCTCCCGAAATTGTCAACCGAGAACCAGTTGGATTTTATACGGATATGTGGGCAACGGGAGTGCTTGCCTATGTACTGTAAGTGGATTCATATTTTAACAATAAATTGATATATATATATATTATTACATAACATATATATAACATAAATAACATAATAATAATATAATAACTATTAAAAACAATAATCATTTCATACATAGCCTAAGTGGACTTTCGCCATTCGCTGGAGACAACGATGTTCAGACACTTAAGAATGTTAAAGCCTGTGATTGGGATTTCGATTTGGAAGCTTTCAAGCACATTTCCGATGAGGGTAAAGATTTTATAAGAAAACTTCTTATTGCCAGCAAAGAGAAACGAATGACTGCCCACGAATGCCTTTTGCATCCATGGTTAACGGGAGACCATAGAGAGCTCAACCAAAAGATTGCTCGCGATCGCTATCTAGCATACCGTGAGAAACTGAGAAAGAAGTACGAGGACTTTGGAAAATATCTACTCCCGATTGGTCGCTTGGCTGAGTATTCATCACTACGAAAACTTCTTATGGAAAAATATAAAATGCATGATGCCGTGTTCGATCGTCGACAAGCCGCTCCACGATTTGTCATTCGGCCGTCATCGCAGTTCTGTTATGAAGGTCAAAGCGTTAAATTCTATTGCCGATGCATTGCGATCGCCACACCCACACTTACTTGGTCACACAATAATATTGAACTGAGACAGAGCGTTAAGTTCATGAAACGGTATGCTGGAGACGACTATTACTTTATTATTAATCGAGTGAAACTTGATGATCGTGGTGAATATATAATACGGGCCGAAAACCACTATGGTTCCAGAGAAGAAGTTGTTTTCCTCAATGTACATCCACTGCCAAAAGAACAACCAAAATATAGAACCGAATCAACACCGGTTCGCCGCCGTGAACCCTTGCCTTACACATTGTGGCAGGAGGAATCCGAGTCGGCGCCCAGTTTTACATTCCTACTACGTCCACGCGTCATGCAAGCCCGTGACACATGCAAGCTTCTCTGTTGTCTAAGTGGCAAGCCAGTTCCCACTGTAAAATGGTACAAGGACGGTCGAGAGCTGAGTAAATACGAGTACGCTATGACCCACTCAGATGGTGTTGTCACAATGGAAATAATTGATTGCAAGCCCTCAGACTCTGGCAAATACACCTGCAAGGCAACAAATTGCCATGGAACAGATGAGACATCGTGCGTCGTAATTGTTGAAGGTAATTTTTATTAACTCACAAGCATCGCATCTTAAGTGAAATTCGAAATTTTTGAATAGTACACCCAACTTGCAGAATAGACTAATTGTGTACTCAGATATATGTATATCTGTAAATATATATGTCAAATAGGCCCATAAATATATGGCACTATTCAAGCATATAAGCATACTATTTTACATACATATTCTGTTTACATTATTTATTCTGTGTACTGGATGGACGTATAGCATTCCGGCACTCGTAGTAAATACAAAAGTGCATATACAAATTTTTTTTGAATTTATCTATTAGAAATAAATTTGTTTCACATATAAACTCTTTATTCACAACATGATAACTATCTGCAGGAGAATGGGTTACGCCTGAGCAGGCAGAACTTGCACACAACTTCCTTTACTCAGGAGGTAATTTTTTAATAATAAACTCAACTAAACTTACTTTTAAGCATGCATACTCGTATACAATATGTTTGGGTAGTATTTTAACTGAATTGGCATTATCCTGAATAGCATCCGACCCTTCTCTACCACCTAAAAAAATTAATATTATAAATTGTTCCTGAAAGATCCTTTTCGAAACAAACTCAATTATTGTCTGAAGTTGATTTTTAAAGATAGACCAAAATTGATTGAATTAGGCTTGCATGTATTCTAAATTTGATAAATGTATTATATATATGACGTATGTATGCATTTTCACTATACCCAACAAGTTAAGAAGCATGTATAAGTATTGAATTGAAGTTGAACGAGCGGTATCCTGAATGATGTCCCCTTATCCCAACAAAAAAATAATAATAAATATTATATTGTTAGATTTTGTTGCTTGAAACCCTATATATAACATACATATATATAATACATAACTCAATTAATATTTTCCGCAATAGATCGCAAGTATATAGAGCAACACTTCAAGCCAACACCACCCCCGATTATAACAACCCGCCAGTTTACATCGTCAGCTACTTCCAGCAACTCGCAGCAAACATCAAGCACTAGAACGACATCGGATGGCAAGGTAAATGATGGCTAAGTTTTTTATTATTTGTAAATTCGATCAGTAATCGGACGCAATTTTCTCAGACTGTCATCACCAATTCAAGTTCCTCAACACAGAATAGCATTTCAAGCAAAAAGAAATATGCGGCTAGTAGCTTACAGGCACCCGGCAGCCCATCACGATCTCGCAGTGCCACCAAAGAGCTGATACGTACGTACCTTAAGTTAGCAAAATAGAATAGATAATGCATATTATCATTGCACACAGTTCCTCCCGACGATTCCTTAATGTGTAAACCAGAGTTTACAAAGCCACTTCATGATTTAACAATAAGTGATGGCGAGCAGTTGCTGTTGACTTGCCACGTAAAAGGCGATCCGGAACCACAAATAACGTGGTCCAAGAATGGCAAATCGATATCCTCTTCTGAAATAATGGATCTTAAATACAAAAACGGCATCGCAACGCTCACTATTCATGAAGTTTTTCCCGAAGATGAAGGAGTCTTTTCATGCACGGCAACAAACTCGATTAGCTCAGTCGAAACAAAGTGCAAGCTAACAATTAAACGTAAGTGTGTTTCTTTCTTTATTTTGTTTTTTTTGGAATTAATTCTTTTTCATATTTTCTTTGTACATCCATTCAATTTTCAATCAGCTTTGGATAAGCAGTCAAGCAAACGTCTGCCAACTGGCAGTGACAAGCCACCAAAGATAGTAAGCCACTTGGAATCAAGATTTGTAAAGGACGGGGATGCGGTAACATTGGCTTGTCGCATTATTGGCGCTGATCATTTTGATGTCGTTTGGCTGCACAACAATAAAGAAATAAAGCCAAGCAAGGACTTCCAATATTCGAATGAGGCAAATATCTATCGTCTACAAATCGCCGAAATCTTTCCCGAAGACGGCGGCACCTATACATGCGAGGCCTTTAACGACGCTGGCGAATCGTTCAGTACCTGTACAATTAATGTCAATGTACCTGGAGACGAACCCAAGGTGCCGACATTTGTTAAATTCCCCGTTTCCGTTTCGGTTACGGAGGGAGAAAACGCCACTTTCGAATGTGAATCCGACGGCGAGCTGATTAACTTGGCTTGGCTGAAGGACGGAAAACCCATAGATGAAGCACGCGCCCGATACTCATTTACTAAGGATAGCAATCGCTATAAGTTCTCAGTAAATAAATGTACATTAGATGATGTGGGACAATATCAGGCAAGGGCTGTGTCCAAAAAGGGTGAAAGCTTGTGTGCGTTTTCGGTAAACGTCTTGAGCTCCGAGGCCTAAGCTACATTTAACTTCGAAAATTTGCGAACAACTTCATTATAATATATACCCATACAAATTCTATTCAGAATTGTGTGGAAAAAACGAAAAAAAAATCATAATAATAAATATTAGACTGGTCATCAAATATATATCATCTTATAAGTATTCATTCTTCGCACACGCGCATGCATATATATTTATTTTTGAAAATTCGAGAGCAACAAACACTTGGTACAGGAACACAACTTAGTACAGGAAATGTAATACTGGCAGAGATAGTAATTTTAGCTCTCTTATGATCGTATATTACCTATTTCATATATGTACTTTAGAGATAAACGAAATTCTGTTGCCAAACATACTTACACATAAGCAAAATGTACAATATTTTATAATTTTTACAATTCTATCCATTAATTTACGTTCATTTATAATGTATGTGTGCACATTTTTTATTTGACATTATGATAAACTCACTGACAAACAGTTAACTGAAACAGCTAACCAACAGACCAACCGTCAACTGTGCCACTTTCTTGACTGCTGGCATCCTCACTGAACATCTACAAATACACAAAATTCATCTAAGTGTCCCAGTTTCGGTTCGGTTTGAATTCGGCTGCGACAGACCTCACCTATATACATACATATTGTGCGAAGTACTTGCAAAAAATAAATCTGATTCTTGAACTATGTATGTGAATTTGTGGTATATTTGCGGCTATTGACCCAAAAATATGACATATAAACTCAAATTTTTTAAATCGAATACAAATAAACGACAAAATGCAATTAATAATGAATGTGTGTTATTTATTGACAACATTTACATATTCTTTTGGCCCAATCTTAGAGATAGATTTGATAATTGCAAGAGCATATATTTATCCAAGAACATACATATGTATATTAGTCTATGCAATACTATGCCGCCAAGGCTCGAACCCGATACATAGAACCAAATCTTTATATTAACCATCATCACCATCATATAAATTGAAGTTTATAAAAGGGTCGGTTAAAAGTAAGATTTAAACTTAGGGCACTTAGAGAACATATTTAATGATAAATTAAAAACAAATAAGAGGTTCTAGTCGGGAGCTACCGGCTAGGGGATACCCTGAACCCTCTTCTACCAACATCAAATGCATATATATATATATTCTAGAAGCAACATATCATGTTTGGTGACACGCTTCATTATTTACCGAAATTGCCCAAAAAACAGGTAATCGATATCGATTGCTTGGAAACGGAGTAAGCTATTGATTATCGGAAACAAACTCGATCTGCGCAGACACTAGAAGCACCTACATCTAAAATCAAGTCTCTAGCTATTATAGGTCCTGAGATCCTTGCGTTCATACATACGGAAAGACGGTCATACAGACCGACATGGCTAGATCGACTCGGCTATTGATGCTGATCAAGAATATATATACTTTATGAGGTCGGAGATACTTCCTTCTGCCTGTTACCACTAACCAAACAACATGAGTACCGGAAAGTAGGCACAAAATGTATCGGAGGCATCTGGTCCAAACTCGCGAGTAAGGGAGTAAGATATACATATGATGTATTTTTGAACCGCTTACTCTACAGGAAAGTGCTTGGCGCACCCTCTTCCATATGATTTGTGCGATAGAACGGCAACGCTGTTAACTTTAATCTCGCTCGCACTTACTCTCAATTTTCAATTCAATTCAATTTTTCCCAAATGCTGAGGCATTTCTACCCTTTTGAAGGCACAGCTAATATGAAATAGAGAAAGGGTTTGCCACGTCGATGCGAAATTCTTGCATATCAGCTCGCTATCGTTGGTAAGGGTACCCAAGCGTGTGCATTTAAAATATTTTGGACTCGCTATTCACGCATACTTGCATATTTTGTATAGAATAGAAGCATTTATGCTCTTGTGTCCCTGTTACTTGCCTGCCTGCCTGTCCCCGATGTAAATTTAACAAGATTTTAGGATTTCGGATTTTGGACCTCTACACATATACACCCACATACAAATGTCTTTGAATGGGCTGATCATGGGCGCAAAAGAAAATACTTACTCCCACGCGTCTGACGCGCGCCCTTCTTTTTTATGATTTTGATGAATGAATGTTGACCCCTTATTACCTGCAGCAGCCCGTTGGGCCGAATGGGTCAACTTTTGGACTATATATTGGTATATGGTATACTTTAATATTTTAATGATTTTTATTTTTACACAAATTTCATTCAAAATCTTTTTGTGACAACGTTGTTTGTATGTGATGTCCAGTCTATATGTTGTTTGGTTAGTGCTGTTACAGACATTTGGATTTTGCACAAATTTAATATACCCTTATACACATTTTTAATGGGTTCAGGGTATAATTAAAAACATAATTATGCCACTTACGTATATAGCATCCATCTCAAAAAGCGTTTCCGATTATGTAAGGAGTCGAAAAAACAAAATGGCGAGAAAAAAAGATAACGAATTAAGATAAATATTTTGTTCCTTACACGATACCACACAATATGCACATACATATTATCTTTGTAACCCAGCCAATAAAGGAACCACACACAAAAAAAAAAGTAGGAGGTTCTAGTCGGGAACTCCCTACTAGGGGATACCCTGAACCTTCTTCTTCCAACATCAAATGCATATATTCTTTTTAGAAGCTATATGTCAAGTTTGGTGACTCTACCTCTTATTATTTCTCAAAATTGCCCAAAAACAGGATATCGATATCGACTTTTATCGATTGTTTGGAAACGGAGTAAGTTATCGATTATCGAAAACAAACTCGATCTGCGCAGGCACTAGGACCACATACATCTAAAATCAAGTCTTTAGCTCTTATAGGTTCTGAGATCCTTGCATTCATACATACGGACAGACGGACATGGCTAGATCGACTCGGCTATTGGTGCTGATCAAGAATATATATACTTTATGGGGTCGGAGATGCTTCCTTTTGTATGTTACAAACATTTGCATTTTGCACAAATACAATATACCCTTATACCCATTTTTAATGGGTTCAGGGTATAAAATAAAGAAGAAAAACTTGGTTAATTAACCTCTTTGGGTTTTTCTCTTTTCCACATTTTCTTAACTTGCACTGACTCATAGATGCCGCTAGAGAGAGATGCTGATGTGAAAGAGCAAATTTGTTGTTTATGTACATATATATAAAAAAAATTATAAATTACATTAACAACAAATATTCTATACCACGATGAATGCATGATAAATTGTAAGGGAAACTGTTTTTCCAAACAATCTGAAACGATTGTATTGACTTAACCAGAAAAACATCAGCGTAAAACTAATTTATTTACATTTCATGTACATTTCATTTCTATCACATATACATAATAGGCATATGTAAATTAAAAAAAAATATTAAGATGCGAAAAATTATCAACATTAGAATGTAACAAAATATATTTTATGTTTACTAAATTATGCAAAACTGTAGCAAACTCTTGTTTTAAATATATTAATTTTTGTTTAAAGACAATAAACAAAATTATTGGTTATTATTAATAGAGTCAACAAAAAAAGTACAGAATGATAGTGACTCGCCTTAAATTAATTGATTTCAAAGTTGATTCACATATTTATATTAAATGGTAGGGCCAGCAGAAAATACCTATAATTATTTTACTTTCGAATCATCTCAAGCATATCTATGGTGCTCTTTAATTATATTGGTATGAAAACCTCCTATCACACAGTTTACTTTTATGATCCAAACGCTACAGATGCTACAGACTTACCAAATAATAAATGGTTCAATTATTCGGTTATACATGATTACACGCACATCCCCACGTATTGTCATATTCAAATTATTCATTCAAGCACAACGTATGGCAAAACGATCAATGGTTCATTATTATAGGATTGAAGCTGAAGAACTTCGTGCCATTCCTTGAACTGTTGGATTTGAGTTGTATTCACGCCGTATTTACTGGGAGCGTCGTCGACAACAGCTCGAATGCCAGTTCTATACTCAATAGCCGGTTGCGATAGCATTAACTCAGACGAGACATCCGTATAAATTGGATTACAATTTTTAGCTTTTTCCAACGATTCCGAAGTTAAATTATTAATGACACATTGTTTTCCATTGTCATCATCATTGATGGGCTTAACAGAACCTAGACTATGTGATTTAATTACACTTATGTTAATGTTATTATAGCATACATTGACATCATCACAATTCTGAATTTGAAGTAGTTTTAACGATGGCTTTTCGAAGGCCTTCTCGTTTACCTCATTAGCCGAAGCTTTTAACTGCTGATCATTATAAATGAAATTGAACGAGGGCAACATACCATTGTTATGTAATGGTAATTCATCCTGCTTGTTTAGCTTTGGATCATTCAGTTCATTATGTTGATTCCCAAATTCACCAGTATTTAATGATTCATCACTATCTGAATATAAGTACAGGTCCTCTTGGTCATTAATATTTTTAGCTGCAATATTCGGGTCAGTCTCATTCTTTAATTTTTGTGTTTTTGAAACGGCAATTTGACATTTTTCAGTGTCCTCAGACAACGCTGAGTATCGCTTTCGCTCTCGCTTGCTTTTCTCTTCTGGATCGCTGTCATCTTCATCATTTGATGTGCAACTGCCACTACTACTGCTGCTGCTGCTGCTATAATTAACAATTCGTTCTTTTCGCCCCGCGCCGTCCTGCCTACATAATTCATTTGCGAAAAATAATTTTCGATGTGGTTTTAACAACATTTGGGTACTTCGGGTAACATTGTTAAATAAATGTTTTAGTTCTATATCTATGGTTTCCTTCGGGCATATTAAATCCCGAGGGCGCCGATATCGAAGACGACGACGACGACGACAATATTGGTAACTTGTTTTCAAATTATTTTGGCAGGTATTTGACGTCAGGAACGGTCTGTCCGGGTCTAATCTATGCAATTCATCGGTACAGAATACCATCGGTGCCAGAGAGAATTTTCGCTGATATTCGCCGATTATTTCCGTTTCGGGATATTCAATTTTGCTATCGGTATTGGTTGTTGCAAAGTGGGCATTCTTAGAAGTGTGAGCTTCAAGGGTACCGGCAACAGAAGCGCTTGCCTGACCAACATTCGGAGAGATTGCTGATATTGAATTAACTGGAGAATTCATTTTACTGGGTGTTTTTTTTATTGTCAACACAATGTGATTGTTAGCCACACCAACCATAGGCCTTTGCACGATTGCATATTCTTCATCATTGCTATTTTCATATTCGTTTTCCAAATGCCCATCGTCGTCCGCCGCTATGCTATCGATTGTAGTTGAATGGCTTCTGTTTGACTCTTGTTCATCATCGCTTGCAGCTAGACCTATCTGAGAGTAACCAGAAGTATTGTATCCAACTTCTGGGTCGCTCACTTCGCTTCGTGCTTCACCGCCTACCTCGTCGTCATGCTCGTCATCGCTGCTATTGTTGCTGCTACTTATGCCTGATATCTGTCTTTGAGTGGCGACATTTCCGTTAATGGCAATTTTAATGCGTTTAATAAGTGGTTTTTCGTCTATTGATGTATTAGCAATCTCTATATTATTACCAAAGTCTATGCCATCGTTGCTTTCAGCATGCCTTGCTTTTCTGCGCTTTTTCCTATTTCTTTCGACATTACGTTCCGATTGCGATTGCTCTGAGGTAAGCGATAGATTCCTTTGATTTCTTAGTTTTTCATTTATTGAATCTTGTGTTAATTGTAAGCTGGAATTACTACAGCTGCTGTCGCTACTGCAGCGAATGCCTTTTCGATTATCCAACCCATCGATTGTTGGCTTACTATTTACTTGATCATCTACGATACTTTTGCGACCTTCATTATTATTTACCAACTTAAGCAAATTAAAACTAAGAGTGGCATTATTATTCATTAAAGGGTCATCTTCAGAAGATTGTGTTTGCGCTTGGTTTTCACCGCTATTGCCATTTGCATCGACTTCAACTCTTAGCGGACTGGGGCTTCCTTTATTTTTTTCAAAATAATTAATAATTATTTCAGGTTCCTCAAGTTTGATTATCGTCTCGACACTTTTAGTTGTGGACAATGCTTTCGTTTTATCCTTCAGCCGTTTTGCTGCCAGTCGACAAGTTGGTAAACATTTGGCAACACCCAAAAACGGTGGTATAAACGATTTAAAACTTTTCGATTTCCAATTTCTATCAAATTTAAGATAGCTTAGATCCTTACGTATACGTTCATATGTGAGCGAGCCATATTTTGGAACAACGTCGGCGCCATCGGTTACTGTGTATGATTCCAATGACTGTAGAAATTTCATTACTGTTGTCGTTAAAACAATAGAGGAATCAATGCTATTCCAATTGCCGTTAATGTTTGGTATGTAATAGTTGTGTAATGCATTTATATGAAAATTGGTAACATCATTCGTTTGCACATCAAACCTTTGTTTTGCAACGCAGTCAGGGTCTTCATATACAGTGTAAACAGAAATTGGTTCTAACACTATATTGCTAGCTTCTTGATCTAGATAACTGTCACTGACAACTTTTAAGTCTTTATTTTCTTCAGTAAGCGACCTAACAGTGAAACTCGATTTAATATAATCATCCGGGTCCTGTTTTAAATTTGACTCTGGTAACGAAATATTTTTTATAATTGATTGCAATGGATCGTCTTCGTCATCAAAGTCTAAATCAAAAATGGACTTAATTGGTTTTTGAGAAATCAAAAGCGGAGCTTCTTCAACATCGCAATTATCAGTTTTCAACGATGGTTGCTCACTGTGCTTTTTGTCTCGGACAGTCTCAATATCACATGTAGCCTTGTTTATCGAATCTGCTTCCATATCTGAGTGATCAATGTTATCATGTGCGGACGACTCTTTTGGTATATCTTCAACAACAATACAAGTGCATGGCACAATTTGAGCCTGATATAGCTTTTCAGTCTCGTTAACACTTAGCGGGCTATTTAAATTGTGAACCATATGCATTAGCTGCGTTGTCACATCGTTATAATCTTTTGACGATGTTAAAACCGATGTAGTCTGAAGGGAATTACTGTTGCTATCCAAAGAATTCATTCTCTTAATGTTTCGTGATTTCATGCTGTCCCGTGAAGGCTCCGATGTAATCGTATCACTATCTGTGTTTCCAGGCTCTGCAAAATAGTCAATATTAATCATTTTTTTCGTTAAAAATGTATTAAAGGTAAATTTTGTGTAAATGTTGTGGGTCTTTTCGATTTTTGGATCGATGATTACTTTACAAAGCACTGAATGAGTGCGGGCCAGGGTTAGCATACCTAGTATACCTAGAAAACAGAAGGAAATAAGAGCTAAGAGTGTGTTATTTATCGAAGTTCGCATTTTCAACGCCCTTAGGTGACACAGAGTTCTTTAAATCTAAGCCCAAAACAACAGTTTATTCTCGGAAGACTTCATGGAACTGTTGTGCAGTTCTACAGAATACTCCATTCAAAACCCATTCCATACAACATTCTCCAAACATAGACTACAATAAATATATGATTTGGTATTTTTTCGTAAATCAGAAAGAGGTAAGGCTTTACAGGAATTTCAAGGAATCTTTTAATTTAAAACATTAACTCTTACCTTCTAGTATATTTGAAAGTTTCTCTGTTCCTGCTTGAGAAACATTTGTTGAGTAGGCTTCCAATGTATGGGGTGAGTGGATTGATGTTTCTAAAGTATGAGTGGGTTTAAACATATTTATAATATATGTAACATTGACAAATAACAAACCTGAACAAGATGATGTTGGTCTGGCTATTAAAGATCGGGATTCCAGATTCCGAAGTGTGGTTGTATTTGTAATCTTATTCGCAACTGCTGGTAATGAATCGCCGCGATTGAATGAAATACTTAGCTTTCTACTTTGCATATCATTGAAGAGTTCTTTTGTGGTTTTTACTTTTTTAACACCAGAACCAAACAAAATTTGCTGGGAAAGACTTGACTCCTTGGCAATAAGTGAATCGACACCTTTGGAGCCCTTCTTCCGGCCGCGCTTTTTAGGGGCTTGAGAGAGAATGTTTTCATGGCATTCCAACTTGTTACTATCATTTGACTTGAAAGATGTTAAAAATTGTTGCTTACTTGCTTCGGTAGATGCCTTTGAATTATTTTGACCCGGCTTTGCCTCTAGCTCCTCATACGGCGATAATCGACTGCAAGAGGTACTTGAGTCGTTATTAATAAAATCATCATACATTTGTGGTATCGTCAGGTCTAGGCTTGGTGGATCGTTAACTTGGCAAATCTTTTTCTGACCATTTGCTTGCACAGCGTTAACATAATTTGAGGTGTCCGGTCGACTGACAGAATTAAACCTGCCTGCAAATGTCAATTCTGCTGCAGTGGTGCGAGGTCGATTTTGGGAGCTCCCAGAAAATGCATCTCCAGATAAGATTGAGCTCATCGAGCTATTCGACAATGATAAAATTTCTACAAATTCAAAAGAATATATCACGTTATTTACTGGAAGGATTATTGAAGCATTATATTTACCTGGATCCGTTGGATTTGTTTTTGACATTCTCCCTTCTTTTACCGGAATCCGATTCAAATTAGATCTATTCGCATTTGTGAGCTGTTGTGGAACTCCATCATTGAAATAAAATTGCGACGGCTTATCCCGACCATCCTTTTCCTTACGCTTTTTATCCTTTTTTATTTTTTTAGGCCTGGGATAGACTGCGGGCAGGGCTAACGAAGACGAAACTGTTGCGAGTTTTTGGTGATTGTTGACTGGTTGACTTTGCGAATCATTTTCATCGGAATCAGAGACAATGTCAATCACAATAGAAGTCTCATTTAATTTTTCATTGGCCACCATCACACTTGATACAGAATTGGAGGAGTGCTCATTTATAAATGTTGCTGATTTTTGGGATTTAGATTCAATAGTTCTCGGATGTTTTATCGACTTGCTTATTATTGCTAAAGAGTCGTCACGATTGTCAGTATTAATATTATTATTTATCAAACTTGAGAAGTTAATATGATGTGGCTCAGAGGAATCGACGTTTGGGTGTAAATCAGTGTTAACTCGCTGTGAAGACGGCGGCGAGGATTGCGAAGTGTACTGAGTTGAATTTACCATAACTTCAACTGTGTTCGATTCTGTTTCTGGAAAATGTGTACCAACAATCGGCTTAAATGACAAATGAGCCAATGGCTGCGGCTGAGGCTCGATTGTAGTCTGCTGATGAATTCCAACCATTTCTCGCCATTTCTTTAAAAGTGATTTTGCCCGCCGAGCTAACTGATCATTTTTAGTTCTTCGTCGAAGTTGGTTTATGTATTTTGCCAATCTGGTGGCCTCCAATTGCTCTTTTGTGATCGTTGTACCTTCCAGTGCACAAATAACAGAGAGAACCGCCTCCATATTAACGACCTTCAATGATAATTAAATAAATTTCGTAGTATCAAATCGCTACAGTTCCACCATGTATATATAACACTTGATATAATGTCCTCATATATATTAAAAACTTACATCATAGTTTTGATCAAGAGCCTGCGATAGGTGTGAGGTCAGTTGCTGGATTTGGTTTTGGTTCATTTATGCCAGATGCCAGATAACCAAGTCTGCCTGATCCAGGGAGTGGCAAATAGAACTTAGATGTCTCGCCCAATAACGCACGCGCACAGTTCTAACTTACATGTGCTGTGAATAATCAAAATGAATTATTTATTTTTATTAAGGAGTCTTTATGTGTGTATGTACATTTAAATGTGAGCCCTTTTGTATAAACTGAAACATTGTTTTATTAAATACACACACATTCATACATAATCGTAAATCCATTTTTATTTAATAATACATATGTGTAAATAACATTTAGAATTTGATTTAATTATGCCCTAACGCTAAATACATAATTATGTATGGGTATTTATGTACATATATATTTTTGTATTATATACATTCATACACATACTATGCGTGCATGTGTATGTATATTTTTACATACATATGTATCTACGTAAGATTTGTGAAAACATACAGATTTTAGTTAAATGTTTGCATATGGCGTTTATCTATTTATAAAAGGTTCTCATTTATTGAAAATATATTGACATATTCGTTAATTTTTGGCCCTTTGTTGTCTGTTTGAATTAAGACACACTGATCGAAAATATTAATAAAAAGTTCTAGTGTCCACGGACCACAACGCACACACACACACACACGAATACACTCGTGTACACGCGTCCACACAATATGTCGAATATGTTTACCTTATTTGAAATTTTATTTAAATCATTAAACTTGCGTTTTTATCAAACACACCTGTTGCGCTTTTATATTTATAGGAATCGTACCAATCAAATTATTTTTTAATAATTTTCAACACAATTCGCCATTTTTTGATTTGGAGATGTGCAAATGCTAATCGATTCATCGCTGCGATATAACAGATGTGATATATCGATACCATCACATCATATTAAACTACATTGAAATTTTAACTAAAGCCTCATAGATATGTTAACCATTCATTTTTATCCCTACCCTAAGATTTAGCTATCTAAATCGAAATTTTATTCTTCTTGTTAAATTTAAATTGGAAAAGATTTGAATCAAAACCTATGAACATGGACATTGAAATCACGCTTCCGACATTCCTGTACTTTTATTTTTTAAAGAATCGCATAATTTATATATGTTGTGTTGGACTTGGCTTTGCCGTGCCTTAATAAATTGTTTCTTGTGTTTATGTTTCATTGTTCCGTAAAAGCCCCGCCCGCGGCCAACAATATTAAGCCATACAAAATACCAATCATATTTTCGAAATCGATTGACAACCATGCGATGAGGTGTACAATAAAATGTGCGTCAAATTAGCGGCGGTGAGTTAGCGTCGATTTTTGGTACTTGGTATCGGAAAAGTATCGGCCACTTTTAAATGCATTTATTTATGTTTTTAAGCACGAAACCCAATATTTTTAAATGCAGAATTGTAAAAAATTAAATTAGTTACTGCCTACATTCATTTGTTTTTGAATTTATTAGGTGATATATTAGGCTCCCACCATTCCATAAATATATAAATTTAGGGATAATGGCCTCGAAAACTGCAGATACACGATTAAAGCCTACAGTTTCACATACCCAACTGTCTTAATCGTCGGTACCATTTTTAAGATATTTGGAAAAGAGTGCAACAGCCCCCATGTCAGCCCCATATAAAATGACCGCAAAAAATCAACCTTGTTTTCGAGCCCTTATTTCTTAACTCAGAAGCAATGGCCCTCAATGCACGCTATACCCTCTTGTAGATACATATTTTAAGAAGCTTTGGGCACTCACAGATTTTGAGAAAATTAATTAATTGTAAACCTTAGGTTGGTTATTGAAAATTAAATAATAAAGTTCAAAATATGGCTGTCATTTAATATTTCTCATATAATTTGCTTTGACTTAATAATTTAATTAACTGTGAGTCCTGTCCATTTTTTCATGATTACATATAATTCCAATTGAATTGGTTCCCGCTCAGTTCTGTACAAACACTAACCAAACAACATATATGTTAGTGGTACAAAATTGTTCAACACTGATGCCAGGCAGTGATTTAGTTCACGTAGGAACTAGCAGTTCGATAGACTTTTTGAATGAACTATATGAGGTTGGTTTACAATTAAATAATTTTCTCAAAATCTGTTCCGTCCATTTACTTAAAATTAGTGCCTAAAGCTTCTTAAAATATGTATCTACAAGAGGGTACACCGTGCATTGAGGGCCATTGTCTCTGAGCTAAGAAATAAGGGCTCGAAAACAAGGTTGATTTTTTGCGGGCATTTTATATGGGGCTGACTTGGGGGTTGTTGCACTCTTTTCCAAATATCTTAAAAATGGTACCGACGATTTTAATCAAATTTTCACAGTTGGCTAGCTGAAACTATAGGCTTTAATTGTGCAAATGCGGTTTTCGGGTCCATCATCCCTAAATTTAGATATTTATGGAATGGTGAAAACCTAATATTGTAACCCCTTGGTTTACCCATATTATAAAGTAAAATTAAAAAATAAATCAATGTAGATGGTAAACAATTTCATTTTTTGCAATTCTGCATTTAAATTCATTTGGTTTCGTGCTTAAAAACATAAATAAATGCATTTAAAAGTGACCGATTCCTTTTCCGATACCAAGTACAAAAATTCGACGCTAACTCACTGCCGCTAATTTGACGCACATAAAGTAGATGGCATCGTGCTTCGTCTATCGATAATTTAAGAACTTTTATTACGTAACCCTGTAATTTCGATAATATTTTGCTTTGTGATACTCTTCTCAAGTAACGCTTATTTGGGTAACGCTCATCTCTGGCTTACATACGACATACTTGCGTACATACACTATATGTGAGTGCCAACACACCTATTAAGTCTCCTAAAATTCTGAAAAGTACAACAAATAATAGCCGAATTTTTAGTTTTTAATAGTATTTGAGTTTGTAAAATTAATTTGCGTACTGTTTGACCTAAGGCTAAGAAGCTAAACTGATAAGTAGGCATTTGGGATAAGTACTTTTTAATGTGCTAGGGTGTGTATATACATTTGTATCTGTGCATGTAGTGCCACGGTGCTACTATTAGTAGTCTTGGAATGGGCTGCCAACTTGTTAGTACTATGTAAAGATATAAAAAATGACATAAAACGCAATAAAGTACTATATTTGGTCAGTATTCATAGTTAAATCCATATGTACATATGTACACACATTTACCCAGTGAAACACCAGTTATTGAATATAACACCGTGTATTGGTTAATAGATAATTCTGGTAAAAGAGAAAAATTATAAACATATTAATTTTAGGCAGGTATTGCAATATTGAATAGTTAAAAAAGATGCTGTTTTTAATATAAACTATGTGCATTATCAGCCCGCTTTTTGTAGGTTATGTTACCTTGTTCTTGTTCCGCTGCTATTGTTATTGTTCGAATTTTTGCATTACGCATACAATCACATATACAGACAGTGTTGCATATATATATATATATATATATATATATATATATATATATATATATATAGCAGAGGAAGTTAAAATTTTTTTTTCGAATTTCGATTTAGTATACATAGATTCAAAATCGCAATCGAACTTGTCAAACCGATAGCGTGCGTGTGTGTGCTGGCTAATGCTGATGGTAAAATTGTTATTTATTGCACAATTTCAGCGAAAGACAATTAAGAAATAAACTCAAGAGTTACCCAAAATGACTGACTCAATGAAATTCGGACCAGAATGGTTGCGCAATATGTCTGCGGAGCCCTCAACCGTTGGCAGTAATAATGTGTCTGGCCCTGCTGCTGCTGCTGGCGGGTTAAACAGTGCTCTGTCCATACACAGCCTCGTTGGTGGCGGCAGCGGTGGCGGAGGAGTCAATATGCTGGCCGGTCAAGGCCATACAGCTGCCTCTCGTAATATGTTTCCGGAGTACCGTTACGGGCGCGAGGAGATGTTATCATTATTTGATCGGAATTGCATGCTGCCCCAGATTCTGCCCTCGTTCAAAAAGCTGTTTGTTGAAAAAGTCCAGTACCCTCTTGCTCTAACCCCGAGCTCAGAGGAGGAGATAAACAGCCAAAGTCCGCTTGGCAGCAACGTGAGTATATATGTTCAGTTAGTGTAGCATTGCTCCATTAACGAATAAATGAATACATTTTACACACACACTTTTTACAGTCGCGTCCAGCCTGGTTGCAGCGCTCGCCGGGTGGGTTTGGCATACCATCGCGCGGTTCCGGCCGGGGTGGAACCGTTGATCGTGGCCGAATGCGTGGTAAATCGGTTTATCATTCAATATACCAAAGACCAAGCGCCATATATGATGACAGTCTTTCGGCTATATCGATGAAGGTAAGAGATCCTGTTCCCAACGAGTTTCGTGTATCCATTGGCCTTGTTAATTTATCGATCCGCCTTCAACCTGCAGCCGGACCGAAATTGGAGCGAGCGGAATGGCACCGGAGACTCTGCAGCTGTTGGTGCACCTCCTGGCAGCGGCAGCGGCGGGTTGGACTGGAACGGTACACCGAGTTCTAGCCCGCGAAAGGATTTTTCAAACCACAATCGCAATATGGAGAACTGGCGCAGAAACCGCAACGAAGATGGCTCCGGAGACGGCCCCAGTACAGGTAGTTCAGTTGGCGCGGAAGCGGCAGGTTGGCGCAGCGGCGGCACCCATCGATGGGGTAAGCTTATTGCACTATGTCTGCTTTCGAAGCGTTTGTAACTGAGTCGCCATTTTAGGGCGGTCGACCAGCTGGCGCGACGAGGAGCCTTTACAGGGTGGGAGCATTGATGGCACTAATTTCGGGGTCAATACAGCCGGCAATATACAAAGGTCGATTTCATTAATAGGAACTATAGCCACTGAGCGGTCGAGCGTTAAATCGCAGCAAGGGTCATCAGTTGGTGGGAACTCAAATCGGCAGATGAGCTCAAAATCGAATCAATCGTGGCCTGGAAACAGCGGTGCCAGCGGTGCTGACGGCGAGGATAATTTGCCGGAATGGGCTATGGAGAACCCATCCGAAGTGGGCGGCACTTTTGATTCAAGTGGCGCTTTTCATGGGGAAGTCGCAACGGATTGTGAGCAACTAAAAAATAATAATCGAACTCCACAAAAGCAGGAGGATGCAACCGGTTTAAGTAGCTTTTCAGCAATAAAAGAAAAAGTTGCATTGCCAAATACCAACTCGATAAAAACTGTCCAAACTGAACAGCCAAATGCTGCGAATATCAAATCGAAGTCAATAACAAAGCCCACAAGCTTAGAGACCATTACAAACAGCACTCTTACCGACACAAACAGTACCGAAACTATAATTATCACTAACAGCAACAATAATTTGAAAGCGCAAGAAATTGATGTAAAGTCAGAAACAGCTGAATCAACGCCCACGCACAAAGCTGAGAAAGCTGGCCATAGCGACATTTCAAAACGCTTCAAAGAGGTGGCCGATGAAGTTGAGAAACTGATAATGGATGATGATGTTGGCGATGCTTCTGATACCCAAGTGGATGCAATTAACAGAGATTTGACCAGCTCAACAAGTATTGCTGGCGGTAATGGCAACAGCAGATACGGCATACCCGGCCTGCCGAGCGCTGTGGTGGATCCAGGCCAGTTGCAGAACCAACTCGTTGGCCAACTCCCGGAGGCGGCAGCGAGTGGAATACTCGGTGGTGAATTGTCGCATAAGCCGCTGCCCTTCACTGATCAATTGGCAATGCAGCAGCAGCAGCAGCATCATCATCATCATCATCATCATCAGCATCATCAGCAGCAGCAGCAGCATCATTTACAGCAACATCAGCAGCATTTATCTGTGCTGCCGCCCCATGTGATGAGTGCTAACCCGAACGACCTGTGGTTTTACCGGGATCCACAGTCGAATGTCCAGGGACCGTTTAGTGCCATGGAGATGACTGAATGGTATCGGGCCGGTTACTTTAATGAGAATCTTTTTGTGCGCCGATATTCCGACAGTCGCTTCAGACCGCTAGGCGAGCTCATAAAGCTCTGTCATGGCAACATGCCGTTTACACACAACCATCTCCTTCCTACGCCCATCGATTTGGATAATCTACAAATTACTCTGACCCCGCGTAAGCCCTCGGCACTTACTTTACCGCTTTCATTAAATGAACAGCAGCATCATCTTCATCAACATCCTGGCGTTAGCATCGACGAGCAATTAAAAGCGAATGTAACGGCGGCTGCGGATTCGCTGAGTGCTGCTGTAAAGGGTCATATGAGTGCACATAGTGTGGACACATCCCACATGCTCACCATGCGCTTTCAAATGCTACAAGATCAGTATTTGCAACACCAAGAGTATCAGATACTTTCAGAGCTTTCCAAAAGCGATTGCTTTCAGCGCATGGATGCTGCCCAACGCGAAGCCGTTGTGCGTAGCAAGGTGCAGATGTTAGTTTTGCCGGAGTATTTGAGCAGTTTCAGTGGCTTAAGCAACTCCCTGGCTGCTTTAAATCCGATAGCCGGAAGTCAATTGTATGATGCAATTGCACAGCAAGCAAAGAAGGATCAACAGCAGCAACATCTGTTTCCTGGCAGCGGTGATCAGCGCCCGGATGGCAACTTTTTGGATGCCAATGATTTTATAATAAATGCCCAATTAATGCATCAGCAAACCCAGGGGCAACAAAACCCACAGCCGGTTCATCCAGAGCAAATGCAGCATCAATTTGTGTCTGACCTGGACACAAACAAAATAAGTGAACTGCATGGCAACGATCTGGATTTACTAAACGAATACAACTTGCGAATGTTGCTACGCGGGACGTCGGCAGCTGCCACCAATCAACAGCAGCAGCAGCAACAGCCAGCTGCTCTTATTAAGCCAAGTTCGGCTGTGGACTTCATGACCGAGTCGCAACTATTAGCTGCCCAAAACCTTATAATGCCGATGTGGCCTCAAAACGTGACACAACAACAGCAGCCAATCCAGCCGTGGCCCGCCATCCCCAACGCTAAAGTCACCTTGTGGGACGTTGCTACATTGGAGGAGGAGCAGAGCCAGCAGTTGTTGCTGCAGCAACAACAGCAGCAAAAACATCTTTCAAGACCAGACAGCAGCAACACGAACAGCGCGATCAATTTAGATTACGATGCAGCACTAAAGCAGGGCCATGAAAACCAGTGCAAGCCTGAGGGGGAAGGGGCATCTAATCTAATGCAAGTCGAACAGCAGGCGCCGACTCAAGACCAGCAGCCCTCAACTGCGGACATCGCCCCACATCGCAAGGATCAACAAATAGGTCTAGCAATTGGTAAGCAAGACGTCAACAAACAGCCTCAGCCTCAGCAGCAGCAGCAGGTGCAACCTCTGCCGCCAAGTCAGAAGCAACAACAGCAACAGCAGCAGGGAAAGCAGTTGGAACTGAAACTTAGCGATGAGGAGCGCCGCAGGGAGCAGACGGAGGAAAAGAGGCGTATAAAGGAGGAGCGCAAGCGCCAGCAACAAGAGGAGGAGAAAAGACGCGCGATGCTAGCTGAAGAGGAAAAGAATCGGCAGCAACAAGAGGAAAAGGAGCGCCAGCAGCAAATACAAGCTCAACGCCGCAAGGCTTTGCTTGGCAATGCGCAAGCCGCGACTAGTGCATCGGGTAAGAATAATAATAATTCCTTATTAAAAAAGTCGTAATTAATTGTAAGGTAAGGTAGATTTCTTTTGTTGCGAACTTCAATATATCGGTCGAGTATTAGCAACTGGTTTTCATGTTCTTGTTTTTGACAGCTTTAACTGCAGCTGGGACAGGCAATAAGGCAAGCGGCGGTAAGATAGAGCAGCAGGCAAATCGTTCTCATGGTACTTCTATTGCCCCATGGTCCTTACAAGCGCCAACCGCAAATAGCGCTGCTCCAGGACTGGCCGAGATCCAGAAAGCCGAGCGGCGCGAACGGCGTGCCGATCAGCAGCGGCAACAAGAGCAGCTGGATAAGCAAATGCGGGCTACGGCAGCGGCAGCAGCCGAGGCAAATGATGCGCTCCTCAAATGGCAGTCGTCATCGGCTCCAGCGCCCGTTATGAATTTGGTCGACATACAGGCCGAGGAGGCTAAGCGCTTGGCTAATGAGCTGCTGGAGCAGCAGCGCCGGCGGGAGCATGAGCAGCATCAGCAAGTTGCGCTTGCCACCAATCTGTCTGTGTCGGGTGGCCTATCCAACATCTGGGGCAATACCAATAAGGCGTGGAGCGGACCTGTTAGCAACGCTAACCAAACTGCACCCAACCCCGGGTTGTGGGATGATCAAACGCCCGCACCGGCTCCTCCCAAATATGTACCCCTGGGCGCTACAACTGCCGCTTCTGTGCTCGCCGCCGGCTTGTCGGCGACCAGCAAGCAGCAATCTCACACGCAGGCCAAGTCAGTCGGCATATTGCCGTCGCCGCGCAACTTGCGTAAGAGCCAAACATTGCCGACTATGCAAAATGTATTATCAAAAACTGCCAGAGCTGCCAGTGGTCAGAGCTCACAGCAACAGCAGCAGGAGAAAAACAATAAAGTGGCCCTAACTAAGGCGACTACTAAGGTCTCGGGTAGCGAGGACAAAAAGTCCAACGCCAAGGCTCAGGCACAGAGCAGCAGCAGCGACGCCTCAAGCAGCAAAGTCAACGAGTATGAGAATGAGTTTACCACATGGTGCATGAAGAGCCTGGACAACATGTCGGCCAAGGTGGATGGTAAGGAGACACAGACAAATTAAATAGATTATCATATATTTTAATAATTTGTCAAAATATTCACAATGCAGTACCAACGTTTGTGGCCTTTCTGCAGGACCTGGAAGCTCCCTACGAAGTGAAGGATTATGTACGCATATACCTTGGTATGTTACCTAAAGATATATTTTATCGCTTAGATCCCGTCTCAAATTTCGAAATTTCAAATATTTCCAGGCGAGGGTAAAGAGTCGACGGATTTTGCCAAGCAATTTTTGGAGCGACGTAGTAAATACAAAAGCCTGCAGCGTGCGCAAAATGCGCACAATGATGATATGTGTAAGCCGGCGCCAGCTATAACACCATCGTGTAATGATAATGGAGATAATAAGGTAATTCGTTTATTTTTAACCATTTTCCATACATATCAGGTTATTGATTATGCTTTTAAAAATATATTATTAAAGAATAAGCAGAAGAAAATCAAGAAAAATAAGATGACTAAAATGGATGCACGTATTCTTGGCTTCTCGGTAACCGCCGCTGAGGGTCGTATCAATGTTGGAGGTCGCGACTATGTCGATGGACCATAACCTTGAGAACAGCTGTTAACAATTAAAGGAACGACAAAAGTTGTTAGATATAGGATTGAAATTGAATTTGAATTGAAAAACAGGTCACAACTGGATGTGGTAATAAATCTGTTATAAATAAATGCGTATGAAAAGAGCATATTTGTTTTGTGTAATATACTTTTGCTCATGCGTGGTTGTGCGTGTGTGTGTATGTATGTATGTGTGGGTGTTTGTATGCTTGCATGTTTGATTTCTAATACCAAACGTAGATCAAGCTTATTTGTCGCTGTGCTGCAAATTTAAAGAAAATGAACTTCTGCCTAATGCTCTCCTCATCGATTCTCAGGAATACAAGTAGGTTCTGAACCTTTGCAAGCTTAGCTACTAGTCAGTGAGTAATAAATATATCTGTTTATTGCTCTATGAATTTTCACAAGGAATATTAAACATAGTTTTGAAGCCGATCGTAAGGTAAGTGAAAATCTTTTATACAATCGTTTTTATAGCCTTGCAGAGGGTATTATAATTTAGTCGACCAAAGAGTATACATATATATTCTTGATCACTATCAACAGCCGAGTTGATTAAGCACAGTAGTTTCTCAGTTTTTATGCTATCGTCATGAAGCTTTGGAGACGTCCTTCTTTCTGTTGCACGCAGTCTATGTATATGTCGGAACCAGCTGGATCTGACCAATATATCATATATTCTTGATCAGGTTGGGGGTAACCCCTAGTCGGATGCTCGCGACTTAAGGCACTCCCAAATCTTAAAAAACTGGCTTGTCTGATCCTAGAGAAATGGAAACACTTTGAATTTAAAATTATAAGTTTCTCAATTGAAATCGGAAAGAATGTGACGATCCAATATCAAAACAAAATTTAGATAAATCGACGTAGAAAATCAGGCTTCGAAACCCAGCAATTTTTCTGTGCTAACAGCTTTTGTTGTTATTTATTTAAATAAAAAAATCAATTTAATTGGCTTCCGCAAAAACTATTGGACTCACATATGTATTCTATATTTAAGTATTTATACATAAGTATACATATATGCGTGCGTATATGAATATATGTATGTATGTATTATTTCTGCCGTTGGCGAGATAACTCCGTTCCGTTGCGTGCCAGGCGCGCTGTCGTGGTCCGCGCTTGCTGTTTACTCCTTAGCGAAGGCAGCGACTTGGGTTGGTCCTCCCGAGTTTCTTGTTTGCGTTTGCGCTTGGCGCCCAAATTTTTGTGTTGTGTATGTATGTGTTGTGTATGTATGCGTTCGCGTGTATACATGTGCAGAAATCACATTGTATGTATTTGTATTTGGCATCGAGCAGTACAGTGTTCTGTGCGAAAGAGATGCACGTCGCGGCAACCCAGTAGGAAATTTACACAAGAAAACTTGTGTTTGGCAAATATATTTCCAAGTGTTTAGAAAAACTTAGTTGATATACTCGTTGTTTATTCGTACGAAATTATACACATATGCATTTATATTGTATACAATACTATACAAAATAAATAGTCCCTGTAAAAATGGATCCTGTAAGCAATAACAATTGCAAATTCAAAACCAAGTCCATATTTCCAGCCGAATGATTGCGGAATTTTACATTGGGTAGGTAAACACAGTCAAGCTGCAAGGAGATGGGGATAAAAACGAACAATGGTCGTCGCTTTGTCTCGGCGCTGGCGACATGTTCGCGCCTTTGTTACTGTTATTATATGGTATTTTTCGACTGCATTAGTACACCCAAACTGTATACATTGCGCAATCCAATAAACAAAATTAACAACTTTTGTCCTCTTCCACTCGAGTGTCAAATAATTTAACTCAGCATGACCCTAAAATACGACTCGAAATAGTACATACAATATCTGTATATACGAACATATACTCTACTTAAAACAAACATAAAAATTTAAACTTCAAATCATAACAATTGTGTTAATACGTAAAATGTAATTATATGTAAATGCAAATGTTGAATTGGTTGGTCTGCTTTCGTATTCTTTTAATATTAGAAAAAGTCTCTTCATCGTCTTTTCGTATTATGTATTACTCTTTTATTATGTGTAACAAATTTTATCCATTTAAAATCATTACATTTGGGTAAAATGTTACTAAGTTTGGACTACCTCATATATAATATGTGTATCCAATTAAGTGGCTTAAAATAAAATAATTTTATAAATTAATCTAATTAATCTATTATGAGCCTTACGAATAAAATCACATATGGGCTCAAAGTTAAAAAATATCAAAGATATCAGAATATTTATAGTCGATAGTTAATGAGCGTCTAAATATTATATGGTAACATTGAACGAAGTAGACAACTATGTTGTGAAGTGACATACCTCATGTTAAAGTTGAGAAAACCATCAGAAGGGAGAGCAATATAATGCAGACGTAGACACGAACACAGAGTGGGCAGAACGGAACGTACTTGCTATTGCAATTTTTGTTTTTTTTTTTTTTTTTGACTAGCGTGTTGTTGCATTCTTGAATTGATTTAGACACTTTAAGCCTGAGCCTTATGAAAATAGGTAAAAAGAATATAATGACTTTAGCTAATTGGCTTATTCTTCCCAGTAAAATGTTTGTACATATATATTGGAAATGTACGTATTTAATAACGCATTAATCTTAGAGATTGTTATAGCTCAGGGTTTGAAATATAGAACGGGTGATTCAAATGATCGAAATCTAACCTCTTTTCATTAAATTGATAAGAATCGATGTCTAAGTGTAGTTTGTTTTTTTTTAGGTTTATAAAAGATTCCAAATTTGGTATGCAGGCTCGCGTATAGCGTACGCGTTATCAAGAATTTTTAACTTTTTGAATACCTCAATCCGCTGCAAATCAGAAAGGTTGTATGTAACAAATGTCTAAAACGTTCTTCTCTTTCAAAACTAATATTATATTACAACTAACGGGTATAACAAAAATTCTCAAAAAGATATTTTAAAATGAGTTTTAAAACCAATTTACCACAGTTGCTAGTATTTGCCAAATCGCCGAAACACGTATTGAGTAATTTTTTATGTAGATATTTAGATGCCAAATTGATCTAGAGGCCAAGCCATGAACAACGACCTCAACCTCGTGAAAAGCAGATGATATTTGACCGAGATATGGGGGGTCTTCGCTTTAAAGATCGCACCAAAAACATATTTTAGTGATGCGTGGCAACTGGGATCATCGACAACTGTTAATAAATTTTGTAGTTAGTTAATTTAAGTACGTAGTTGGATGGTGGGTGAGAATTGTTAGCCTTTTATATTTTAGTTCTATTCTAAAAGCCCGTTCAAAATGGTCAGCAATCGCCCCGGCTGGGACTGGAGAAAAACTTAATTCGTATCATTGCCACAATAAACGCGTTTTTATTGTTGGTAAATTTAATCATCAATTGAGTTAAGTGTACATCAATTCGAAGTTACGGCGACAGATGTTGAGGCCGGCTGCAGCAGAAGCAGCATCATATGTAACCAGATACCTGCAAATTATCTGATTGAGCTGGTTATTCTCGCCTAAGGAGGGTGGACGACTAGCTGGTGGTAGTTGCTAACAATGCATCAACTCCTCCATTACCCCCAGTTTTCTAAATTTTTCGCACTCTAAGGCAAACACATCACTTGGCTTTGACTTCCCCTCATCATGCCGGGCACCCTATAATATTACATTTATATTCAATTAACGGCTTCATATTCAAACAGAAAATGGGTAATAACTCAAGCCTTTTATTTTGAATCTAATTTGAAATATTCATTGGTATCGTATTTGCTGCTGGGATACCGGGAGTTCACTAAAAGTCAAATATTAGAGAATGAAAGAGGGTGTAGTAAAATTTGCAGACTTATTAAGAGGTTTTTATAACTTTTACTAAAAACGTGAATGATACATTTGATTAATCAATATAGAATTGAATCTGTACAAAAACAACTAATCTTAAGCTTAATCTGGAATCATTGTGTATACTCTAGTAGACTTCTGACGAGAAGCCTCTTTAATTAATTGTAGTATTACGCTTTGTGTACTAAACTAATCACGGGCGAAATCGAATTCACTGGATTATATAGCCAAATTATTTTGTCCAACAAACTATGCTGTGGATCGTTCCGAGTCTTCTGTGCTGATTACAATGAGCATTACAGGGTAATCTAATCGAAGCATTCATTTCCTATTCAAGCCTATTTAGCAAGTAGATTGTCTTGGTTTGCATTACAATTGGGCCCCTCGGCCGGTTGCATGGATATTTGTTTCAGTTCTTGCTCAATGTCTACACTGGTATTTCTTACGTACTATATATCCTTTAACACTCTATATTTCTGTTATTTTTTGGTTTCTGATTTTGAATATACTTATGCAATAATGTCATTTATATACATATATTTTCGCACACAAATACAAAGTTAATGTTGCAAGTAGCCGTAATGCGCGCAAATTGTTTGAAAATCACTAACTCTAGGGAATTCCTTTTCATAACAAGCTTAAGTTGAATGTACATATGTATATATACAAATATACTATAAGACAAGTGGGCGAATAAGGGTAGTTAGTTTATGTAGCCTTTTCTTGCTCATTTGCTTTGAGCCAACAACAACACAAAAATTTACAAAACTCGCCGACGGGAAATTGTTAAACGGTATTTAAACATAACAAGCAGCACGAGGGCTGGGTCTGGGACTTCGACTAGGTCTGGAGCGGGACGGCTAATCCCAGGGCGCACGCACACAACAGGAAACAACCACAAAATGTGTTATTTCAAGAGCAACAGCAACTGCGACGACAGCAGCCATGCAAGGATAACTCCAACAATGAGGGGGATCAACGCGACGCTAAGAAAGGCAACTCTAATGAAATAAATAGAACACGAGCTATGTCCGGGGGAATTGGGAAAGGAATTGCATCGAGAAATATGGATGATATCGCCCATATACTTTATATGGTCTGCTCCAGAAGTAAACTGGTAGCATATCTTATTTCGGCCAATTCGATGTTTGTTTGTTTTTCAAAGGAGTAGATATCATTCTTTTATTATGTAGTTACCTTATTGTAATTGTGTATTTAGGTTGACTAGCAACTGGTACAACTTAATCCGTTTATTGAAAATAACACAGACCACGGGGAATTGAAGCCACAGAAGCCCGCTAAGCTAGATATTAATGAAGACCCCATTCAAGCTCTAGAGCCAATTCATTCTTGTCGTCCCCATGGCCAGCCCGTGGCCAGCCCGTGGCCATCCCTCACTCACAGTTCATGTCAAGCAGCGCTGATGGTTTCTCATTGCGCACATGACTTCATGTCTAGTGCGCTTTTAATCCCTGTTTTTACATTGAATGCGGGTATACACATCCAGGTCCCCTCTTCGGGTTCTCCAGAAGGTACACCTAGCTACTCAAAGTAGTCAGGAGTGTCTGAGCAGGGGATACCATGAAAAAATAGTTAATCTGTATAGAAGCTACACGAAAAATATGGTGAATCTAGCTCTTAAAACCTAAATATTTGCTCAAATAACAGGTTTTCGATATAGATCCTTATCGATTGATTGGAGGCGCGTCCGGTTATTGGTTATTGGAAATAAGCTCGCAGGTTCTCTGATCGACGCGTTCCTTCTATCTGTTACATTAGTTTGCATAAAACCGTTATACACGTCTTACCCATTTTTAATAGGTTTAGAGTATAAAAATAGCTAAAGATGCTGTTGGCAAGATGGCCCGGAAAGGATAAAATTCACAAACTTGGGACGAAAAATGCAAAGAGCTGCCTCCTTTTGCGCAGTTTCATTTAAAGAAACTGGAGAAGTAACATTACAATCCATCAAAAACTTATACCTTGTTTGCTTTTATCGGCTACGTATTCTTTTAATTAATTTATTTTTTTGTTAATAGTAGGCAATTTTTACTGTGTTTGAAAAACGAAATATTTTCGAAATAGCATAACGAAAAAATAAATCTGTTTAATAAAAGTATTTCGACTTATATTTCGACTGACTTATGAAAATAGCTTAATGTATCTGGCCAAATAAATAGCTTAATTGGCAACACTGCTTCAACAGCAGCTAATTCCATTTACTGTTACTTTTATTGTGTATCCTTAGCTCTGTCTCCCTCCATTTTTCTCTATCTCTCTCTTATTCTCTCTTTCTCTCTCTTTCTCTTTATCTTTCTCTCTCTCTTTCTCTCTCTCTTCTATCTCTCTCTATCTCTTTCTATCTCACTTTGTAGGTCATGAAAGACAACATGGCTGTATCTGCTAAATGTATTATTTTGATACAGCGTAATAAAGGTAAGCAGACATAGGCTCAACCAATGGGAAAGAAGAGCCACAAGGATGGGTATCAAGGTAAAAACGGGAGAATGAGGATCGGCGTAATGGTGTTGATAGCGTGGTGGTGTTATTTGATGATTGTAGCTCATTCATTGCTATGCTCAACCGCCTTGATTGTGGGCCAAAGATATGGACCTCGAGCTCGCCGTCTCGTGCATCGATGAATACACTCTCCCACAACCGATTGTCGTTGGTACGCCCCCACGATGACTTCTCATATTTTAGCAGCTCCGTTGCCTTATGCGCAGTACTATCGGGCTCTTCAATCTATTGTAGTTTGATAATTTGATTCTATTATTGAAATGTGTAAAAAGGAAAATATAATCGGCTGAAATCTTTAAGATCCGGGTCATAATGTGGTTGCGGCCGATAAAAATGCAGGTGTGTGGTAAATGGTTCCACAACATCAATAAAAGGAATTCAGCTTATTATTTAATAAACTGCACAAAATACAAGAAAGTCTGTCTAGCATTGGCACGCCGAAGACGAAATACCCTGAAAGGCATTTTGATAATAGTAATTTTATACAAACCCTTTATTTCCGTCCGATTGTTTCTATATGGGTCGCGTTCCAAAACTGTACATTTTAATATATCTTTGCACATATTAAAGAAGAATAGTAAAACTAGTAATTACTTTACTCTGTCTGTCACTATTAGGTTAGACATGCTCACAAATATACGAAAGAAATTTTTAAGTGGCTTCAATTGGATCTCTGAGTACTTGAGAAGAATTCTTTGCAAAATATTAGGTGCTTTTGTTTAGAACCGCTTAAGAATTTCATTGGAAAAATATATGCTTAACACCCTTAAGTGACGAAAACAAATAATAACAATGATAAGAAATACTTGTTTTGGTTTTCTGAAAATTTGCGTTAATGAGAATTGTGCAGATCAAAGTATACAATAGAACCAAAGCCAAACGGATCGATTCAGAATCGGGAATCTTAACAGCATTGTTAGCGTCTGGCCGATTTGCGAATGCGGATTTTCAATTTGCCTTTGTCATTCTTCAGTCGTTTCCTGAATGCACTTGAGAGACTGATTTGTTCTGCAAAGAGTCGACAAGATTAGGACTTTCCCAAAATGTACGCATCTTGTTTACCTTTGTCAACTTACCTCTCGTTTACCTTATTTACTTTTAATTATACTAGAGACTTTATATCGTTCTAAAGTCTATACCCGAATTAGTTAACAAGAAAAAATGGCTATTTTAGGGGTACCGAAGATTTCATACCCTTGTAAGCATTTAGGTTTTAATATAAGATCAATATTTACATTTCAAGGAAATTATATTATATCTTGGTCAGCATCAATAGCCGCGGCGATATAGCCGTGTCCGGCTGCCCTTATTACTATATATCGACAGATAGACGGACATGGCTAGATCGACACGGCTTTTTGAATCTTTTGAAGAATATATACACTTTATGGGGTGGAGATCCTTCCTTCTACCTGTTACATACATTTGCACATAAAGATTAAACTCTTGTTGCCAATTTTCAATGGGAATATACAAATTTTAATCACGTTCGTAGATATCATCTTAATACCATTTATAGATTTATATTCTTTGCTTGAGCCTTAACAACTGTGTTACATTTGGGAAATATTTAAATACAGTCGCTTGTCATGTTAATACAACATTTTCAAAATATGGAATAAACACACAACCCCTGGTTAAGGTACGGACCCTGTTTGCGATGCGTGTGACATGCGTGTGATATGCGTACATATATATGTATAATATTCGGAGCTCGGTACGGAGTGTCTCCTATTCAAGCACTCTCGGCAAGAGCACTCTTGCTTGTTTCAGACTGTGGCTCCAACATTTAATTGTTAAAAATGTTTAAGCAATATACCCGAAGGTGTTTGCGACATTTTGAAACTAATGTATCCTGAGTGCGCTTGAGGAAGTAAGATAGCTAGATCCGCGACTAGGCAAAGGGCTTGTCAGCAAAGACAACAAGAGTTCTGTATATATTTGTTGTAATAACAGCGAAAGCGAATCTGGTTGGCTGTTGAAACCTGTTGTAAACAGCCAGCCCTGCAGCCTTGCTGAGGAAGTACCAATCAAAATGCAGCATACACACGACTTTGGGCGGGGCCTATTTCTGTGCTACTACCCTGCGAGGCGTGCGACTAGTCAGGCCAACCTCATCCATTTTGCAAAATCAATTTTCGCTTACTCACCCAGACCTAGTTGAAACTCAGCGCCGACCACACGCATGATTTCAAACTCAACGTGAGTTGAGTTATTAGTCTATTATGCCTGGCTCGCGGATAGTTGCAATCTAATTTTCGATCGATCGCCTATATACCCAATGTGCATATTCCGGAATAAATTTACCACATAGCTAGTTGTAACCAGTGATATCGACATGGATTTATAATTATCAAAACATAGTTAAAATTAATATATAAATGACCTACATACTTCAGTTAATCGTAATCGTATATACAAGTTTTTAAAATTTTGGTTAAATAACAGATATGACAATAAATTCGTATAATAAAGTTATGTGCATTCAAGTTTAAGTGCCCGCAATGCCCTTGAACTTACGTTGATATAACATAGAAATTAAAATTGTACTGCAACTGTAATAAGTGTAAGTGATAAGTGTGGCTATAATACCTTAGGCCAATGAAAAGAGTCATCAAGTATACCTGAAACTAAACTTCTTAAGCTAAAAGCAATTGGCAATTTTTCAGTAATTGACTGCAGTGATAAATATTGTTAAAATTAATTACTTACATATCCTTAAGTTTTAGGGTAGTTGTCAGCAGTATGCTAATTTTTTGAAAATCATCGCGAAGTGACATTTTATGTTCTACCGAAATTAACATCTTCGACTCTAAGGTGACCAGGACCACGCGCTGGGACAACAAATTCATGTCCGTCTGTTTGTATGCAATCATATGTCGGAGGCGAGGCTGGGAACACATTATAAAAATGGAAATAAGATATTTCTAAGCCTTTGAAGAGTGTACTATAATTTTAGCAAAAAATTTGTAACGCTTAAGAGCAGACAGCTATCACATGCAGGTCTTTTTGCTGCACACAATACATGTGTCGTAACCGGCGGGATCGGAACAGTATTTCATATAGCTATAGCTATATAGCATAAAAGAACGATAGATAGTAAGTAGGTACTTGTATGAACAAATTTTTGTATTGCTTTAATTTTAATTTATTTAATTTAATAGCTTAACTATTTTTCATTCATATACAAGATCCTATCTATTTTTGTATAAAACTTTTTTTAAAGTACCAATAGCCGAGCTGATCTAGCCATGTCTGTCTGTCCAAGGAACCCATAAGAGCTCGATACTTGAAATTTTAGATGTAGGTACTCCTAGTGCCTGCGTAGATCGAGTTTGTTTCCGGTAACTTACTCCGTTTCCAAGCAATCGATAAAAATCGATAATGATATTCTTGGGCAATTTTGGTAAATAATAAGAGCTAGAATCACCAATCTTGACATGTAGTTTCTAAAATACAATATGTATATGCATTTGATGTTGGAAGAAGAGGGTTCAGGGTATCCCCTAGTCGGGAGCTGACGACTAGAACCTCTTACTTGTTTTATTATTTTTTGTTCTTATTATTCGATATTTATTTAAGGAGGCAATAGTTAAATTAAAAGACGGACATTTCTTTTTTTTTATTAAGAGAAAGAATTTGTTTGGGTTGGATGCGATGGGTGAGTATGCAGGGTATTAGTTTTGTGAACTGGAGGGCTTTTTTTCTTCATCAGAAGGTCAATCGGGTGCCTCATTTTGGAGTTCCAAGTGTACCTGGCGTACCTGTCACTGGTCTTTGCTATTTACTCTTTAACCCAGGGAATGTGAAGCTCGCTGTGCGTTTGAGATAGACTACCAGTCTGGATGACCTATGATGGTACTTGTCTGGTTCTAGAAAATGTTTCGTGTAATAGTTGTTAATAAGCACAGGGTGAACGTCGATTGGGAGAATACGAAAAGTGACCATCTGATACCAGGTATACAGGGTACACAGACCGCGATATAAGTACATTTAATAGAAATGCGGTGTTCTGAAAATGACAAACAATATTCGCCTGTTATCAACGCTGGATCGATTAGCATAAAAATAAAATGAAAACAATTAGCGCGTCTCTGTGCATTCATATTGTTATGCTGGATTTAGAGGTATACATACATACACATATTTATAAGAATACATTTACGAATATATTCATAAATATTCGTTTGGACATGCTTACGAACTACTTAAAACGGACGGCTGCGTATACTCTCGAGATTTGAAGTGTGTTTTTATTATCAAGCGTGAAAACGAGAAACACGGTCATCACTTTGCAAGTGACATCAAGTGGAGCTCTCATTAACATAAATACCGAAGATCAATACAAAGCAGATCGTTGGTCCGTCGACCCTGTTGACCCCACATGAAGTTCCGCCCTATATCGAGCAGAATTTATCTGATTCAGCGCTGGGTTAATGCAGCTAGTGTTAATATAAAATTTTTGGAGATTTTGCGAAATAGGGAGTAAAACAGATTATTTCTAATAAATAACCTATTTAAGTTTTGATTACTTGTTTACTTAAGTATGTATAAAACAAATTTGAAAACATTTTCTTTCAGTTTTCAATTTAAAGAATTTGGAATGGGTCCCGCACAAAGAGAAGTCGAAGAGGCTCTTATGATAATTATAAATATTGTAAATGTTGCCTAATTGAACAAGAAGAAAAAAACAAAACAAGAATAAGTCCGATGGCAAACACAGACTTAACCCAATCGCGGTCTTCCTCGCCCAGTCATCAACAGGACGAATCAAATTCAGGCGCTCGCGCTCCAAGTCTAAAGCCGCATTTCGTGACTGGCACCTATCCCCTTCGCGGATCGCTTGGCAGCACCGGCTGTGGGTCAACCAATACGACAATCCCTCGGCAGACGCCTCCTCAGGTGACCACCATGGCCTTGGAACAGTATCGCTTGCAGTTGTACAATTATGCACTTAACATTGAGCGTCTAAGGTGTCCCCAATACGCGTCTGCTGCGGGATCGGGCGTTGGCTCGACGGCATTGCCCACTTGGCTACATCCATACAGCTCTCACTGTGCAGGAGCTGGAAACCGTCTGGCAACGCTATCGACGATCTCGCTGTTCCCTCAGTCTCAGCGCATTTTTCAGCCAGAGGAGCCAAAGCCACAGCACAGCTATATTGGACTTATTGCAATGGCCATTCTGAGCTCCGCTGAAATGAAACTAGTGCTTTCAGATATTTATCAATATATTTTGGATAACTACCCGTACTTTCGGACCCGTGGGCCCGGCTGGAGGAACTCGATCAGGCATAATCTATCCCTAAACGACTGCTTTATCAAATCTGGGCGCAGTGCGAATGGCAAGGGCCATTACTGGGCTATTCATCCCGCCAACATGGATGACTTTCGCAAAGGTGACTTTCGGCGACGGAAAGCCCAGCGCAAGGTGCGCAGGCACATGGGGCTCTCCGTTGATGATGCCAGCACAGATTCCCCGAGCCCGCCTCCATTAGACTTAACCACACCACCACCTCCCGCCGCGCAGGCATCAATGCAGCTCGCTGCCCTGAACTATCCCTACCATCAACAATACATTGGTCAGTTCTTTGGTCGCAGTGTCGTTGGTGCTTCCCATCCCCCCTGCAATCTGCCCCAATACACGGCTGCAGCCACAGCTCTCCAGCGGCAGCAGATCCACATTCAGCAGCAGCAGCAGCAGCAGCAGCAGCCAGAGCCAAGATTGGATCCAAGCTATCAGCTATCACAGCACCCGCACCCACATCAGCATCTGCCACAATCCCATCATCAGCATATAGCTTACATCAACTCTACAACGACGACCACAATTGCAAATCTGTATTCGCAGACGCGAAAACGCCAGTTTGATGTCGCCTCGCTTCTTGCGCCAGATGTGCAGATTGTGGATATTGTTGAAGATGAGGACTCATCGACCCAGACCCAGCATACGGTTATCACAAAGGTACAAGTAAAAAAACAGCAAATGATCCACCGCGAATTGGTTGTGGAGCGACAAAGTCCCAGCACTAACCCAAATACTGCTGATGGCGATGTGGATGCAGATATTGATGTTGACGGATTTGGTGATGGAGACGTTAATGAGTTGCAAGGCCAGGATGCAGGGCAACACCAAAAGCACATGAGCCACCCATTAAGAAGCCAAGTCATTCAGCATATGCTCTTGCCTGATGACACTAATTCGTACCTTAGCGATGCCAGGCAATCCATATTCGATGCGGACATTGAAGAGCAGGAGCCCCACAATTTTTCAGTTTCTGTTTCTGTTTCCCCGCCATTGGACAGCTCGGCGGCGAGCAGTAGCCAACAGGACTCGAATTCTTTAGAGGAATGCCCCCTAGCAGCGGCTTCTGTTCCAGGACTATTGAGCGAATCGGCCACACCAGCACACACATCGCCGTTGGCAATGGCAATGTCGCTGCCAAATGCCTATGTGGAACTTAATAGTGTCGATCCCCAGCTCCTGAGCAAATACTACGACACATATATGGCAGCAGCAACTCGTCGAGCTAGTCTGGAAGCATCCAGAGCCCAATCGAAAACTATGACCACTCCCCCGCCTATAGAACTGTTACCTAATAAATCTTAATCCAAGTACCGTTTGGTCAAGCCATAATATTCGACACTGGAATACTATACATAAGTAGACACTGATCCCACCCGGTAATGATGAATGAATTAAGAATATGTTACTCGCAGCCCAGTAAAAGAGGACTCGTGAGAATAAAAATGTTAGCTCTCATAAGTGCAGAATACTTGTGAAAATAAAGTCTTTAAATAATGTTTCCGTTTAAAGGGGGCTCTCTTATCTAGTTAAAGATAGTTAAATCCCATTTACTGATGTCATCCCTTGTCACAACACACGTAAAGCATAAATAAAATCCTTATCCTAACCTTTTTATGTCGAAAACTCGTTTCTTTATTTAACCAGAAGAACCTGTACTTAGGCAAGTATCACCATAGTCAAGCCAAAGGCAATCTAAACACTAAGATGAGTAACGCCCATACATTAGCATGCGACGCTAAATTTTTAGCCTTGCTTCCTAAACTGGCTTTTCCGATTTTGCATGACATGGCCTTCGACTGCTGTCCACTTGGACGATTCTGATTCTGACCAGTGTTGCCATTTATTGAGTAACCAAAAAACAGGGATCTGCCTTAAAGAAAAAAAAAAAAAACGAAAAAAAAAAATCAAATGTAAAAAAAAGCTAAACAAAAAGCTGCAATATTAAAGGTATTTTTTGTTTGATATTCTCAATTAAAGTAATAGAGTATACAACAAATACAAAAAATTGGATAATTAAATGAATCTTCATAGGACTCGCTAATGCCGACTAAATGCAAATAATTTCTATCTGTTGTTTCATCCAACAGCAAACTAAACTAGGCACCACCCATATCTTTTTGCAGATACTCATACAAATGAGGAGCCAAAGAACCATTTCCGACTAGTGCTTTCTTGTTAGCCATTTACAGTAAATAAGTTTAAAAGCATTTTCTAAACAATCGCTAACAGACAGTGAAGAGTCCAAAAGAAGTGTGTTCGTTCGTCGACGTAGACCAGCTGTTAGGCCAACATCGTTATGTTAGGCCAAGATAACATAGCCTAATCAACTGGTTTGCTCACAGCAGGAAGCGGCATATTGTCTCAATTTGTATGCTTTTTTTGGAACAACTTGTTTTTCAACTTTCGACCAAGGTATTGAGTATACGAACATTGGCAAAATATTTTTAAAATTAAACTATTACGTCAAAGCCAATTTTTTTTAATAATTTTTTTTCTTTAATAATCGAATATTTTTTATCCGATATCAGGAATTCAAAATTCACAATGCCATGTTAATACATCTGGCAAAATTTATTTAACATTACCAATTGAGTAAGGACCGTAGCATTATTTCGTTTGAATATGTTAAGTAAGTGACAAGACTTGATTGGGTTGGTAATTCCATCTGCCCACGCTGAGCATGCTGACGGAAAAGTATATTTATTTTGTCTGCTCATGCTTATTCGCGTCCAATATATGACGTAGTAGTATTTAGCATTTTCTGCATTGCACCGTTTATAAAGCATACTACGTCGTTTGAAAATATTCAGTGCAAAGCAAGGCCTACAACCTTATCGAATTTGACAGTACTAATTGTAAAACTCAACGGTAAATTATCAAATATCACCACCAAACCCATTCTGTCAACACATTAAGCTCTCTTCCGAAATTCAAATCTTTCTTTTTCTGTAAAAAAAAAAAAATTCAGTTAAGTCAACTGATTCTACTGAAATAAAAACATATATATTTATATGTACAGTCAACTTGTCTTAAATTAAGTCAATAATTGTATAAAATTATATCAGCCTATCAAAGTTCCGCACCGTGTGTAGAAATTTTAAATGTTTCGATGTGCGGCATGACCAAATGTTGCGTTTCCGAAAGAAACTCCTAATTTGTTACACGTACTATCAAGAAAGGTTTTGCACCTTATTGAATTTAGCAGTACTAGTGTGTAACTTAACGGTTAACTATCTCTACCAAACTCATTTTGCAAAACACATAATTTGTGATTCCCGAAAAAAAGTAATTCCTAACTCGTAATTCGTAATAAGGGTTTGTGAACACAATATAAGCGTATCATTGCTGAAAGATGGCGCTTTTCGATTGTAAGCGTGGCTCTACAAAAAAAATGTCATATAAAGCATTTATTTTAAAATTAACGGCTAATTACCATTATTAAAAAAATGGTAAATTTAATTTAGACAAAAATGGGGCTAGTGAGTTTTTATGATAGGTGGCGCTCATTACATATTAGATGATGTGTTTATTGTTCAAGTTGCACAAGGGATGGCGCTTGTATTGAAATAAAAATTACGTTAAAATTTTTCATATTTATTATGAATGTTCAAAAATCGGCCAAGAACGGTCCGATAATTATAGTAAATAATAAAATATAATTTGTGTATATATATTATATTTTTATCCATTGGGGAAATGTACCCTGATTCATTTGGAAGTTTATTGTGTGTGAAAATTAAAACTTACGATTACTGATATTTATAGATATCATCTAGAAAGTGCATCCTAAGCCTGCTGCGTACATTTAAAATGTTACTTACCCAGTTCCCGTATTGATGGAATTCCGAAAATCGGAGAAATACGCATTCTTTAAAGGTGCGGCTTTGAAAGTAAGCTCTTGATACTTCGCCCTTATATAATTTTATCTGCATTTATTATCTTAGAGGGCAGATTTTGCGAAAATCAAATGAATCTCAGAAAATCGGATAGTAGACAAAAGTTTTTCGCCATTTTTCAACTCTTGTTACGCAGCTTCTTATCTCTATCTTCTGCGCGTTGATTAAAACTTAACTGCATGATCAACATGTTCAACACATACATAAATCGTACCACGATTGATTTTTATACCCTGAACCTATTAAAAATGGGTATAAGGGTATATTGCATTTGTGGGAAGGAAGCATCTCAAACCCCATAAAATATATATATTCTTGATCAGCATCAATAGCCGAGTCGATCTAGCCATGTCCTTCCGTCCGTCCGTCCGTACGTATGAACGCAAGGATCTCAGAGCCTATAAGAGCTAGAGACTTGAAATTTTAAAGTGTAGGTGCTCCTAGTAAATAATAAGAGCTATAGTCACCAAACTTGACATGTAGCTTCCAAAATAGAATATATATATACATTTGATGTTGGAAGAAGAGGGTTCAGGGTATCCCCTAGCTGGGAGCTCCCGACTAGAACCTATTACTTGTTTGTTTTTTGTTTATATTTGAAGAAAAAAAAATGAATTTAAATAATTTAAATTAATTTATTTTCTGGACTACAATTGGGAGCGGAATATAACACAAAAGGAGATTTGAAAGATTAGGATGTAGCGCAGTACGAATTTTTTAGACGGAAACATGAATATGCACATAATAAGAATGAAATTTATTCCAGTGTATACTTATTTAAGGATAAATATGGCCTGTTCGGCCCTTACAGGGTCAAAAACCAGTTTTAAGAGTCATGAGTGCTCTATATGACACCGGGCGCTCACTGGGCGGGGCCGAATTCGATATAACAGCGATTGGTTGTCAATGGGCAGTGAAACGCTATCATTGGTTACTTGCGTCGCTTTGCTCAGCAGCTTCTCTCCGCTATATCTGTGACTATGGAAGGCTCTCTTAAGTCCAAGAGACTAATGCTGAAGAGATGATTGCACAAAAAGAAAAATGTGAGTGTAAATAGAAAATACGAATGCGAAACCGAAACCGAAGCCAAAGCCGAATAAAGATGAATCTCTTAAATCAGTCGTGGAGCCGAAGAGCATTCCTCTCACAGTCGCATCATAATGCAGCCCGTTGAAGCGGTCGAAGATGGAATTGGAATCCAATTGAAATCAGTGACAATTGAACATTGCCACGCAGTGGTGGTGGTGGTGGAGGTTAGGTTGTCGTGTCGCCGTTACAATTGTTGTCGCTGTCGTCGTCGTTGTCGTCACCGTTTCTGCTACTCTTGCAGTTGTCGGTAGACCGTTTTCCCGCTAGTCCGTTTCACGTTTCACGCGTGCTTCGAACTCAACATCTCAACAATCGAACTTAAAAAAACTCGCAAATTTAAATGCGCAAAAGTAAGCCTTTATTCGTTGCCCTTAATCACCGTAATTATAACCCAATTGGGCTGAAACTATGTTTAAAAGCGTGGCTTAGGATGTCGTGTCGGTGGACTTATAAATGTCCCTTTGTGAGTGTGTGTGTGTGTATTTAGAACCGATCGAGTATTGCCGTCTGAAGCTGAGTGAGAGAGAGAGAGAGAGAGAGAGAGAGAGAGAGAGAGAAAGAGAGAGAGAGAGAGAGAGAGAGGGGGACACGCTAGCGACAATGAGTATGCCTATATTCTCACTCGAATAGTCGGTCCACAAAACTAAATTTGAACTGGCAATAAAAGGTCAAACACTTATCACAATAAACAAAATGTTTTTTTGTGTTTACGGCGACTACTGGCAGAGAGAAGGAAAATCGACAGCAATTTGACGTTGATGTCAAATATGACTTGACAATGCCGGAAAACTATTAGAAAAACTTTTCAAACCTTTGGATCGCCGTAAGCCTCCCAGCACAACTACCCCGGTCGGTAGTATGTACGGCTAAAAGTGAAATGTGACTCAAGCGACTGAATGAACATTTATTCAAGTGCCATATACAAATTTAGAGATTTAAAATAAAATAAGTGGACCTAGTCAACAAAATTAAAAGAAAAAGGAATTGTAAAATAGCGATTATATGGAATAACTATTCAAATCAAGCTGCAAAAGCAAAGGTGAGTTGTAAATGAGCACTTAATTCTTCAATTGATTCAGGGTAGGTTATTAGTTTTTTTCCGTTAGTGGGTTAAGAATAGCAAAGTGAAAATATCGAAGCTGATGATCTCCTTCAAATATTAGGAGACTCTTTAACAATCTTCAAATGCCAAAGATAATAACCAAATCCCAAAGATAATGCCATATGGAACCAATTATTGTGTGTGAACTTGAATTATATTTTCCTATAATATATATATAAACTTTGGGATTGCAGTTCAAAAATTTGAGCCCGGGACCAGTTTTCTACTCTGAACCATTGCCACTCGGCACTCGCCACTGGCCACTGGCTACTGGCTGCGCACAAGCACTGAATGCGACAGGTGCATTTGCCACGCAGACAGCAGACGTTGCATGGGAAAAGCACTGGTGAAGTTCAGCTCGGTTCAGCTCCTAACTCAGATCATACTCTCGATGGGAAGACTCTGACTGGTTTTCTGTAATTGCAAACGCGCCCGATTGCCGAGTGTCAGCTGCTGCTGCTGGGGCCCTGAGTTACCGAGCCGAGACACCATAAAGACTCGACTCGACTCGGCTCGTAAGTAACTACTTACATATACATAACTGTAACCGTGGCGGCATGCGCTTACCTTTGTTTTGTTTGAATTGGGTTCGTGTTTTGATTTATGTCTTTGCTGTCGTTTATGTTGTGTGTAGTTAGTTTGGCCGGTTCGAATCAAATCCTTTATTATTTTACAACGCTCACGAATAGCTTTGTTGGAATCAAATCACTCTTCCTTATTTCGATCGGCTCGATTATGCAAAGCAATAAGGTCAGCCCCTTGCAAGGATACCAAATGAAGTAGTCGACTAATATTTTTATACCCTGAACCCATTAAAAATGGGTATTTGTGCGAAATCCAAATGTATCTAACAGGCAGAAGGAAGCATCTCCGACCCCATAAAGTATATATATTTTTGATCAGCATCAATAGCCGAGTCGATCTAGCCATGTCCGTCTGTCTGTCTGTCCGTTCGTATGTATGAACGCAAGGATTTCAGAACCTATAAGAGCTAGAGACTTGAGACTCCCGCGTAGATCGAGTTTATTTCCGATAATCGATAACTTACTCTGTTTCCAAGCAATCGATAAAAATCGATATCGATATCCTGTTTTTTGGGCAATTTTGGTAATTAATAAGAGCTAGAGTCACCAAACTTGACATATAGCTTCTAAAATAGAATATATATATGCATTTGATGTTGGAAGAAGAGGGTTCAGGGTATCCCCTAGTCGGGAGCTCCCGACTAGAACCTCTTACTTGTTTATCTAAAGCTGTTGCATTTAAGAAGAAAGTGGTCTCCTTTGCCAATTTTGGTAACGATCTTTATCTTCTATTATTTGTACACACATGTTAGTTATCCAATATAGGGTAACATGTTCGTACTTGGCTTTATTTGATTCTCAGGATCTCTAATGATATTACACTATGCATCTGTCAGGGTGCCTTGCATTTGTTGCTATTTGTTGTTTAGCCTGTTGGTCGGACCCCAGTCGATTGTTTGCGATTGTTCTAGAGTGTCATCTAGAAACGCCATAAATTGCAGGACTACCAACATGTGTATGGACTTGTTCTCAGTTGTAATAAGGGCCGCGGTCACATCAAAGAGACAATCAAGGCAAAACAATGAAGCAAATGCATATTCTCAAACAGAAACGATGAACCACCGCCGCTCGCCCGCAAGACGCGGGGTAAAGCCGCAAGAGAGCGACGTCTTGAAGAATTTTCTTTCATTTACTTAGAAGTAGACAGACGGGCACTACACCCATATACTAAATGTTCTAGTAAGGAGCTCCCATGTCGGCAAGGCGGCATTGGCAAAGACGCGTCTATAAAACAATGACAGACTGCGAGAGCGACAGCGACAGTAACAAGATGTGTGTGTGTGTGTGTATGTATATATATTTATAAATATATACATATATAAATATGTGTGTGTGTGTGTGTGTGCGTGTGTTTATACATATATAAATGTGTGTGTGTGTGTGTGTGTGTGTGTGTGTGTGTGTGTGTGTGTGTGTGTGTGTGTGTGTGTGTGTGTGTGTGTGTGTGTGTGTGTGTGTGTGTGTGTGTGTGTGTGTGTGTGTGTGTGTGTGTGTGTGTGTGTGTGTGTGTGTGTGTGTGTGTGTGTGTGTGTGTGTGTGTGTGTGTGTGTGTGTGTGTGTGTGTGTGTGTGTGTGTGTGCGTCTGTGACCAAGAAGGTCAGTTGTATTTAATTTTTTAGCATCCAAAAAAATGAAATATTTCTAATGAACTAAATATTGTGTTCATACTCTTCGAGTTATGCTCTAAAAAGCATTTCTGAATATCAATATTAAGGAACATTATGAAAATGGAAGGATATAAATATATGCTTCCAAATACGAGTGACACCATTTTGTTTCCACGCTTTCACAAAATGATTATAGTGACGTCAAAATAATTATTAAATTTAGAAGAAATTTTGTAAGGAAATAAAAAACTATTAATCAAGCCTTTAGGTCACGGAAAGGTAAAATAAGCTGTGCCCTAGGTAATCTGTTTTGTTAAGGCCCCCTATGTCTTTCCAAATGGTAGTCCTAGCCAATTTATGCAGCCCGCTGCATGTACCAGTATCTTTTTCAATCTACACACTCACACAGTCACACCTTCGCACGCATGCTCATTAAGCTAAACAGAACTGCGCAAGCCATTAAGGGGAGGGTGAGGTGGGCAACAACGACAGGTTTTTATCCAGTTCTGAGGAGCTGGTTAAACTGGACATTTGCTACTATGAAAGCAAATAAAACAAAATAAGAATAGCGTTTTCTTTGCAAATGCACATAGTTGTTATTCCACAGATTTAAGGCGACGGAATAAAATTCGAATTCAATCAGTGAACGCCAGCCGAGCAAAATAACGAATAACGAATACTCCCAGCCGGAGAATCTTCAGCGTAATTGGTTAATTGCATTGTTAATAAACAAAGCACATTCAAATAGAGATGCTCCCGTCATTGGGTCCATTTAAAATGGATATAATGCTTTTCTGGAAATGTATGTCTAAGTCAAGAGGAGACATTTCGGACTTATTATTTATCTTTTAGGTCAGATCGTGTTGACGAGTTCCATCAAGCTATGCCCGTATTTCCAGTTAATTGTCTGCATAAGAAGTTGATCACGAATTAGGAAAGTAAATTCAAGCATACTGCCCAAAGAAAACTTGAAATTGATCCTTACTTCGTTAAAAAGTAAGGATAACAAATAGTAAAGCCCGTGCCAAATAGTTGCAATAAACAGGTTTCCGGGAAGAGTAAGTTCAATCTGATAGGACGAATTACCATATTCCTCCAAATCTCAAATACATTTTTCCAGAGATTTTTAAAACTAAGTTTGAAGTATCCAAGCAACCTTACGAATTAAATTTTCCGTAGCCCCATAATAGTGTGTCCGGCTCTACTTTGATTAGTTGGCGGGGCAAATAGTTATACCTCATTAGTTATATAGTTGTAACTGTTGCTTTTAATGGGTTGCCTCCTGAATCTTTAACGCAAGGCTGTAACTGAAAAAATATGTGTTTTACATATTACTTGTACATATTACTTGTACAGTTTCAAAGTGTCACACATATATCGGATATATACCTGTTTTTTCATTATCTAATCGCAGGCCATTTGAATCATTCCCCTTCCATTGCTTAATGTCAGCGCCAACACACTCACACATTCGCACACTCACACGCACTTACGCAGAAAAGCCAAGAAAAGCAAGTGTTTATTCAAAATTGTTGAAAAGTCGGCCTGAACTCTGGCTGAAACCTGGAACCTGCATTTTGTTACGCATAAAAATCGAATGTGCCTGTGCGTGTATGTGCATGTTTGTATGTGTGCGCGCGTGTGACTGTGTTTGTATTTGTTTTTGGGCTCAAAAGCTTGCGTGTACTAGTCTATTGAGAAAATGCTGCGAAAACGTGTTTTGAAGTAGATAGATAAAGCCGAATCTGAATCGCGGCGCCGACCCTCCGGTAGAAGAGACGATGCCAGTGCTTCAGACTCCGCTGCAGCCCGAGATCGGTTCGGAGAGGGAGACGAAAACTTCGGAATGCGAATGCGCGCGATGCGAAACATGGAAAACTAGTTGTGGTATCGCGTTGTTGTTGCTGATGTTGCAGCTATAGCCCGTGTTGTTGTTATTGTTACTCTTGTGATTGTTGTACCCGTTTCTGGCGTCGTCGTCGTCGCAAAAATAAACACAGTCAAAATAACAACAGGTGAATGCGAATGTGAATACAAACGCAAACGAACGCGAATACAAGAAATCAAATTTCTCGTACAACATTGTTGTTTCCTGTTTCTTTGGCCACGGCATGACCAAAACCTGGAGCTGCAGTTGAATCTGGCGGCCCAGTGGAACTGGGGAGGATGCGTGTGCTTATCATTTGTGAGACATACCGCGCATACGAGCCACTAAGTCCATCTTTTCGATCTTAGCATGTCTGTCTGTCAGTTCTCTGTCTCTGCCTGTCCTGGATAGTTGGTTGGTTAGCTGGCAATGGCCTGGAGTGTGCTCCATTCCTACTGATCACTGACCACTGCCCGCTGGCCAATATGCAGTTCCTTTCACCTGTTCTGTGCTCTTTGTCTACTTTTCTTATTAGAATTGTGTAGATTAGTAAAGATTTGATGCTGTGAGATGTGACAAAGCCTATGTCAAGGACAATTAAAGGTCTATGATAATGGCTTTAGGACTTGACGAATAGTCTAATTTAATTTCAATCTACCTGTGGAATGATCATCAAACTATTCCGACTTCAGAAAAACAAAACAGGAGTCTGCAGTTAGCTTCGGAGTGAGGAAATGTGATACATATAGCATAATTAGTTCACATACAAATAATAGTTTTTCAGTCTATTTCTAGGATCACAATTAAGCTCGTGGCTATCAATATGTACGCATATATCCTGGAAATTTATAATACTGCTACAATATATGATTTTAAAGACCTTTTAAGTATTAATACTAATATTAAGACTGTCGGCTCAAGGTCAATGTTGGTTATTTAAAATATAAACTATTTTAAGAACCTCCCGGCTATATTATCAGCAGACTATGCTAGAGAATTTTAAGCGTCAAACAACGAAATAGGTAATTACGAGCGTGTCAGAGTTAATTTTCTTTGTATTTTACCCTGGATTAAATTAAAACGCAGTTTTATTCTGACAAATCCTAAAACAGCTAGTAGTTATATTTATAGAGAAGAATGAATTATGCATCCGCCCAACATCAACTCACTTTAAAATATATTTGCGAAATGATATTTGTATTAAAAATAGTAATAATTTCAGTAGTATAGCGATACTTTAATGTCTGAGATTTTAAGTAAAACATACTATCATGGGCAAAGCCGCGTAATACTCCCCAGCTCCTATCGATAATTGTAAAAATGTTTAAAACGCATATAAAGATTGTAGAGGGGTTCATTTTACAAGACAAGTTCGTTTTATTGTAATCGGCCAAACTAGGCAAGTGTATCCTAATTTGTATTCAATTTCGCGACCCTATTTCTTAACATTTGTGGGTATCTCAATTTTGACGCTTTTTTGCACTGGCTTGTGCAAGCAGAAATATTAGCCTCCGTAAGTAGAACAATAGTCCCATTGTTTGTGATTGTGTTGCGTGTGCTAGAATATACACAAACGATTTGTTTGTTTCAAGTTTGGCCAATCTCAAAGCGGAGCGCAGCAGAGCAGAGCAGAGTGAAAAGAGTGCCAATTGCAAACAGGAACTGCAGCTCGGCGGATTACAATCATCGAACACTTCCTAAGTTTCCAACATTAGGTTCAGCATGTCAATTGTCTTATAAATAAATATGAGCAATTCTCGGGAGAAGGGTGACTTTTATATACCCTATAGCGCGACAACTATGGCCCTATCCGTTTCACATATTGTGGCAATCTTAGAGTATCAATTGCTAGGGTACAAAAACCTAACATCCACTTGCCAAAGTAACCGAAAAGGCAACGAAATATAACTTCGAGTCAACGTTTTTATGCTTGCTGCATAGCTTTAGCTGGGTGCTGATGCTGTTGCCGGTGCCGGTCCTCAGTCCCGTCTGTTGTAACTAACACACTACATGATGCATTGTCATTGCCTCAACGAGAGGCAAAATTCACTTGCCACAGCAGTCCCAGTTTCAGTCCCGTTCCGGACCGATTCGCAGTTGTAGCCGCAGCCCCAGACGCAGTCCTTCTCAATCTAGTTGTGATCACGATGAGATGCTCGCCGCGGCTGTATGGAGTTTTGGGTTGACTACAGCAAAGTTTCGTAAGATTAACCCTTGACGCGTCTATGCAACCAGTTACATTGTAAATGGGCTTGCATCTACATGCTTAAACCTTTTGCTAAATAAGTAGAAACTAAATTAAATACAGAGGCTGAGGCACAAACTAATCTTAACCAGGATTGTGGCTGGTGGTATCAATACACATGTGCCAATATAGCTCGCACCGTCGGCCAAGTAGGATCTCTCGATTTCATCATGTGATATCTGTAGGTTATTTGCATCAAAGAAAAAGCAAAACAGCAATACATGAAGGCCGATAATAATACATACTTATACACATTGCTGGAAATTGTGTTTAGGCATACCCGGCTCTTACCGTAAACCCAAGCCCAAATAAATTGAAAAATATTTTTGAAAACGGTTGTTGGCTTAACATAACTATTTTGTTTTTTTTTTTTCTATTTTTATATCTTGAACCCATTAAAAATGAGTAAAAAGAGTGTATTGCAAAATGTAAATGTACGGAACAGGCAGAAGAAAGCATCTCCGACCGACAGCATCAATAGTCGAGTCGATCTATCCATGTCCGTCTGTTTGTCTGTCCCTCCGTCCGTCTGTCCGTATATCCGTATGTATGAGCGCAAGAATATCAGGACCTATAAGAGCTAGAGACTTGAAATTTTGGATGTAGGTCCTCCTAGTGCCTGCGCTGATCGACATCCTGTTTTTTTTTTTTTTTTGAGAAAACTGGGTAAGCAGGGTCACCAAACATGATATGTTGCTTTTAAAATATTATATACATATATATCAAGTATATTTCATTTTATAGCTATCGCCACCTCCCCGCTACCACCCCAGAGCTATAAATCAAATTAATAACCGAACTTGTATTGCCAACCAATTCAAGTCACAATTTAAATGCAATAGAATTTTTGAGAATACAACAGATATTCTTTGGTACAATAAGATATACCGTAGAACATTTCATTAGTATCGGTTTTTGTTTTGCTTTTCGGTATTTTGACTGCGCACGTGTTGCGACGCAAATTCCAAGAATTTTCGTTTACATGTACACACACACAATTATGCGCTTCTGTTTCGAACTCTATCAACAACATTGTAATTGCGATTGTATTGTTTTCTCTGCTACAATTTAAATTCGATTTTTGCTTACCAATACTGAATTATCGGTGTGTCTGTTGAGTAGAGGCGGTGGTAAGTGGTATGGTCTGTCGCGAGTTGGAGACCAACTGAGGAAACAATATTTTTTTTTTTTGGCTGGTGGCTGAACAGACGTTCAGAAGAGACGGCGGCAAGTAGTGTGGTTAGTTGCGTGTTCGAACCCTGCCAAGGGAAAATTGTCTATACCCTGAACCCATTAAAAAGGGGTATAAGTGTATATTGTATTTGTGCAAAATCCAAATGTATGTAACAGGCAGAAGGAAGCATCTCCGACCCCATAAAGTATATATATTCTTGATCAGCATCAATAGCCGAGTCGATCTAGCCATGTCCGTCTGTCTGTCCGTCCGTCCTTGGTACTTGAAATGTATGGTAGATGTAGGTGCTCCTAGTGCCTGCGCAGATCGAGTTTGTTTCCGATAATCGAAAACTTACTCCGTTTCCAAGCAATCGATAAAAATCGATATCGATAACCTATTTTTTGGGCAATTTTGGTAAATAATAAGAGCTAGAGTCACCAAACTTGACATATAGCTTCTAAAATAGAATATATATAAGCATTTGATGTTGGAATAAGAGGGTTCAGGGTATCCCCTAGTGGGGAGCTCCCGACTAGAATCTATTAAATGTTTAAAATGTATCATAAAAAAATACATATGGACCTCCAGCCCAACCGCCTTATGTTTATATGGATGTATGTCCAACATGTCGACTATATTTATTGTGAACAAAACTTAATTTTGTGCTTAAAGCGTTTTTGATGCATTTATATTAACAAATGCGGATATGATATGTAAATAATAGCGGGTATTTCCCGGCCTTGCCCGTGGAAAGTTTTGTGCTTAACATTTTAGAACTTTTTCACACATTTCCCGCCTGTGGGGAACTTAAGCGTACCCGTACTTTCTTCAACTCCACGTCTAAAGATCTATTTTATACTAGTGGGCTGTCCTTGCCCGTGAAAAGTTTCGTGCTCAATTGTTTTTTAGATATTTCCTGCACCATTTTAATCTACACTTTTATTTGAAACGGGAATTGGGATTGGGCTGTTGTGTTCGCGATCGCGATGTTGCTTGTGCATGTGGTGGCCACATGTGGTTCAGATGTTGTGTCATAATCACATTGTCAAACATGTTTTGATCTTTTGTCTTTTGTGACGTGAGCTACTTCCACTTATTACTCAATGTTGGGTGACTCCTCAAAGAGTTTATTTTCGATCAGACAGACACAAGAAGCTTGCACCATGTTGCGCAAATTCATACCTATACACATATAGGCGTAATAAAAACGGGAGTGTGTCTTACTTGGCCCTAGAGCGACCAAGGTGCGAGGCAACAATCAGATGTATTTCATTTTTGTAGTGAACCAAACGCCGGATACTGGACACTAAAGTATCTGCAAGCCAGGCTGCGGATTGAACTCCATGGGGCGATGCCAAAGCTTGTATGCATGGACATGCTGTAATGGTTATTTGAAACACCCAAATATAATACGAGTGCTCAAATCACTTATGCAGGCGACCCAATCAAGTAGAACACTGTATACGACAAAGATATCTCCCTCTGTTCTGCGACGCGACGCGACGCACTGGGAACATAATTTTAGTGCTGTGGTGGGGCGTCCAATGATTTGGACGGGGAGATTGGGCGAAGCCAAGGGTGACGATGTCGGCAGTCAACATATTGCCGAATACAAGCAGCATATAATATTCATTGATTGGTCAAGTGGTCACATTTCGAATAATTCAAGAGCGATAAAAATAACGATCCCTTCTGCGGCAATCGTTACATTTACAAACATCATGTTTATCTAAAATTATTTTTCGCAATCATTGAGCACATGCAGTGAGAATAGTGTGAGAATGGTGAAACTTGAAAATGCCGAGTTTGACGAAAATATCTTGGAATGCACTATATTTTCTTATAAAGGAACCTACTTTTCGACCGATCGTTTCTATGGCAGCTATATGCTATTTATTATTTATTTATTTATTAATGGTCGACAAAACGAGTGTCTTCCTCATTATTCAATAGGTTATACAATAGATAATAGAATTATTTGCTAAAAGCCTAGTTAAAGAATACAATTTTCTAAATAGCATCACCGACCGATGGAGGTGTTTTATTTGCCAGTCCGGCCAGCTGTGCCCCTTTTCACAGCTAATTTTGTCAGTGAAATGCATATATAGAGCCTACATCTAAGCAGAAGGTTGTAAGTAGGAAAAAAGTGTTCTTAAGTAAAATAAAATATAAAATTAAAATATATGTAGTGGACCGATGTTTTACAAATCATCATGTAATTATTTCAAAACAAGTAAGAGGTTCTAGTCGGGAGCTCCCGACTAGGGGATACCCTGAACCCTCTTCTTCCAACATCAAATGTATATATATTCTATTTTAGAAGCTACATGTCATGTTTGGTGACTCTAGCTCTTATTATTTACCAAAATTGCCCAAAAAACAGGATATTGATATCGATTTTTATCGATTGCTTGGAAACGGAGTAAGTTATCGATTATCGGAAATAAACTCGATCTGCGCGGGAACTAGGAACACCTACATCTAAGATTTCAAGTCTCTTATAGGTTCTGAGATCCTTGCGTTCATACATACGGACGGACGAACATGGCTAGATCGACTCGGCTATTGATGCTGATTAAGAATATTTTACTTTCTTACTTACTTTATGGGGTCGGAGATGCTTCCTTCTGCCTGTTACATACATTTGGATTTCGCACAAATACAATATACCCTTATACCCATTTTTAATGGGTTCAGGGATAAATAGTTTACTTCCGCGTAAATACAGCGCAAGTAGTGTCCAGTTCAAAATTGAGATGAAGGTAATAAGTTATTTGGTAACTTGGCTGTTTAATTTTTTTTTTTTTGTTCGTTTGGACGAATTGCGGATTTGTATAGCTTTAGCCGTGAGCTCAATGAACACAAGACTCGGGCATGGGGTTAGACAGCTTCGAAAAAGACGGCCCTTATGTGCCGTTAAGAGGATTATTCTTCGAAAAGAGAGCGCTCACTTTCTTGTAGACTAAAACAAAAATCAATATGATACTTTCTTAAGTCGCACCGACCACCGTAAAAGTGTCAGATGCTGGAGAGGGCTGAGAGTTAGAGTGACAAGGCGCAAACCCTACAAAAATCATCGGCAATAACATTACAGTGCAGATTTGTCAATGACCTTTCGTCTGCCACTAAGTAGACACAATACAAGCCCCACGCTAATGTTCCTTAATGCCCCATCAATATCAGCCCAATAGACCGCGACAAGTGTAATAATCGCTCCAGCAAATGTTGGTTTGAACAGGCGATTACATGCCGGGACGATTACACTATGCCACAAAACGTTCATTTTCAATGCCCAGATATCTGTTAGCAAGGCAGGTGAGCTTACATATTTCACCATAACTTGCATGAAGAATAACCAAATATTAATACCAATAGGGTGTACGTAAAATTACAAAATTGCAATGAAAATTTGCAGCATCAATAGTCAGTTTGCAGGTTTAACGATGTTGCACGGTGTCACACGTCGTGGGAAAGAACAAGACAACTCTGGGTAAATCTGTATTCGAAGTGTTATTTTTGGCATCGCTGAGGCATACAGAAAACTAAAACCAGTAATAATTTGAGGATGTGCGGCGACAATTATGGTTGGGTGGCTTTTTTGGTGTCACATAAAATTCAAGAAATCAAAAGACTGCCACAACAATGAGCCCTCGTTCATAGTGCAAACAGAAATATGTATGCATGTATGTATGTCGGATATGTATTTACGTATTCACATATGTATAGAAATATTTGTGTTTAATGCCAGCATTAAAGGGAAACTGAGCGTCTTTCATTGCATTGCCAACCCATTCGAGTTGTGGCAAGTGTAATGCAAAAATGAACAAACATAAACAGGCATAAATAATGGACCAGCCCTGACTTGGTGCGGAGTGGATGACCTCAGATGGTACAATCGGGCGGGCTGCTAACGCTGGTCGATGTCCTGCAACCGCGGACCAGCCGACCTTTTGTTTGCGCCCTTTTGACCAAACAAGTGCACCATCAACAAAGAGACAAAACCCAACAACAACAACAATGACAGACCACAAATACAAAAGCTTCCTTTGAACTGCGACTTGCAAGTACTATACCTTTAAAAGTGCTAGCACATTCATGGGATGTATACTATATTTGCGTCTAAATACTCAAATATCGGTATATGCAAATGAATGAAACCGTAAGCAAGTAGTTAATACTTACACATACTAAAGAAACAAAAAGCATTACTCAGAAATATGCTTATAAAGTAAACTTAAAAATATACTTTTATTTTACATATGATATACGAATGTAACATGTGTTATAGAGGGGGATAGATAGACGAACATGGCTAGATCGGCACAGCCTGACCTGACAATCTTCAGATTAGTAGGTTTTATACTATTTATATCAAAAGTGTACTATGGTACATATGCTAGAATAGAAAGATCGCCAATTGGCATAATATATACTTTTATTTGTATATATTTGAACAAGCAGGACGTATGGATGTAGTATTGTGTTGGCTGAGGGTCGTAGACTTATGTTATTTGAAACAATACTTTTAAATAGAATAATAATTTATATATATGTATATATATATATATATATATATATATATATATATATTTATACATATATAAATATCAAACTATATCAGTTTGGTAAATGTGTGAGTACATTATTGATACGTAGTCTTTTAAACCAAAAATAAGCTTGAGTTTCACTCCCGTTCGTCATGGGGTCGTGGGTTCGCCCTCGACTTGGTAATTTGCAAAGTGGTAATCGGCCTTCTCAAATAAGTAGACCCCATTAGATTCATTCCACCGCCGGCGGTCCTTTGGCTAACCAAATTCATTTTTAATGCCAGCACGTGCGCAAAGACATGAAGGCTACTGCCGAGGGCTCGTAAACAATGCCAACAGTCGATGGAATTGGGTCTGGACGTGGTCCTGGTCCTGGTCCTGGCCATGGCACTGAAGGACTGCGCGGGATAGGATTTCTATTGAAAATTCATTATTGCGCCAGGCATTTTTGTGTGTTTCTTTTTTATGTGTTGTTCATCTTGTTTGCCAATGCTGTTTTTTGCGGTGCTTAAAAATGTAGAATAATATTTATTTTATTTACCTTAGTCCTCTTACCATCGTAGAATCACACACAAAATCATTTGTATATGCACATATACACTTCCATACAGAAGCTATATACATATATGTTTTTGATACTTAGTGGGAATATTAGTTTGAAATTTGTGGCCAGGGCAAGGGGTGAAAGAGTGTGTTTCAGTAGTAACGCCTTAGGCCGAACTCCCCTTTAATGTGTGCTATGAACTGAGTCTTCTTCTAGTGTTGATTTCTCCCTCAGTGCTGGCGCGTGGCGGCGAAAAGTCATCCCCATCTTCAATTGGGTTGGTGGTTTTTTTTTTACAAGTATTACGGACAAATTGTAGGCACTTCGACATCGGATGATAAATGGCAGAAGAAACGGCAAATAATGAAAATCATCTTAAATGAACACAAACAAGCGTCCAAGTGTTGCCCCTGCCTGTGTTTCTGTGCCCCCACATAGAACCATAGATATATTTATATATATATATATATATGTATGTACGAAGAAAGTTCCTGTTTCGTTTAGCTAACTATTGAATACACTGGCGTTTCCAAAAGAACTTAACTCATACTTAAGCTCCCGGGGTATACGAATACAACTGTGACAACCGGCGATGTTTACGTCGGGTTATGTCGGGGGTGACTGGCGTTCTGTTTATTTGCGTGGGCCTGTGGGTATGTGTATGTGTGCTTAAGCGCTTCCCGTAACTAATTTATTTATTTATTTCGTATTATCGGCCTTATTCTGTGAACCGTTTGTTTCTATTTAAAATATTCAAATGCAAGTTTTACCCAAATATTTGTGTACATATATAATCACATACATATTTACATGATGATTGCAAGCCCAACACAAATGTTCGATGATTCAGTTCATTGTTCGAACAATAGCTTCTTCGATTCGGTTCATGAAACTGATTTTCTCTATGCCTCCTAATTTTTGGTTTTATCGTATATTTACTAAATTAATTAAATCCTGAACCCATTGAAAATGGATAAAAAGCGTACACTCCTATTTTTATACACTAAACCCAATAAAAATGGGTAAAAAGGGTATAATCTAACTGTGCAAATATATGTAACAGGCAGAAGGAAGCATCTTCGACCCCATAAAATATATATATTCTTGATCAGCATCAATAGCCGAGTCGAATCATGTCCGTCTCTCTGTCCGTCCGTCTGGCCGTCTGTCCATATGTATGAACGCAAGGATATCAGGCATCTGCAGGTCCTCCTATTGCCTGCGCAGATCGAGTTTGTTTCCGATAACCGATAGCTTACTCCGTTTCCAAGCAATCGATATCGACACCCTGTTTTTTGAACAAATTTGGTAAGTAATAATAGCTAGAGCTTCTTGAATAGTATATATATATATCAAGTATCTTTCATTTTAAACCTATCGTCACCTCCCTGCTACTATCACATAGCTATAAATCAAGTTAATATCCTAACTTGCATTGCTCACCAATTTAAGCCACACATATTCATGTGTGTTTACTTCGAATTCTATCAAACAACATTGTAATTGCGATTGTATTGTTTTCTGTGCTGCTATTTACGTTCGATTTTTGCTCACCAATACTCAATTGTCGGTGTGTCTGTTGAATAGAGGCGGTGGTATGTGGTGTGGTCTGTCGCGAATTTGAGACATAGGAAACAAAATTTTTTTTTGGCTGGTGTGTCTGTTTAGAAGAGACGGCGGCAAGTAGTGTGCTTAGTTACGTGTTCAACCCCGGCAAAGGGAAATTTTTTTAAAATTATATTTATTACTACAAGCGAGCGCGTAGCGCGACCTGCATTTGGTGTTGGAATATGAAGGTTCATGGTATCACCTAGTTGGGAGCTCCAAGCTAGAACATCCTACTTGTTAAGGTTGCAGCGTTGGTTTTGTCCTTATTAAAATTAGAATCAGGAAATATGGAATAAGGAATTTGGGGCTATATATATATTTTTGAGCGCCTCCTTTATATTTATTTAGATAAAATCGCTGCGGGCTCAGCTGTTGAAGCATATACAATATTTTCATCTGGGTATTTCCCGCATAGGACTCGTACGTATAATATCTTATAAGCTTTTCATACATATTTGTATGTATTATAAAAAAAAGAAAACATAACCGAAACCGACAAAAAGGAACCCATTGAAACCAACTTGCGGAAGCTATTTGCAAATGTACAAGTCAATATTTAAATTGAAGAGTGTGTATATGTGTTCATGTGTTTTTATGCCTATGTTGCCGTCGCAGAGTAACGGAAGTCATTATTATAAATAAAATTGTCAGTTCAAAGCAAATCGAAAAAACAATCATTTGTTGTTTTTACATCGCAAACTGTCGCTGCTGTAATGTGCTCTTTCTCTCTACATCTTGGCCAGAGCTCTCTGTAGATAAGATGAATATGGAATGGGGATTATACTGACGTACCCTGACCGAATAAAGAATTTCTTCAATGAAACAGATAAATCAATGTGTACTCATTCAGAGCGAGATTCTTAGATATTCCATTTCGAGTTACCTGTAAAGAAAAGCTGAAAGCCAAATACATAAACATTTCAACAAGATCAATTTTAAACAAAAATAAACAAATGAAGTTTTGTTGTAACTTTTTATGCCCTGAACCCATTAAAAATGGGTATAAGGGTATATTGTATTCGTGCGAAATCCAAATGTATGTAACAGGCAGAAGGAAGCATCTCCGACCCCATAAAGTATATATATTCTTGATCAGCATCAATAGACGAGACGATCTAGCCATGTCTGTCTGTCCGTCCGTCCGTCCATCCGTCCGTATGTATGAACGCAAGGATCTCAAAACCTATAAGAGCTAGAGACTAGAGACTAGAAATTTTAGATGTAGGTGCTCCTAGTTCCTGCGCAGATCGAGTTTATTTCCAATAATCGTTAATTTACTCCGTTTCCAAGCAATCGATAAAAATCGATGTTTTTTGCGCAATTTTGGTAAATAATAAGAGCTCTAGTCACCAAACTTGACATATAGCTTCTAAAATAGAATATATATTTAGAATGGATGCATTTAATGTTGGAAGAAGAGAGTTCAGGGTATCCCCTAGTCGGGAGCTCCCGACTAGAACCTCTTACTTGTTTTAATTTTATTTAAGAAAATTGTATTAAGAAAATAACAAAAATATATAAATATATAAATATAACTCGGTTTATTTCCACATATCCTGAGTGAAAGTCGGAGTTAGCGTCAGTGCCCACTAGACCACAAATGAATTGCTGTCACACATATACGTGCCAAAGACTGCTAAGGCCGCAATATCAAGATCTGGCAAGAGATATAGTGGGGCGAAGGCTGAGGAGGTGGCGGAGGAGCTCCCTGAAACGCATAAGCGGAAGTCGATGCCGAAAGATTTTGCTAAATATAAATATGTTCGTATGATATGTATACTCCGGAAAGAACGACCCGAACAGGCAGAACTTTTATTTTTGTTTTCATACCCTCTACCCATGAACATTTTAAGAGGGTGTTTAACCTCCTTATTAATTTTTTTGTTAAAATCTTAGAAATAACCTATTCTGGCTTAGATTTGGAAAATAAATGGATTCCTTCGGTCTCAGACCCGTATATCTAACCCGAATGGGGTCGGAGTCGACCCGTGCATCTAATTTTGTGATAATCTAAATTACAAAAAACTCCGAAAGCTTTCACTAAGTCGAGCTAAAACTGAAAAACAATGTTTCTTGTCATTAGGCTTCAAACCGTATAAGAAGCACACAATAATCTTTATTTAAATTTATTTTGCTAATAGATATACCGAATACTTTTCCAGCATGTCGGGAAAACGCAAATCGACACCAAACAAATTCGATGCCGACTCAAATAGCTCACAAGGATTAGAAGGAGCTTCCGCTGAGACTGGACGACAATTCCAATTTAATCTGAACGATATTGCAGTCTCGGCTGGTAATATGCAAAAACAGATTCCCAATAACAACAATAACTATAATGAAACCGAGGTCGTGAACTTTAATGTGAAGAGTAGCACCGAGTGCGACTCTATTTGTAATTCGGAAGTTGCAGCAGTAGTGGTTGGTGACGACGAGGGTGAGGGCGAAAGTGAAGACAAGGGTGAGGATTATAAGCGAATGGGCTTAGGACTTGGCCTGTGCGCAGTTTTGGAAAGCGATGATGAGCACACTGATTTGGATATTGACATAAGGAGCATAAGCCCAAGAGTTACTTCCAATGCCAGTGCCGACGAGTCGGATACTGACAATGTTAGTCATGTAAGTGATATCCAAAATTTTTGAAACGCTTCACATAAATAGTTAAATTGTTGTTATGTATATAATTCGGTTGTGACTAATTTTTTGTGTTGCAGTCTTCCCATCATACTTTAGCAACGGCGTCACCTACAAAGAAGCGTTATAAAAAAACATCTAGGTTACGTCTACTTAATGGATCTTCAAAGATGGCACGAGCTCAACAGACGAGCATATCTGGGTATCCAGGAGCACAGGAGCAAAACCCCATAAAGGCTGATGCTTTGGGCTTGTATCCGGTTAATTGCACCGATGGAGAAGCGATCCAACGATTTGTCAACGCAGCAGAAGACGACATTGAGGATACGAATCTCACTTATTTTAAAAGCGAATACAGTACAGTGATAAAACAGGAACTTAATGATAAACTGGAAACTCCACCACCTAAGCTGAGTGCTATCGTCACGGAAGATGAACCTATGGAGCACGATGTTATCGGGAAAGAGCAGCGCATTTTCCATATACCATGTCGAAATTCAGCTTCTACTATTAAGAATTTTGATGAACATTATTTTCCCAGCCGAACGGAGCCATTAATTGTTCCTCCTCCAGTATTTGACACTTTTGGCAAGCAAAGCGTGTCAGAGAACGTGCCGTTGCCGAAGTCCACAAGGTGAGCTTAAAATAATAAACATATATTAATGTGTACGAAAATATCGCCTTATTTTATTGAAAATAACACTATGCCGCATTGAATTGAACTCATAGTTAATAGCGGCAAAACATAATTGTAGGATCCAATAGTAAACCTGTTCCGGCGGCCTCAAACTTATTAACTGTTTCCTACTGCGTTACCAAATGCTGTTGACGATTTAAAATGTCCAGCCTCAAGTTTGTATCCATTCAACCCAATCTAATTGGGTTCACGTGGATATTGATGTTTTGCGGTCATAATTTTCTGCTTTAACTATATTCGCAATTTCCGTTTGTAGCATTCAATTAATCAGAAACAGTCTACTGGTGAAACTAACAAAATTTGAACAACTACACAAGTGGGTCGGCGGGGGCAATCGGATGGCACTGCGTACGTGCGAATAGCGCATAGTGCTTAAAAGTAAAATAACCACAGATATTAGCTTAGATACCCAGCGCTCCACGCTTTTCAAGTCGAAATTGTGAAACTATTTTGATTGCTTGAAAAGTAACACAAAAAAGTTGTTCCTTATAATTTTTTTCTGTCAAATAATTTCAACAGAAAGTGTAAATACATAATTCTGCAGTCATCAAACACAAAAACTTTTAGTAGACACACTTTGGACCCAGTGTAAGAAATGGTTACTTTAAAAAAATTTACGGAAGAGTAAAGAAAATGAACCAATGTATTATACATTGATTTAGGTTTCTTTGGCACAACATTATATACTAGTTTTAGAATCGGGATAGAATCGGCATAATATTGTTTTGGTTTGCTGTTTACTAAAATCGCCAAAACTGAAAAAAAGAAAAAGTTAGAGGGTCCGGTCGGAAGCTCCCGACTAGGGGATACCCTGAGTTCTCTTATAACAACACCAAGTGGAGCTCGCGCTAAAAATTGATTGTATAAATACCCTTACAGCCACACGTACATAAATATAACAGATTTAAAAGCAAGCAGTCACTCTCGTTAACCCCAAATAAATATTGAAAGATTATATTCTGAAGAAAACTTAAGTCATATGGCAATTTTCAACAATTAATAATTGATTTTGTCGTATTGAACCAAAATTTCATTTGTTTTTTTGATTGGTTTTATTCCAGAGAGAATAGCGCATTGACTGCAAGGGGACAATCACAGCGATCGTATGGGAAGGACCGGACTGTCTCCGAAATGATTCAACATCTGCAGCTCATCCGAAGTAAATTGATCAACCAGGTAACAAATTAGCAAATATTTTTTGGCGTTGTCCTTTAAACGGATTCGATTCGAAAACAAACCTAAAAAATATGGGTTTGAGCAAAACTAGTTTTTTTTATATTTAAATATTATATAAGGCAAGTAATTTATACGAAAGGATATAATGTTGGTATATATGTGTATGTGTGGGCGTGTATGTGTTAGTGTGTGCATGCATGTATGTATGCATTTATGTATGCATTTATGTATGCATGCATGTTTGTTTTCTTATACCAAACGCAGACCAAACCTATTTTTAAAGAAAACGAGCTTCTACCAAGTGCTCTACTTCTCGACTGTCAAGAATTCAAGTAGGCCTTTCTGAAATTTAACAAGGGAGGAAACGTTGGCTCCATTGGATGAGGCGGTTGAGCAGGAGGCGGGCGCAGTAGGATGTGGAGGGGGTAAGTAGATGTAAGTAGATATGTAAGTAGATGTATGAATGTATGAAGATGCATGTATGTATGCATGCTAACATGCGTATGTATTTGCGCAAGTATGCATGCGTACATGCGTATGTATGCGTACATGCATGCGTATACTGTACAAAAACAAACATGCTTACATGTATGTAGATACAGGGATCACCATTTCCTCCAAGGAGGGATGCATTTTCAAAAACTGGGAGTCAAACAGATGAATTTTAAGAAAGATGTTTGAAAATGTTTTTGAGCCGATCGGTAAGCGAAAAACTTTCATACAATGCAGGGATGCATTTTCAAAAACTGGGAGTCAAACAGATGAATTTTAACAAAGATGTTTGAAAATGTTTTTGAGCCGATCGGTAAGCGAAAAACTTTCATACAATCGTTTTTCACTAATTACCCACTATTGTGGCTGAAATTTCCCAAATTAAACACGGATTCATTAAGTTTTCAGCTTTAGAAATAAGTTTGAGAAAACCTAATAACAACAATAACGGTGCCAGATAAAGATCAAAAATTGTGTCCAGAGGTCAAGAAAAAACAAGAGTTTCTAGTAGGGAGCTCCCGACTAGGGGATACACTAAACTAAACCCTCTTCTTCCAACATCAAATGCATATATATATTCTATTTTAGGAGCTATATGTCAAGTTTGGGGACTCTAGCTCTTATTATTTACCAAATTTGCCCACAAAACAGGATATCGATATAGATTTTATCGATAGCTTGTAAGCGGAATAAGTAATCGATTATCGGAAACAAACTCGATCTGCGCGGGCACTGGGAGCACCTATATCTAAGATTTCAAGTCTATAGCTCTTATATGTTCTGAGATTCTTACGTTATAATAATAATAATAATAAAGAAGAAATAATAAGAAATAATAATTTCCGAGGTCGATCGATATCGATACCCTGTTTCTTGGGCAATTTTGGTAAATAATAAGAGCTAGAGTCACCAAACTTAACATATAGCTTCTAAAATAGAATATATATATGCATTTGATGTTGGAAGAAGAGGGTTCAGGGTATCCTCTAGTCGGGAGCTCCAGACTAGAACCTCTTACGTGTTTTTTAAATGGTCTACATCAATACATTTTTTTTATATATATATTGTATATTAATTGGTTATCAGAGTTCCTACTTTGAAAATGTCTTCCCCATTGTATAAGCGGACGTGGTGCATTATAACATTTTGGATATGCCAAAATCCGTTGGCTTCGACTGGCTTTCACGTTTCATCTTTAAATTCTGAATGGAGTAAATGATGTACAAGGTGTTTGTATTTACATGTGTGTGCACATGTATAAATGTATGTGTGCTTATGAATGCCTTTTCTTCTCTGCTTTTATAACATATTTCATTTTGCTGTTTTCTATTCATTACATTCATTTTGCATTTCCCTGCTTTTGTACCAACACAAAGTTGTATTATTCTGTTTTCCTTTATTTTCCGCTTTTCTCCATTGTGTACGTATGTGTGTGTGTGGGTGTGTGTGTGTGTATATATGTGGTCTCTGTGAGCATTCTATTCCATTCTGCTTCTCAGAATCCTCTTTCAGCTTTTTTTTGTGCCATGCTTAAATTTTCTTTTGAATCGCTTTTGTGCTATGCTTTGGCATTCAAGCTTTGAACAATAAGCTTTTCTTTCCGTTTTCACGTTTTCTTCATTCTTTTATTCGCCCTGTCCATCGTTCTGCCGACAACTGACGGCCGGAGCAATTATTCCTATTTCTCTTCTGCTTGTAGCTTAAAAGCTTTAGATTCTACAGGGTCACCTCAGATTAGTTATGGATTTATGTATCTGCAAATGAAAAATTATATCCCTTGTAAACTTGTAAAAATTATATCCCTTGTAAACAATTATTTAAGTTCAAGATTTTAATATGGTTGACCCGAATTGAATATTGAAAGTATCTACTATTATAGCAATTGCTGGGAGTTTAAAAAAGAAGGAACAGTTTAATTTAATGGGTTTATTTAATTACTGTAAAATAGTATGCTATGGAAGATTCGTACCTCTAACCAGTATTCATAACGCTCCCACCAAGATAAAAGTTACGTTTCATTAAATCTTAGCTCGTTGTAATCCTTCGTATTGTCGTTGAGGAGTTCAACCCACTCTCTAAGAACGAATATTTGAATGAGGCAGCAGATCCATGAATGATGAGTGCGCAACATCAGCGCATTGCGTGAATGCAGGGCAAAGGCTAATCGGCTTGAAATCACGCTAATGTGATGTTTATCTAGCAGATTTGGTGAAACGAATGGCCCAAGCATGATGGGCCAAAGATTATCTAATGTAAGTGTAACAAAATCTGCATTGCCGCCTCCCAGCGCGGGTTAATTTTTGGACCATTTGGCCTACGTGCTAGGGGGTTGTTTTCTTAGCGCACAGTAAAAAGACAACCGGGTCGTTGCCGCAAATTGATAGTGCCCGTAAGATAAAATCAGAATACCAAGTACACCAAAGGTCCTCATTAAAAACACATTAACACATTTGGTACTGGACCCAAGTCGATAACTTCGAAAACCGGTTTTGGCCGCCCATCACAGTAAAGTTTGTTATTATACGTGTCAGAGCCGGCCGAAACGGTTCACTTTATCTTATAGCTTTATATCTTATCATTATTTAGGACCTCACTATGCTCCTACCATATAAGCATAACGTATCAACATCGGAATCGGGTGTATTGATATCTTTTCCTTTTTTACAATGAGATGTGTTTTCACACCATATTCAATTAAGATGTTCGCTATTCTGCTAATAATGCAATAATTATGTAGTATAGTACTCATAATATCACTTCAAAGCTCCATGTTTAGAAGGGAATTTGATCGTTGGTCTGTGTAGTTTATTACCTGTTGTATGCTGGTATTGCACTATTAACAGAGTATAATAACGGCAGCTGCTAGCTTCCGTTATATATATTTGAATGTTTTAATTTTTACAAATGTTGAATGTACCTAAATTGATTGTATTGTTTTTGTGGGTTACAAACGCGTTTGAATACGTAAATACGTAATAATATGTGTATATAGAATTACACACACATCTATATATCTATATATATATATATATATATATATATATATATATATGTACTTATATACACTCATTTGCAATACAGAAAGTGTTGCGTATACTCTCTCTTAAATACCATGTGCTGCACCATACTTCCCTACGTATTCTCATGTAACTTACCAACAAATAACAGCAATGTCGACAAGTTCGTGAGAAATGCACTGGTATGGGTGTCCAAGAGCATTCTCATAGGTCTGCCAATAGAAAACAAATAAAATGTTCCGTCTCACTCAAATGTGCCTTGTTGTTTTCTCCCTTGTGTATGTGTGTGTGTGTGTGTAGAGTAATCACAAATACACAAGGTAATAAAAGCTCTGTATGAATGTAGGTAAGAGCCTTACATACCATAATGTGTATATCCACATAATACAGTGTTGTCTCTTATGTAGCATGAGGGAAGATATTAACCCGTGCATATATAAAACATAAAACTGAGCATATTGACATTTACGGTAAGAATTCCGCTCTTGGCAACATCTAAAAATAAAACGATTTTTTATCCATGTATCTATCTAATTTTAATTTATCTTGGATACATAACGGTTAACTTTTATCATGTTTTTTAAATATAATTATAATAATGTCGAGTAAAACTGGCAGTAAAAATGTAAGTTGCATTGAAAATTCAAGGACTTTTTGCAAATAAGTATATATTTATATTTGATCCACACAGTTTCCACAGTTGCGGGTGGAATTGCCAAGATCGACGTATTAATTCATTGTTTATGTAGTGATTTCAAAAACCAGTTTTATGCTCATCGGGAACTTAACATTCCTACCGTTCATTATTTATCATCCAAGTAAATCGTGAAATACGTCTCAATTTAATGTTCTGAAAATGATAAACAAAAATGTCTCACAATAACTTTTTATTAGTGATTTTTCCACACAAAGTAACTACAATGAAAATTCCAGCCTCCTATGTCTTACGGTATGTGCTGGGCGTTGATCACTTATCAATCAGACAATTAGTCAGTCAGTCAGTCAGTCAGTCAGGACAAACAGTTTTATATAGTATATAGAGACATACATACAAAAAATATGTAAAAACATTTAAAAACTCTTCAAATAGGTTAATTTAAAACGGTTATCGACCATGCGGCCCCAAACATCCAATTACTCGACTTTTCATCCGTTGGTATGTGCGCACTAAATCTGAACTATATATACAATCATAAACACAAACACACCCTTTTAAAAACATACACACACACAAGCACACTTAGGGCTCCGGCAAAATACTTATTGTCCGTCCATGTGCAATTGCAAATCACACCGGAAATGCATTAAAAAATTTGCCCGCAAATATTCTAATATTAATCAAATTATGCTAACCTTGCCTTGGCCTGCCTTGCTGCGCCGGGCCACCGCCTCAACAGCGTAGAGACGTTGGCATGACAACGGAATCGGGAGATACTACATTGGAACAACGAGAATTCTATTTTTGAATGCGTAATTTATGAATGAATACGGAATTTGAAGTAAAAGCGAAAAGCGAGTGGAGTCGCGGTCGGAAAACTTTATCGGGCCAGCGTTGTAATGTTTGCTTTATTTCAATTATGTCACAAGAGCTCCGGAAGAATTTTCAGTTATCGAATGATACGTTAATATAGAAAAATAAGAACAAATTCAAGCTATCGATTGAATATATCATACACATCAAAATTGGTATACAATTTATCCCACATCCACACCAACATGAAGTATACATACATTCATGGCAGCTACGAATCTCATCATAAACTTAGACGAGCCATATATGTATGTATGGGCGTTCATAGATACATAGACACAAAACTATTTTGCAGATCTGTGTGTGTGGCTGTGCATAGCGAATATGCTGTAGGATTTACAAATGTGTGTGTATTTACGAAATTTATGATCTGTCCATTTGGCTGTTGTGAGCCTATTCATGGCTCTAAACGTAGGTGGTGACTCCTTGGCCAGTCGAAGTACTACGTTCAACATCTATCATCAAAACTGACCGACTGGTTCATATATTAAACGTACGACAACAAGAAAAATATTCAGCACATTCATAAATGTCATAATATTCATGCATTTTTTTAATGTTCATTGTCTATTTCTGCTAGTCGAACGAATAGACTTTTTCTGACTTCGGGTGGGGGTGGCTCCGGCCCAGGTTTGGTTATGATCGACCTCGGATTTTTACTTAATTTGCTTACAGATAATTCCTACATAATATAAATACTTCAGTCAACAAATCTAAAAAATTAAAAATGCATACATGCATATGTGCACATACATATATTACATATGTTTGTATACGCTGGGTTGTTGCGGAAATTATGATATTTTTGTGGAAGGCCTAGGGGACAATACACTGAATTTGGTACCGATAGTATATATTTATTATAAAATTAGAAACTGTCAGAAGCCTTTTAAATTCAAATAAAGAGAAGACAAAAATACATTTGAAACAGCAGCTGTGGCAGTGAGCCACAATAAAGGCGAACAGGCAAACTCCACGATATATTTCTAGACAATGAATTTTTTAAGACTAGTCGGGAATGCCGAACCTAAATACCCTAGCGGAAATATTCATTTTTGATTGCAATGTAGCTCATATGTTGATCATGAGACAAATCATATTTGAAGAAAGTCTTATATTTTAGTTTATATTTCCATTTCTTACTTGTACAAAGAAACTATCCATTGAGCGAAGGAAAGTTATAAATATTTCATTAACTAAACAAGATCTTTCAACGCATTATCACCTGTCGCACTTCAGCATCCAGTCATCCTTATCCTCATCCGCATTTGATTCCGTTGTTTGGGCATGAGTCACACGACTCGCACGAGCCAACGGTAGAATTACAGTGCCTACACACACCTAAGCAACACTATACATCACTATTGTAGCTTGGAGCGTACAGCTGCGGCAGCCATTTGATTTGTATAATGAGGTGAGAAATGTTTTCATATTGCCTTGAATCAGAGCTGATTCTTAATGGCTGAGCACAGTCCTCCATTCGGTTGTAGCTTCCCATTCAACCGTTCTACGCACCGTTCATCATCACCTTTTGGTCAAAGAAAGGGTGGCAGTTGGCCCTGAGCGGATCGGGTCAGATCAGAGCAATAATCTATTCTTAGAAACAGCGCACTTCAAAAAGACACAAAACAAGCAAAAAAAAAAAAAAAAATAAATAACAAAATAAATAAATAAAATTTTAAGCTAAGTGGAAAGAGAGAAGATTAAATGTGTTCTTAGCCCAAGTGGGATATTACTTATGAGTGCAGCACACCAACGGCATCTGAAAATTGTTGATTAGCGAACAATCAGTTTTGGCTGCCAGTCAAGAAAGCTACATATTAATCGATGTAAGGGTCTATTGTCTTGTACCCATTTATATATTTACGTACAGGTTCAAATATAAATCCATATAAATCCAGTTGCCTAGATTTATGTAACGTTTTTCACTGTAACGTAATAATATCCCATAGCCGCACCCACACCCACCCATTCGCATTAAGTGGAGTACTGCATCTACTCAAGCTCAAGGACTTCCCTTTTTCCACAGTCATAAGGGAACGTGCCTTACCCGAATGAAATGTAGCAATAACTGTAGATTTACGTGTAACTATATATGTTTAATCCTTAAGCATGCCAATAGATGGGCAGGTTTGGCGAGCTGATGGAGTGCCAACACGTTCCATGCGAACGACCTACATAATTGCAAATATTAACGAATGGTTTTTAAAGCCCTGGATAATTACTAGATTGGCAGAAACTCGTAACTGTGTATGTCTACATATACATATACAATAATGCGACACACGCCGTTTAAACCGCTGCAACAGGCAAGGTTTTGATGACTTGGACGCCGCTGGTACCGCAAGGATTAGTGTGCGTTTGACGCATGTGGACAGTGTCAGTGGCAATAGCTGGTTAATTAGCAATTCACGTCACCAACCACGCTCCATGCAAAGCCACTTCCTGGAAGGGCTGAGAGGAGCAAGCTCAGGACCCAGCCTCAGGCATTGCTTTAATTGCCAGTAGTTTTGAAAGGCCAATGCCGTTGCATAATGAAGCTGGGGAGGGTCAGAACGGAGACGGAGTCGATGTACATTGCGTAGCTAATGACTCCTAAAATGGTAAACAAATCTGTGGCAAATCGAGTCACTCGTATATATGTACTAAGCATTGCTAGTAACCACAAACAACCCAAGCATACACTTCCCAATCGCTTGCAGCGATCGAAATCCCATCAGCTGTACCCCGTACAGTTAATCTAAATGCAGTACTTCTTTCATATGGTTTGTTCATAAGCCGAATAGTTCCGATACAATATAAACACGATATAAATTGGATAAATACTCTTTTATAAGTTGTGAGAAAGATCAAATGTGCCATGAATTATTATTTTCTTTATTATACGAAAACCTGCATACCAAGGTTCGTGCAACAATAATTTAAACAAAAAATAATAGTGCTGTCTATATCTAACCAGCTTGGCTTTGAATAAAACGTATGTTAAGAATTCACATAGCCTCAAACCCAATGTAAAATAAAGGAGAGATGTGCGTGGTGCGTGTGTGGATTTAGGGAGTGGGTACTATTAAAGGATGATAACGAAATGTTTACACGAGGCTTTGAGCTAGGTAGTAAAGGGGAAAGGGGCGCAGCACTGGATATTGCCTACATAACATACATACATACATGTGCATGCATGAAAGATACGATGCCGATGCTTTTATTGTTGTCGAACGGCTCACTGCCTTTTAGTATGTCTAAGTTTTGGTTGGTAGGGAGGAGGGTGATAGTTTATTTTTGTTCTTTGTCTTTGTTCTAGAAATTCGGATATTTGGTCAAAAATGTCTGATTTCTTATAAATTATTTCTTGGGGAAATCATAAATGTTATATTTAGACATGAACAATATTTATAGTGACATTATTCTGACAGCCTCATGCGCATGAAAATTAAATTTGAAATCGACATAGGGCTTGCAAAGGAGAGGGATGAAAAGAATATTAGAATTGAATACAGAAACGTGTTGGCTTGGCAACGCACTCAGCGCACTCGCTTGTGTACCGCAGTTGACAGATTACAATTTTAATTCGTGGATTACACGGAGAAACCAGAGTGAAACAGAAACAATTGCCATCCAATTGATTTTCACATCTCGCCGCATTATCGTTATAATTTGGCCCTGGGAAGTTTCCCAATTTAGCACCTGCTCGCTTCGTTTTTAAAAACAGCTAAATCTCCTTCAATTTTATAAAGGCTTCAGCCTGAGTTGCTCCGCTATGTAGAGGTCCTTTCAACAGACTCTCAATTTTGCTGAGCGGAAAAACTTTTCGCTTTGACTGTTTTCCCCACAGCGGCACATAACATAATTGGGCTCGTCCTACAAGCACTATACTGTCCGATGTAAGAATTATTGGACATTTATTGTTGTTGTAACGGATGAAGATTGATGATGTCAATTGATGATCGTTATTATCCGGTTTTATGGGAAAAAATCAGTATTTGCTTGGGGAGAGTTGCCAGTATGCCATATACCGCCTGTAAATTTCCCGATCCATTGGCGGAATTATGTTATATTTTTGGGGCTGTTAGCATCATTTGTGTCCCCATTGTTTGATGGCACAAAAAGCCTAAAAAAGCTTTCCTTTGGATGCTACTCTGGCAACAAAGCACGACAATGAGCTTCTAATTTGAATGCTATTTTATCCTTTGTTATTCTAGATTTAATCATCTCCTCCTGGGCTGGGCTGGGCTCGTTTCCCATCATTAGAGTCACCATTGTTTTCGCATATGAATGGGAAGCTCAAGTTCGTTCGCCATTCTTTGACATTGAATGTTTTGTGTGTGTGTGTGTGTGTGTGTGTGTGTGTGTGTGTGTGTGTGTGTGTGTGTGTGTGTGTGTGTGTGTATGTATGTATGTGTGTGTATGTGTTAAGTGTGGGTGTCCTGTGCCCCAGGGGAGGGACAAATTTCGTTATCTCCATGACTAATATGTGATCGAAAGTGAGTGATGGCATATGACAAGGGGCGGGCGAATTTATGTTCAGCAGTAATGGTCTTTGTTTTCATAATCCCACTTTTCTCGTCTTTTTGCTGCAGTTAGAGCTTCAAGACGCACAGCCAACAAACACAATCATATTTTTGTACAATTCATATTTTCAATTCAAATTTCAATTTCCCCAATTTTAACGGGAATTTCCTGGCCAGGAATAGGGCATCACCCCACTCCGCCCCACACTCTGCTTAACCAACAGTCACGAACCGACATGTGGAAGAGTCGTGCGTATCCCGTCAACGTCAGCGTCAGTGCGAACGTGAAATAACTTGTAATTGAATTGACGCGGACGCAGGATGCACAATGCAGTGCTCCTGGGGGAGGAGTTGAGAAAAACCAAACCAAGAAAGAAAAACAATTACGTGGAGCACACTGGGCGGTCCGGGACGGAGGCTAAAACATACTCATTGGATTGACAGTGTTGCCCACTGGTAACAGTTCGCCTTAGCTTTATATAGATTACATACATATGTGTACACACATACATTGGTTATTATTATCGCGACTTTTGCCCGTTACCTTTGCACTTGACATTGGCCGCGCAACGGGTGGGCTCAGGCCAAAGTCCCGGCAATGGGCCTTTTGGAGTGAGTATTATAATTTGAATCAAGCAATCGTCGAGTGGATCAATGTTCACGTCGCACACATTCTTTTGTTTCACCCCTTACGTAGAAAGGTTGTGGGCTTTCTTAATACCCAACGTCACCATTGCTGACACGTGCAGCATGGATGCAATATTTTCGGAATTTAATTAGAGGAAGAGTTGCGCCTCAATGCTGCTCAAGATCAGTGTAACATCAAAAATTAAAACTACAACTTCGATATCCATATAACTAAGCATCAGAGGGTATTATATTAGTAAGAAGTTGGCCGGATTAGACTTTGGTTTAATATGTATATAAAAATATAATAATTGCTCGCATATGAAGATTTTATATAAATTGGACTCGATTCGGTTGTTGCGTAAGAAGACTCCTTCTGCCTGCCTTATTATATAATTACAGGGTATAAATAGTCTAGGGAAGTTCAGTAAAAAAGACAATCAGGGAAATTATTGTACCACTTGGAAAGAAAAGCTTAAGTTCCCAATAAAATGAGTATCACCAGAGCAATGTACGCACCCACCCGCCACAATAAATTATTTTGTATTGTCCTGTATTCAAAGGCAGATTTATACGAAACAACAAACAAAAAGACCAACAAGTAAAAAATAAAAAGCTGAAACAAAAAAGCAGAATACAAGTACAGCAGCAATGCAAAAACGAGCAGTTTATTATTATAATTGAGTTGAACTCATTTGAATTTCACGCCACTTTGAGTCTGAATGAAAATGAAAATCTGAATAATCAGTTTTACATTACATTTTATTATTTCATTAGAATTGAATATATTTATTTACTTGGGCATTTTGATATAAGGTATAAAGCAGAGACACACCATGGCTGATATATTTTCAAACAAAGACTTGCATAACTAATTAAAATCTTTAAAACGGGCAAATACGAAAAGTCAACTAGTACAACAATGAAAATGCAAAGAATGTCTATACCAACAATATATACAAACTTACATTTATTGGAAAGAATATAAGGGGTCTGAAAAGCCTCTTTCTGCTTGTTAGATACATTCAGGGTATGAATATCACATTGATTTAAATGATATCTTAACCAATATTTTTGAAAATGATTTGGTGCTCCTGATATCTTAACAATTATCTAAAAAAAAAACTATATTACAACATGATGTAATTCCCATGGGGCTAGAACATTTTTTAGTGCATTGTTGCTTGACTTCGAGAGTATTTCATCTTCATGCTGCAAATATGTCTTAAGTTCATTATTCTTCTTATAATAAGTAAACATAAATTCACATCAAAGGTGTCACACGAGGGCAGAATATGATTCTATATTTTGCATATATTTGCACAAATTTATTGAGCATTTTTTTACCTGCTCATTTTCACAGGTTACAGTGTATAATAACCTCAACATGTACAAATGTGTTAAAGAACTCGAACATTAACCATTTCTGAATAAGAAAATAAGGCATCCACTACTGAACAATTTCATCTAGCCGTTAACAATTACTATTGGATAACAGAAAATAATTGAAATTTGAATTTTCTTTTCGGAGATATGGAAATAAACAGAAGCATGCTTTACGTTTTCCTCTGCGTTTTAATCGAGGTATCTTTTTGATGGATCTCGGATATTTTTTTGAAAGCATGTAATTGATTTTTTTATAATGTGGACATAAAAGGCATTAGAAGGTACACAAAGTACAAGGGCAAGTCCACAGGGCACAGTCACAGTCACAGCCAGGGCAATAGAAGTAACAACAAAGTAACAATACCGTATTGTTCCACAATATTGATGAATACTTGCTGTGAAAGCAACGCGAAAGAAAAACTTTTTGACAGCGTCACAGTGCCCACCTCCATCACCTCCATCGCACGTCCTACTTCCCCAATTGTGTCCACGTACACCCAGCCCAATTGTTCCACCCACTTCCCACCGCCTGGCGCGACCCACTCGAGTAAGTCAATGAAGCGATGACACAGCGTGTCATCGGTGTAATTTGCAGCCACAGTCAAAGCCACAGGCTGAGCCGCAGCCACCTTTCAACGGATTTGCTCCTGCTTCCTCGGGGATTGTTGTAATATTAACGGTTTTCTTGCCGCTTTAGGCGACAGCGCAATGACAGTGACAGTGGCATTAGATGCGGCCAATTGGGAATCGTCAACAAAAACTAAAGTCGCTGCTTCTTAAGCCGTCGATGTGGTTGTGGCTGTGGATGCGGATGCGTTTGTTAGGGCGCTGGTAGCTTTGACTGTTGTCCTGTTCATCGCCGGTGAGTGCGCAGCTCCCGTCTTATCTACCTCTACATCCTTATCGGATTTCACTTAGGTAGCAGTCACAGCCGGCCGACTAGGCGTGCCAATGAATTTTAATAGCATTCGCAGCCAAATTTTGGCGGTTGCCAATTTCACGATGCTGACAACTTGATAACGATCCGCCCTTACCTCAACAAGCGCACCCTTATCAAAAGACAAAAATTTTTGTATTATCCGAGTTCCAGAATATAGTACTTAAGAACCTATGTGAATAAAATATAGCCATGATATAGAATAAGGATTTCCTAATTGATATTACCCGGTTTCGTCTAAGTCAAATACCGGATTTTCTAATTAACCCTGTACTATACACAACATATACATACCAAGTTTGATAATCTTCTTTGTGTGGTTGAATATGTCTGTAAGTACCGAACGCGCTTCAAGTGTATTAAATTATATTTCATATATTTGCAGATATTTTTTGATAGCTTCTCCAACTCTCAGCAAAACTAAATAATTTGTTGCTTTTTTATCTACGTACGCAAAGCAAATCGGATAGTAGACAGAGGAGCTTATAGGAAACAATCTTTTCATAGTGGCAGCTGTGTATAGGGTATCACCTGATCAGGCACCTTCGAGTTCGTCGCACTTGCTTGTTTAATAATAATAACAAGGATAATAACAATAAAAACGGAAATTGCAGCCAAGCGCAGCCCGACACTTAGGTCCTAAAAAAGACGACCGCGACAACTCTTTCGTAATTTTGCAACCCCCGCGTGGCAAGGTTCATGGCTTGAGGATGTCAAAAGGACGAATATGTGTGGGCAGAATGAACAGTATTTGCAATGGATACCTTTTCATATACTACAAATAGGACGGGCTTAAGTTATCGGTCGTTGTGTGAAATGTCCTCTCATACACATGTATATTTTAATACTCGTACAATGTATACATTTTACATAAAATGCTCACTGGATAAAGTTCACGATTTTAAAACGAGTCAGAAATAAGTATGTTCTTGTTTCGAGTCATTGAGACGTAAAATTTGGAACGTAGGTTCTTTCACTTGCTTATAATTTTTCCAGTTCCCACAAGACGCAGAGGTAAAGTTCATATTTTTCTATAATTTCATGCCCAAAAATGTTATCGTTTAAAACAGAATAGAAGCAGATAGCAAGTCAGGGGTACTTTAGTAGTCGAGCACTCCCGAGGTTGTTTATTCGCGTGTCTACATAAGAACAATTTCTCTTGTATACACTTACGAATATATGCAAGGTTTATGTTCGTCTATTGTGCAAATGTGCTAGTGGAATAAAAGCGAAAAGCAATGGGGAGCATTTGCGCCTCAGCCGCAACCTCCTGCTCCTGTCGCTTGGTGGCAGTCGTCAATGAATATAAAATGAGTGTCTTCAGTGCCATCGGCGTCAACGTCAACATCAGCATGCGCATCTGCGAATTTACTGCGGTTCTTTATCAATTTGCCAGGCGCTTGGCCCGAAAACAACAAACAAAGCACAGCCGCGACAAAGGCCATGGGTGCTTTCTCCTTTGCTACAAAAATCCCTACCATGCCAGCACTCCAATTCTCTCAGTCTGAATGTCCACTTCAAATCTTGTTATTGTGTTGCATTTCGTGGCGTTAATGAGGTGCTTGCTCTGTGGTAATTGTGTACACCCTGTACACTTGAGGTTTGAGATGTCGTATTCTGGTTATGTATATATATACACAGCAGGTGCTACACACCGGTGCTGCAAGTGTTACCAAAATGGATACACAAATGGAGTATAATAGCTTGGTGCTAATGCACCAGGCAAAATGTGGCTTCAACAACCCAATAGAGTATATATCATATTGATCAGCTGATCGGAGATGCTTCCATCTTTGTTTTAGAACGCTTTTGCATAAAAGCATTCCACCCTTTTCACACTTTTAGAACGGGTTCAGGGAACAAAAAGTTCTTACACTGCACACGTAAATACACACATGTGGGTGGTTGTTTTTGATGCTCACATTAATTTTTATACCTTGGACACACTAAAATGAAGTGGTTTTGTGGAAATGAATGTGAAACGCAGAGGATATCAGCTATTTAAACCAACAGCTGGTTCGACGTAGCCATATCTGTCTGTAACGTTTATTCGAGGCTCAACCCAATCTCATTTTGGTTCTCATATCGTTTAGGATATAAGGAACCACTCTCTAAATATTCTTTATCGATATAATGAAAATGGTTTTGGGCTTTAGCTAGGGTAAAGCTAGGTCGTAGCCTCAATTTTTTTAAATTTTTATATAAGCATATTATAAATGTATTTTTAATAGATGGTTGGAATAAAAGCCTCGTGCATGAGAGAGTTGGTCTCCCCGGATTGCGCGTAACCTTGTTTGTTTGAGCGGACCGGCTACTTAACCACCGTCCTGCCCAAAGGACCACCACATAGCGCATAAATTCTTGAACGTAGACAATAATTGGCTACTGGCGCTAAAATGGAATGCCGACGGGATCGTTGTCTTTGTCACGGGAGGCCACTTAATCAATTATCAAAATTAAAAATCCTTCTTTGAAGTTAGCATCCCTGCGCGGATCGGGGATCTCTAGTGCAACTCCATTCAAAACCTTCACAGCCTCAAAACTAAATGAATCGAATCGGAATATACAAATGAAGTACAGTTTAATAATGAAAACAAACAAACAAATAATATGACTGTATGTCTGAGCGATAGAAGAGGTGATACCGGGGCTTTTGACGACGCTTGCCAATGTAAACGAAGAGGAATAAATAAGCAAAGACTATATTACACAGCCAAAATACCTACTACAACAACACACAAGAGAACAGAACGAAGGCAAACAAAATAAAATAACGAAATAAAACAATCAGGAAATTGTCCTTTGATCTTTTCGTCATGAAGCCCACTCCCCGTTTTCGACTCCCAGGACAAACCCAACGCCAACACAAACACAAACACAATCCAACCATGTCAGCGTAATTTTCAACATGCATAGCTGTTGCTGCCGCTGCCGCTGTTTTTGAGGCCATAACCGAAATTAACAAGTTAAACAAATAAAACGAAATAAAATCACATCAAACTCATCTATGTAATTTGTGATTCGTTCGGAAAGATAAACACGCGTATAATCAATATACTAAACAAGACCAATAATGGGGCGGAGTACATTTCCGCCCTTAAATACCCCTTAGCTACAACATGGCCCAATGCAAATTAATCCGTTCTCTCTCCCACTCTACTAGTGACCCTATAGAACACACAACATGGTTAGATTTAATCGTGTTATAGAAATAACAGATAAAGATGCTTTTATGTATACAAATATTATCTTCATATTTAAAGCTCATTATTCTGACTGACGAACTAACACTATAATGCTGAATTTCTTACTGAAGTTATGACTATAGCTGTTGAAAATTGGTTATTAACGATTTTATGATACTTTTATGCTTAACATTCGATCGGGTTGAAACCCAAACCCAGCAAAATCCAAATGTATGTAACAGGCAGAAGGAAGCATCTCCGACCCCATAAAGTACATGTATTCTTGATCAGCATCAATAGCCGAGTCGATCTCTCCATGTTCGTCTGTCTGTCTGTCCGTCTGTCCGTCCGTCCGCCTGTCCGTCTGTCCGTATGTATGAACGCAAGGATATCAGAACCTATTAGAACTAAAGACTTGAAATCTTAGATGTAGGTGCTCCTAGTGCCTGCACAGATCGAGTTTGTTTCCGAAAATCGATAATCGAGCAATCGATATCGATATCCTCTTTTTGGGTAAATAATGGTAAATAATAAGAGCTAGAGCTACCAAAATAGAAATAGAATATATAAATATGCATTTGATGTTGGAAGAAGAGGGTTCAGGGTATTCCCTAGTCGCGAGCTCCCGACTAGAACCTCTTACTTGTTTACCATGTACGGATTGGTTTAGGTCTTAGATCGTCTGATTTTAGTGCAGTTGGTTTGGTTTAGGGTTCGGTTCATGGCAAAAAAAAACAAATTGGGATTACGCGTTTGAACCTTTTCGACCTTAAAACTGGCTTACAGTTTTTCTGACAGGTTTTCTGATTTAATTTGTGTGCATCTACTTTGTTATATTTTTCAACACTGTATTTCATTCTTTGTGTACGCAATACACACTGAAATTTATTTATATATGAAAGTGAATAAATATATATAATTTGACATTTACTTGTATAAAAGTAGGTTTGCACATTAATTAATATAACAGGTGCGCAGGTAGGTGCACACGAACAACATGTACTCAAATACTACATGTTATTTATATGCATCAGTATGAACATACACGCATACTTGTAGCCTATTGTATATGTAGGTGTGTATAGACTGATTGTGTGGAGACGGCACTGCTATGGGGCATAAAGAAGTCTAAGTTGAAGTATGTTTTACATACAGACCTGCTGTACAGTATTTATATTATTGGTATGTGAACATGTATTTAAGTACTTACATACATATGTATGCACATATGTATGCAGATAGGAATCACTTTTACGGCGGATATACTAACAAATCTGCATTTGTTTATTTACATGCATATACATACATATGTAAATATATCTACAAATACAAACATGCAAATAAGCGGGAATGTGTATTTCTGTCCTTCGCTCGCCGTCAGCCAACCGAAACGCAATGCGGGTACAATGGAAAATAATTGACGAGACAATTGGCTGAGACAAACCAGGCATTACCCACCGCTGTTGGCGTATCTATCTAGGGTTGCCTCTGCCGATGCACGATGCACGATAAGGGGAGGAGCTTCAGGTTCAGTTTCAGCTTCGGATTGCTCGTATTGTATTAAACAATACCGTTTGTGCGTTGACGTTCGCAATTGCGCTACCTTCGCACTCTATTGATTTTTGGACTGGGTGGCAACAACGGCGGTGTTTTTGAATTTCTCGTCAGCAACTTTTATAAAAATATGCTCATACAAATGTATATGCATATGTATATGTACATCTCGCTTGAATATGTATAGAACATTCATATATGTATATATGTATGCATCTATGTAGAGCAAGTCTATGTATGTATTTGACACGGAAAGATGCGCCACCAACCATATAAACCCAGAAAACTAAGGAAAGAGCGAACTCTTGTAATTCGTGAAACAATGTGTGCGCAATGAAATCGCGTACCAACAATTGAATGCACGCCCATCAGTGTTGAGAGAAATTCAGGTTGAGAGTTTCTGCGCACCGGTTTTCATGCTCTTTCTCTCTGCGCATCTCGTCAATCTATTATTTTATTTGCGAGTGTTTCATACATATATTTCACGCACACTTTCGCACCGGTTGTGCATATTGAAAATGCTCTTAAAGACTCTGATGTCACAGTCGTCGTACTCTCCTGCTTCAACTCCCACTAACAGACATGCGCAATAACGGATGGCAAGACAATTCCAGTGTTTTATCAGAGCAACAAGAATTTTCATGGCGTCAGCATCAGTTCTCTGCGATGTGTCGATGTTAGCAGTAAATGCTAACACGAATGCGAGTGCGAGTGTGAGTGCGAGTGCTAAGCGCCGCTAACGAAGACCGCGCGCTGTGGAAACGGGAAGGTAACAGTAACAACAGCAAAAGTTGAGGGACAAATGTAAAACGTTTTGGCCCTGTCTTTGGCTTCTGAGCTTGCCTTGCGCACAAACAGCTTGGACTTAAATGGAGGCGCGGCCCGCTTCGCCTTGCATGGACGTTTCATTGTGTTGGAAAAGACAAAAGCGCTAGAGGCTGCAGCGCAAAAAAATCGAAACGAAACATAACTGTTTCAGCCAATCACGCGAGGTGCTGTAGACTCGCGAAACTAAGACGTGGTCAGCAGGGAGCAAGGCGATTTCCAAGTGCGCACCTTCACATATACATATGTACGTATGAAACGGTATCTGTCGGCGCACCAGCATACAATCCCGGGATTCATTGTTATCTCGAGATTTCATTCGTACAAATCCAGCTGCTGCCAAGTGTTGTTAAAACGGTCCTCTAACCGATGGAAAAAAAACTAAAAAAAAATTTTTTAAAAAAATGTTTACCTGTGCTTGAAATATATTACAAATATCTTCTAAGAGAGATTCTAAATGTATTCGTCCTGAATAAAATGTCCGACTAAACTGTGACGAACGCATCCCATACCGTTAGACCAACGAAGGTGAAATATTGACTGATGCTGATGAAAACGGGACTTTGGAAAATTCCATATGCAAATGGGGGACACGGTGGTCAAAGCTTAAATTAAAACATTAAAAGCAACGCTGCCAACCATTTCTTAAATTAAAAATACATAGAGCGCTTATGGCCAAAATGTTTACCTCAACTAGGATAATCCTGATTTTGAACTCTGTGTCCAATTAAAACGCGTAAAAAATGTTAAAAGTATTAAAGAATGCCTGTATCAGCAACACCTGAAAGCCGTTCGAGCCATGTATGTCAATCAGTTTGACTATCCGTCCATCTGGCTATATGAGTGCTTGGTATCGGAGACTATATGATGATAAAAAAAAAACAAGTAAGAATTTCTAGTCGGGAGCTCCCGTCTAAGGGATACCCTGAACCCTCTTCTTCCAACATCAAATGCATGTATTTATTCTATTTTAGAAGATATATGTCAAGTTTGGTGACTCTAGCTCTTATTATTCACCAAAATTGCCCAAAAAACAGGAAATCGATATCGATTTTTATCGATTGCTTGGGAACGGAGTAAGTTTTCGATTTTCGGAAACAAACTCGATCTGCGCAGTCACTAGGAGCACCTACATCTAAAAGTAAGTATGACGCAAGGATCTCAGAACCTAAAAGAGCTGAAATTTTAAAGTGTAGGTGCTCCTAGTAAATAATAAGAGCTAGAGTCACCAAGCTTGACATATAGCTTCTAAAATAAAATATATATATACATTTGATGTTGGAAGAAGAGGGTTCAGGGTATCCCCTAGTCGGGAGCTCCCGAGTAGAACCTCTTACTTGATTGTATTGAGATATATCGGGAATATATATTTTATTTGTATTATATTTACAACTAAATATATAAAATGTGGCTTATACGCACATGGGTTGAGATCTTCAGATCTGTTGTTACTTACTTTCAGTTCTGATTGCCGATTACCGACTGTCTTGTTTCATTGTAGGCACAATTTGAAAGCATGACTGACATTGAGGCAAATATTCAACAGCAGCAGCAACAGCTCCAAAATGTTCAACGAATGCACCAGGAGAGCTGCCTGCAAGAGCTGCACCAGCAGTTAAGTGCTCAATTCGGAACAGGCCGGTTCACGGCGGCGCACCATCAGCATCAACGGATTGTTCCCACAGTGCCAAGTAGTCTAGTACCATTTCTACCATTCCTGCGTCCTCCCGTGCCCACCGCCGCTCAGCAGCTGGCTCACATAATGCCCGGTCATGTGGCCCCGCAGTCGCACTATAGTCAAAGTGACAACCACAATAGCCATGTTCACCCACACGCCCACAAGCTGGCAATGCAACCGATGTGGCCAACAGCGGCCGTTGCAGCAGTCCACATTCAAGCGGCTCTGGCTGCAGCCGCGGTGGCTGCCACCAGCAATAATAATAATAATAATAATAATAATAATAATAATAATAATAATAATACTAATAATAATAATAATAATAATAATAATAGTAATAATAATAATAATAATAATAATAATAATAATAATAATAATAATAATAATAATAATAATAATAATAATAATAATAATAATAACAATAATAATGGTACCAATATTACCAATAGCAGCAATAGTAACAACAACTCCATGATGTCTCAAACTCAAGCTGCCCGAAAATATTCGAATGCTGATCCGACAGATGCCTCGATAGATGCACATACGATAGGAACCGAATATGGTATTGAGGATGGAGTGTCAAGATCGGAATCGCCCATGAACAGATCCAATAGTGCAGTCATGTTCACGTACAGTCATAACACGCCTCCTGACTCTCCCCAGGGACGATCTGGGGTGCCAACAGTTAGCGTAAGCCACAGCACAGACAACGGTTTAATCTCAATAAATTATCCATCTTCGCCGGAGCGTCAAAATTTGGCCAACAAGTCTGAAGTCTTAAGCTCTGAAATGGATGCGCCACTTAACCTTTCTAAGCCCAAGGGCTCCCCTGGCTCTTCGCCGATCAGTTCTTGCTTAAGGGATCAGCGGGAGCGCCTGACCCCCGTTGTGCCAAGTCCACCGTTGAACTGGCAGCAGATGAATCAAACGGTCCCTGTCGCCTCCCATCAGCATCAACCCTCAGCGTTGTTCTCCGATGTCGAGGCCAGCTACTTGCAATCCCGCGTAAGTAAAAGCAATTAACACTCTGTCGTTAATAGTGAATAGTGCGAATACTTAGTCCGCCTATTTAAAATTTCCACAAATGTGTGTGAAAATGTAAGAGTGAAACAGTCGAGATCTTTTAATTTTAAGAAAATATATATATATAATATATATATAAAAAAGTAATTTGACGGGCACCTTGACAAGAGCACTCTTACATACTTAGTGTTTTGGTTAGTTACTGTTATATAAAATCAATGTTATTCAAATTCAAATAAAGTTCTCTTAATGTACTTTTAGGGCCGAATGTGGAGTGCAGCCAGTGCCTGCGTGAGTGAGCCGAATCCACAGTTGTCCACCGGTGGAGCGAGGGGTGGCCCTGCTCGAGTGGCCCGCAGTAGTCGCGATTCTGTAAACAGCTGCGGCACCAGCTCAGAAAGATCAGCTGTATTGGATCCAGAATGCCATGCGCATGCCCAGTTAGGCTCACAGCCACAACGGCATGGCCATGGACACAGTAAGCCGCATATTAAAAGACCAATGAACGCTTTCATGGTGTGGGCCAAAGATGAGCGCAGGAAAATATTAAAGGCGTGTCCAGACATGCACAATTCAAATATATCGAAGATTTTGGGTGCCCGCTGGAAGGCAATGTCAAACGCAGACAAGCAGCCCTACTACGAGGAGCAGTCGCGCCTTTCAAAACTGCACATGGAACAGCATCCAGACTATCGCTATCGTCCGCGTCCAAAACGCACTTGCATAGTGGACGGAAAAAAAATGCGCATATCAGAGTACAAAGTCCTGATGCGAAATCGACGTGCGGAAATGCGACAGCTGTGGTGTCGGGGGGGCAGTGGTCCAGGTCCCGCGGACGCGAGTGCTGAGTGCCAAACCGGTCACGGGTCGGAGGGCACCGTTCAAGCAGCGGCAGCCGCTGCTGCTGCAGTATACCATTTGCAGGAGATGAGCCAAGCCGTTGTCGGGACCCATGCGGACGATTGCGAGACGCCACCTCCGAATCTAATACTTGATGGCCCCGTCGCCAGCAGTAACTACTACTATCCACCGGAGAGTCTGTCGCCATCGGGCTTTTCATCTGAGGACATTGAAATGTCATCGCTGCGTGATGTCGATGACTAAGAATCACTTTTTGTGATCATATGAGGAGCCTCAAGCCCAAAAATATGAAGAAATAACAGTGAAGAAATGCGTGGCACGCCCTTACCTGCATATAAACATACATATATTAACAATATTAACAATACAAAGGCCTGGCAAAGTACACCTTGTGGAGCACAGGGGAAAAGGTCTATGACCCTGGTCTTGATTCGGATGAGAATAAGACAAGAAATCAACTCTCTTCAACTTTGATTTAACTTTTTGCTTGTAAATACACAATAACTTAGGCTAAAATCTGTGTATAGTCCTTTAAGTTTCAGTTCAAGTGCCATTACTTACACACATACATTTAATTTTGATAGATTCGGGTCACGCGGAAGCTCCAATTTTTGTGCCATTTATGCACCAATGCCATAGCAAAATATTAATTTACTTGTAGGTAGTTAGTAACTTGGGATGAAAAGTTAATCCCGTATCGGTACATCCATTAATAACATATTTATATTCTTATATCATAGGCACGGATTCATCAAGTTCGTCTCCATATCGATCATATTCAATGAAAAGGTATAACTATAATACACAAACACACATGTATGACAGTTATATATACATACTATATGGGAAAAGGTATGTACATACATAAAAATGTATGATTGTAGTTTTAGACTTGTGCTATTTATCCCAATCCTTTGGGCGCACAATCAAAATCTCTCTCAACATGATATATGATATATACGAGTTTAACCAACATCTCTTTAATAGTTGCTTGAGTTCATGATCTAATTAGTCAGATAACGATCGCTCTCTTCTATTTCTGGGCGGATATGCTAACGCTTATGCTAGCTCTAATTACTTACCATACAATTTAATTTGCTTAGGATTATAGATATAGGTATATCGTACAAGTGTGCATAGTATCTAGCGGTGAAATTATGACACTGTATTGTTTAATTACATAAAGAACACATATTACACCGATTGATTTGATTGTATACATACATACACACACATAACCATGCATTCATAATTTTATATGTACTTATGAATTTATTAAAAATATGTAAATAAATAAATACGAGTGTGTGTGTGTACTTTAAAAGTACTTAATATCTCTCTTAATATCTCTTTATATAAAACTGTCCTGACTGACTGACTGACTGATTGGTGATCAACGCACAGCCCAAACCGTAAGAGCTAGGAATTTTCACTGTAGCTATCTTATGTGATAAAGGTGTACGTTAAGACGGGGTTTCGGGAAATTCCACTCGCTAGTATGGAAAAATCGCGAAAAAACGTTTGTATGAAACTTTTTTGTTTACCATCCGATTGGCCTCAATCTCAATTTCAAAGTTCTTTGTTCAAATTAATTTGAGGGGTGTTTAACACTTTTCCAAAAATGTATTCCTCCTTGGTGGAAATGGGGGTCAGAGATTTGGTGGGTGACTTTTCGCGCTCAAATTCATTTTCAAAGCTCCATATGAAAAATAATTTGATACGGTAGAAATGCGATTTAAAGATTTTTTGGGCGAAGTTTTAAGAGCTTAATGAATACGTGTTTCAGCAATTTAGAAAATTCCACCCACAACAGTGGTTAATTAGCGAAAAACGTTGGTATGAAACTATTTTCTTAACCATCGGACCGGCCTTAAACTTATTTTCAAAGATCATTGCTAAAATGCATTAGAAGGGTGTTTCACACTTTTTGAAAAATCCAACCCTCGGTGGAAGTCGGAGTCAAGGATTTGGTGGGTAGCCTTTTGCCCTCAAATTCATTTGCATGGATCTACATAAAAAATCATTTGAGATGTGTTTCACATTTTTTGCAAAATCTAAGCTCCTTCGGTGGAAAGTGGATTTTAAAGGACTTTTTTTGAGAATTTTAAGCTGAGTCTGATTTGCATCAAACTTATTTTAAAAGCTCTATATAAGAATATAATGAATACGTGTTACAGCGAAAAGGGAAATTCCACTCGAAAAAGTGGTAAATTGACGGAAAACTTTTGTATGAGAGTAGTTTGTTTACGATCCGCTCAGTTTCAAAATCATTTTCAATGCTATTCGAGAACATTGTTTTTATAACATAAGTGCCATGGGCAATGCCGGGATATACCCGCTAGTCTTAATATAAATGTAGATACCTTTTAATAATTATTGCGTCAATGACTAGGGATAAATAGAATACAATATGAAATGAGGTTGTGATTAATTAATTGACATTCGACTTCCCAACTCTACTAAAAACAATACAGTGTCATATACATTTCAAACAAACATATTGTCAGTCATAATCAAAGTGACCATGGCAGAAAACCAAATTTTATACAAACTTCGTTTCGCACCGCCAAAAAAAATTGTAAATTCTCCTTAGTTATGTGGCCTAGGTTGATTTGATTTTCCTTTATGGTTTATGAACCCTGTAAATCATTAATATAGCCCAAGATGGATTCCATAATGCTTATGCATATAATTGTAGATGCATTTATGCATCTTCTACGACTTTTTAGATTAAAATCTGATTAAAAATAAGAAGTATTTAAATGACGGGCTCGAATCGGCGCGGTTCAACACCACTTTGCAGCCTTTCTAGTCCCTACCATCCATACATACATTTATATTTAAACAGTTATATTTGTAAATATATATTTGCACCGTAAATAAGACTTTGATATTAAGTTGGCAAAGGCAGCACCAGCAAAGCTTAAAGTTTTTAATAAAACCTATGCCAATATTATGTCTAGGTGTCCAAATGGAGTCAATTTGATGTTCGATCTTTATGAAATTTAACGCTTAAATGTGTGTATATACCAACTCACAATGGTTACAATGATATTTTGTCTTGAAAATGAATAGGATATGGACAAAAAATATAAACCTGCCCCTAAGCTCCTAGGTTAAGCAAATCGGAGGAAAATCGGAGGAAAAATAAGACGGACACGGCTTTTGCATAAAATAACATACCAATGAGGAGTAAACAAAACTAGAAAATTAATATATTTTTATCGGAAACTCTTGATTTTTTCTTCGATGAGTGAAGTGAGGAAGCCTGTGTTTCAGTGCCCCTAAGAACGTCAAAGTCTCACAAATACGGTTTACTTAATTAATTATCTCGTAAGTAAAGTGTAGTAGAAATGTAATAGAAGTTTTCAAAGTGTTCATAATGTGCGGCAAACGGTGTATTGTGTTTATGGTACTATATATGGATCTGTTCCCCTAGCTATATATTTTATTTATTAAAAAAGCGGTTAAATTCAAATTTAGCCCAGGACATGCATATATCCAAGCATGTGTATTTATATAACTTAAATGTGCATTAAAATTAGTTACATGATGTGCAATAAATTTTAAAATATTTTAATGTTTGAAACAGCTTTGCATCTACTATATTTGTTATTCTTGAAAATGAAAGGCTCGAACTCGCAATAGACCGCATTACTTGCTGTTGACTCTACTCAACAGCCAGACCAGCAACAAACAAGTAAGAGGTTCTAGTCGGGAGCTCCCGACTAGGGGATACCCTAAACCTTCTTCTTCCAACATCCAATGCATAAATATAGTCTATTTTAGAAGCTATATGTCAAGTTTGGTGACTCTAGCTCTTATTATTTACCAAAATTCCCCAAGTCAGGATATCGATATCGATTTTTATCGATTGCTTGGAAACTGTGTAAGTTATCGATTATCAAAAGCAAACTCGGCCTGCGCAGGCACTAGGAGCACCTACACTTTCGAGTCTCTAGCACTTATAGGTTGCGTTCATGGATTTGGACAGACGGAATATATATACTTTATGGGGTCGGAGATGCTTCCTTCTGCTTGTTACATACATTTGGATTTTGCACAAATGCGATATACCCTTGTACCCATTTTTAATGGATTCCGGGTATAAAAAGGTATTAGTAATATTACATTGAAATTACTTTTAGGTGCCCAATATATCCTTGGTTTAACCATACCATTAATATAAACCTAGTGAACCTATAGTGTCAAATCCCAACAACATTTACCTTAAACATTATCCACAATTAAATTAAGATCTTAAAATCCCCAGTGCACTGGGCCCGGCCGTTGGCTTACGTTTTCAAATAAAAATTTAGCTAAAACACCAGACACAGAAAAATGTATTAAAAATAAAAAATGAGATCCTATTAAACAATCAGTCTAAAGCAGGTTTAAATTAACATAACACTGCTGGTGCTATGAGGGAGCGTGAGATTTTAAATGAAATTTTGCAAAAATACCAGGCGACCAGCAAGGTCCAGCAGGTAGACGAATTAATAATGTTAATGTTATGAATGAAAAATAGCATTGCATACCCACAAGGTGCAATAAAAGCATGCATAATTCTGGATCGTTTCCGTGCTCATTTTGCAGCGATTCGGCTCTTTAGGTTCACCAGGACTAAATCATTGGTATGGTATGACCAGGGATATGTGGGTCTACTAGGTACCGTTGATGGGTAGGGGGTGGTTGGACGGATGCTGAAAGAAAAAGCAATTATATTTTTAGACTATTTCGGTCATTTAGGCTCTATAGGACGTTATCTTTGGTAGCGTAAAACCAAGGATAAATGGGTAATCTAAGAAACATTGGTTTGTTTGTATTTCATATGATTTCAGGTATGTTTATATTTTGACAATTTTTTGATAGGCTATTTTTATTATTACAATAGAAAAAATAAGTATTTGTAATTATTATGCACGTGAATCGTATTTAACAAATATATGGTTAGTGAAAATTAAATTTATGCAGGTATTTATTTACAAACAAGTAAGAGTTTTTAGTCGGGAGCTCCCGACTAGCGGATACCCTGAACCCTCTTCCTTCAACATCAAATGCATATATATATATTTTATTTTAGAAGCTATATTTCAAGTTTGGTGACTCTAGCTCTTATTATTTACCAAAATTGCCAAAAAAAACAGGATATCGATATCGATTTTTATCGATTGCTTGGAAATTGAGTAAGTTATCGATTATCGGAAGGTAGGAGCACCTACATCTAAAATTTCTCTAGCTCTTATAGGTTCTCAGATCCTTGCGTTCATACATACGGACAGACGGACGGACGGACGGACAGACAGATGGACATGGCTAAATCGACTCGTCTATTGATGCTGATTAAGAATATATATACTTTATGGGGTCGAAGATGCTTCCTTTTGCCTGTTACATATATTTGGATTTCGCACAAATACAATATACCCTTATACCCAATTTTTAATGGGTTCAGGGTATAAAAGGGAGTGTGCTTAAAAAACAAATTACATTTAAGATGCACCGATGATAATAGAGTGTATCCTTTGGTTCTTTTGGGAAGCTAAATTTGTAAATTTTTTTTTGTAATACACATGTACGTTATTGGGGTGTGTATGCTTAAAGGGATATAAAGTTATACATTATCAACTTTTTACACAACTGGCGTTTACCGCATAAATATAGGTATCAAATAATATGATAGATGAACTTAGATAAATATTAACATGTTTTTCTTTTATTTTGTTGTACTGTATATGTTTTTTTTTAAATATGTATATGTTAGATAGGGATAATGCTACTAAATGTATAACTTCTTATTAATAATCGAGTAAACTCATGTATTTAGAAAGTACATATGGGTTTTATCTGAGAGTTTGCGAAGGTTCGAGTATTTAAGTACCCATTGTCGGTTCCTGACGAATTTCTGATTTTAGTTTAACAAATTCCTTAGCGACTTCGTCGTTATTGCGCTGCGATAGTATTCTTAGAATTGTCCAACCAGTCTCGTCCATTTCGATGCGGCGCTGTAAAGGTAACCAACATGCGACCGATCCCTGTTATAAAGAAACATTTTTAAATTGTGCATAGAGACATATTTAAATACCATATTCAAGTGACCTTTTCAGATATATCCTTTAAAGGTATAACTGCAACTCCCACAAGTCGATCGTCTCGGGCGAAACAATAGTCCTTAACGCAGATGTGTAGTTCAAAGAAATCTAGTTGCTCCTCATTACCAATGGCGCTAAAATATAAAGAACAATATATTATATGCATATACCTTTGTAACAACAAAAATTAATCTACTCACAAGCTAAACGATTCGTTGTACTTGGGAGACCAGTTATTTGATTTTGATTTAGTCGCAAATTTTCTCTTTTTATCCTGAAGGTGCGGTCCGATTAGATTGATCTCCACAAATGGTCTGAACATTCCAGATGGTATTTGCCATTTCAGATCATTGGCAGCCACGACTGAAATAATAGATACAAATATAAATATTTGATAATAAAAAAGTAACAGTCGCACGCAAAGGAAAGTAAAAACTAAAGATATAAGATGATATGGTTTACCTTTAACGTTGACTTTGTGCTCTCCCGTGCCAGGATGTGAAAATAAGTCTATTTGCACTGAGATTTCACCAACGCTCTCTTCGGCGTTTTCAGGGTCAACTTATGATGTAAAAAAATTGCATTTAATATACTCTTTGACCTCAACAGTGGCTGGACTTACCTTCGTGCACTTGACTCGAAATGAAGGTTTTAATAAGGGTATCTGTCATTTGTGTATACAAGCTAAGTGCATACCTCAAACTCTGCAACTCCGATGACTTTTCTAGAAACGTCTTTTTCAGTCCATTACCACCGGCATGGAAGTATTGTTTTATTGTATCTAAGGCAACATCTAGCACGGCACATTGTTTGGGGGATAGGTTTTTTTCAACTTCTTTTGATATGTCCATAACACCGCTAAGAGCACTTTTAACGTCCTGTTTTCCAGCCATATGCGACTTGAACAAGCGGCCCATGTCTTCTATTTTTGCATTTGAAGCCAAATTCTTTGCATTATCAGTAAGATGTTTGAACATCATCTATATAGAAATATAATCGAATTAAATATAATTTGTCTTTGTAACACATTTTCAACCTACAGTTTTGTCAGTCATTGGAGGCAGGACAATTGTTTTTTCCAAAATTCGCATAACTATTTTCCAAAGTTCTTTAAGCAAACGTTTCAGCACTGTCTTTTCACAGGACTGGGCATACAAAGTTAAGGAACCATCAAGTAAGTCCATTAACGGTCTTAGCACATCGTCGGCTTCAACGGCCACCGCATTCCTTTGCACCGCCTGATTTCCGGCTGTTAGGGTTCCGCCACCTCCCTTGATCGAAAGCAGCATGTCACCAAGCTCTCGCACTGACTGAGTTATACGTGGTTCCAAGCTATGGAAGATTGAATTAAGTTATTCAAACAGCTAAAATAGCAAAAAAAAAAAAGGTAAGGCAGTCAACCTTATAGCAAATTGTGAAGCTAAATCGTCCAGAGCTGAGTTAAGGTTCTGCTGAAGTTCTTTAAGGATATTGGCTGCGTCCTCCTCTAGCTTATCACCTCCCATTGACTCAAACATTTTCTCCAATTGAACTCTTAGCTGCTGTATGTTGTTCATTAAAATACAGGCCTATGATAAGGTGTGAGGTGAATAAAAGACATATATATTTATATATAAATCAATTTACGTATATGTGCAATGACCAAACATTCGTTACAATGGCCAGCAAAATGCTTATCTGCAGAGTTTACTGTCCAGCAAGACCATCTAGTCGATAGTAATGTACTTACAATTCGTTCGTCCCTCAGATGCTCTGGAAACTCCATTTTCACAATATCAGCATAGGCAATTAGCACTTTTACGATTGTTTTAGCAAAACGCCTCATGTAACGTTTCCAAATTTCTGGATCTGGACACTCGAGCTTGCTAACAACATCGAAACATTGCGTCAGTTGTGTGAAAACGTCGACTACAGAATTCGAGAACAAAGCATGTTCACTGCTTTTTTGAAACTGATTGGATAAAATGAAAATGGAATAGGAGACTCATAAGAGTACATTTTGGATCGGTAATATCGTAAACTCACGAAGATTATAATAGAACTTGGAAAAATAAGAAAAAAAAAACATATGAAGATTAAAAATGCATACATAGATATAGAATGTAACATAGATAAGACCGCCCCTCCATTTTACAACATTCTTAGTAGAACTTATAATAATGAGCTGAAATGTTTTTTTCTTGACTTCTATAAGAGACATTTTCCAACTCGTAGATGTTATTTTATAGGCTTCATTCTCATTTTTAAGTGTTTTTTCTATGTTAAATAATTTGAAATAGAACGAATTATTTGGAAATGGAAATGGGTGAAAAGTTATATATTTCAATTTGAAGTAAAAAACTGCCACGAGTAAAGCCATTACGACCTTCATAATATTTCTTACATAATTGCAAGACCTTAAATATAATTCTACTACTTAGGATATTCACTCTTCGGAATGCCGAATGCACTTTGCCGAATAAACAAGATAAGGTCAGCTTACCCCGTCCTTTTTGTCACGGTTAAACGCACCATGAAGATATTCTAACGACACATCATCGTTCTCATTCAACCATTGCATTACGAAAGGCTCAAACCAGGCTGGGTACTCAGGTACAGCTCCTTTATATGGTGGCACCTCTTTCACATAATTACTGTATAGCCATTTAACACGAAAATGCAAATTCATATATGCAGATGACTTGCAAAGTCGATGCTGCTCGTGCTCTTCAAGCGCGTACTTCATGTCTACGGCAAAAAGACCCCACATAGTAGCAGCTGATAGCTAGGAACCAATAAATATTATTAATAGCAAATTGAGCAAATTACTACGACTAATAATTCATGATAAAATCAACGAGCTTTTTCTTTACAACACGCATCGATTTAAGCAACAAACCTGTCCAATATTCAGTTCCTGGGGGAATTGATTGAGCACTGTTCCATAACTGTTTTTGTCTTCATCAATAACAGAAACAATTAATGCAATAAGCTTGTGCCAGAAGTCTACACTGTCTAGTTTTGGGCCATGGTCATCGGTATCACGTTTCGTCTCGTTTGGATCCACCTGAGAAGATTTTTAAGCCGGTGGCAAAATTATCGAACAAGATCTTACCTGAAACTCCCTGTTGTAGAGCTCATAACAATTTTCAAAAAGGAATTGATAGGTGGATCTAAGACAAGCTTTTACGCAATCCTTGACAACTGTACTAGCTCTTGGTGGACTAGACAGCTCTTGAACCTGTTGAATTATAACTTCTTCAAATTAGAATTTCAAACTGAACATATAGTAGGTTTACTACACACCTTCATACGGAAAAATGTTATACTAGTCAGGAGGTCAACTGTCGACTTGAGATCCATAAGTTTTTCTTGACTAGAAGCGGGAAAGTTATTTCTATACATTGAGAGATCGATCCTCAGCGAGTTATGCAGCTGATCTAGCAATTTCACAAATTTTTCCTTCTGCAAATAGAAATTTTATTGTATGAGAAAATTGTAAAAGGTTAGAAAAAAAAAATTATATTATAAGATAACAAGAATACGTACCCCAAAGTTACTCGCTGCAAAGCGATCACTGGCCGAAACAGCTGAAGATGCAGTTGTGTGTGCATAATATGCATTAATATTCGCCAATAAGGTGCTCATCACGGCCGGCACTCCTGGGCATAGATACTTTGCGGAGAGACAATGGAAATGTGTCATTGCTTGATATATATTTTCGATGCCATAACGCATTGAGAATTCATCAACGATTTCTTCAGGAATTTCATCAAAGTACAGCTTCCATGCGTCATCGCCTTTTTGTATGGGTAGCTTGACCTAACCGTGTTTATACATATAAGTTAAGCCAATATTTTGTATTAGACGCTACACGATCTCACAAAAGACAATCGCTTACCATTCCGCTATTCTCTTCACATAAGTAATGAAAGAGGTTCTCATGCAGGCAGGTATACTGTACATGGTAGGGTGCCACCTTCTCCTCGCCCTTTATCTCAACGGAAATGTGTAGTCGAATAGCACCTGACACAGCCGACTTATCGGTACGCTTCTCCAAATTGTACCACACGTCCATTTCTCCGGACAGCGTTCGAACTTCAATTATGGTTTGTCCTAGGAAGTCATCTGATTCACGCGTCAGCTTTTGTCGCAGTTTTGACTTAAGATCGTTGTCCTCATCCCACACACGAACTTTGATACGATCTGAAGAGTTGTGGCATTCGCTGCACATCCCATGAATTATATTTATATGCATACGCATATGTGTATATGTATATATATATATATGTATATGTATATATATATATATATATATATATATATATATATATATATATATATATATATATATATATATATATATATATATATAATAATACTTAAAAGTTCGTTTACAACATCAAAGGCATGTGTGCATTAAAGATTAGCTTCAGACATTAGACATTAACATGCATGGAGAAAAACTCGAAACCAATTCCCAGAGCACTATATTCATAAAGTCAATTACTAAATTCTGTGCAAGCGATTTATGAAATACATGGAAATAATCGGGTGTTAAAAAAAAATAAAAACAATATTTGGGAGACATTGCTTATTTAACTGCTTATTATTTCCAATTATAATATGCATTTCGGAGTTTCGCAATTTTTGCATTGAAAGCACTAATGCAAATTCCTTCGTTCATTATTTTTATAGCCCTGCCTAGTGTATTATTATTTTGACAGATGTAAAGATGATTCCAAAAATCATTGAAATTTAATATCTTATGTATTTTTATCACCAGAGAGAATACTTACAAGTTTATTTGGTAAAAATCTGCATAGCTCACAAAATCATTAAGAATATCAAATAACAACATGATATATATTTACATATTATACGTTTATGAAAACGGTTACAGTTAGCAAAGTATTTTGATAACCACTATACGTACATTCTTATGAACCACAAGGATGTTGTTAGTTATTTATATTATATATCAATATATAAACAACAAAACATGTGGAATTGAGGGAAAAATATTTACTAATACAAACATATATTTAAGAACTCACCGTAGCACTTAAAACTTTGCAAAAACTATTAGAAGCAGAAAAGCCTAATCGATTCCACAGAGCCTTAATACCCGGTACCAAAGACAGTATAAACATTGTTTATATTGTCTTTGCGTGTACCAATGCAAAATATTTAATGCAATTAAAAATCTTCAGAGATACACAAAGCTACAATATGATATTCCTGAATGTTAAACGTATACATTTCCTCGATACCCTTCTCATTTAATAAAAATTAATAAAGTATCATACATATGTCGTAGAAGCGGTTGTAAATTAATTTATTGTATCAAATGACTGTTTTTCAAGGTATCTTCACCAATTAGCAACTACGAGCTTAATAATTCTCTTTACAAAGATGCTTTATCATCGATGTGCCGAAGATATCCATTCTATCTAGGGTAATCACATCTCAGAGATTATAAAAGCTGGACACAGACATATACCCCTTTTTTAATAGGTTTGGGTACATTCCCTCATTCTTTAATTTATGAAAACCATATAGAAGTGTTTTCTTTCGGTATTTAATATATATATCAAAGCATAAAACAGAAGAACCACGGCCGCTGTGAAATGCACAGCGCTCAAGCACAGATTTAACCTCTATGTGTTCGCTGTTACGAATTTATGGATCCTATTTATGTATGCATGCATGTATTATAATAAGGCAGGATATCCTACCTATCCAATTAAACCAAAAGATCAAGAGTGTAACTAAAATTTGATGGCTATCAAGAGAGGCAAAAAGTTGAAAGAGAAGCACGCCTCAACACACTATGTGTTTAAGCACACATACTGATGCAAAGAAATAGCAAGTAATCGATGGGTCAAGACCAGAGCGATAATTAAATATATTATAAAAGAACAGAGAAAGAGTGCGTGTTATATGTACTATTCGTGTGGGTGTACAAACAGTTGTCAATTGTGGTCTAAAGTGAACGTATAAGTACGTATACGAATTACATACATTCAAATACATATATACAGATAGAACACAAAGAAAGCGGAAGAAGAAACATTGAAAATACTCACAAGTGAAACTTCTCGTTCCACACAGGGTTTAGCTCCTGGGGCATTGTGCGCGTTCGTTTTTTCACCTTGCTAACTTGCACCGTCACATATGGATCACTCGTACCGCTTTTATCCTTCGCTATCAGGCCTTGAGCACAAATCACTGCACAGTTCATCGGATCGGTTGATTATATATTTTTGGCATATTCATTCGTTTCAACCAGAACCCCAAAAAAGTTCAGATGTTGGTAATAATTATTCCGATCGGGTATTGTTATTACCGACGATCGTGATGAGGAAGTAACGTAAGTGTATTGTTTTTGTGGGTATATGTATCATTTTGGGTTTGTGGATTATGTTCAAGTTTATCGAGATTGGTGTGTTTTTAGGTTTTTATTGGGGTTTGAAACGAATAAAACCGTTTTGATATTTGTTTGTTATTTTAATAAACGTTTCCAATTGTACATTTTTATTATTATTATTATTTTTTTGTTTGAAGAATTGATAAGTTGTTGTTCAGTTTTGTTTATCAAGGAAGAAAGAAGAAGAAAAAAACGGAAGTTGGTTTTTTATTAAATGACCTTCTTTAAACATCTAGCAATAAAAATGTTCAGGCAGTCGCATTGACTGATACTGCCCAATATCACTTTTATTACGTGGTAAGCTAAAAAAATGCAACGGCACAAACTCTTTGTGAAACTCTTTTTATTTTTATGTACAAACAGATTTACGCATTAACAACAAAGTGGACAACTAACAAATTAAAGAATAAACAACAAAAAACCAAAATTATCAGAGATAGTGAAAACGTGCGTTTGACACATATGCACGTACATACATACGTACGTATGCTGTGCACAGAAGAAATCTGATAACAGAACTTAAAAATTTATTCTCGGACCTACAAAGTGCAGTCTCTGCAACAAAAAGGTTCATATAATATTCTAAACGTGCAATATGAATATTCATACATACATATGTATACGACTGAGCTGTTTTTTGATCACAAGTTGATAGATCAATTGAAGAATATCGAATGTGATAGATTACAGTACATATTGCTTAGTGTTTTTTGTTTGTTAGAAAGGTAAAGGCAGGATCGAGCAGGCTTGGGTTGACATTGTGCACGTTGTATGTGTTATAGGGTGTTCTGGTTGGCGGTTGCATAAGCAAACAGTTAGGTACTATGTACATCATAGTTAAGGACAGCTCCATTGCAAAGACCAAAGATTAAGTTACAAAGCATATTCAAACCTTGGGTTTAATTATTCTTTCATATTCTGCTGTTAAATTTATAAAATCTCTATACAAAATAATTATGAACGCTCTAATCGAGTGTGCTCGACTGCAAAATCCCTTTCATTTCGCCTTTTGAAGTCTTCAATAAGAATTCACGAAGTATAATGCAGAAACTTATACAGATGACATTCAAATGTGTGTATATAGCACAAATTGAAGGCTTTTTTTCTAGCGTTTGTAGTTTTCGAGGGCGTAGTGTTCATTCAGACATCTTTAAACCGACTCAGCTCGTCGATCTAATCAAGAATCAAGAATATTTGCACAAAACCAATATACCCTTTTTTGTCCATTTTAATGGGTACAAGATATAACAGAGATTTTGAAGCTATCGCATCCCATTTCCACAAGGATTCACTAAAAATTAAATTGAAAGCAAATTTCATCAATTTCCTAGAATATATACCAGGTCTCACAAATCCAAACGCTTTTGTAATCTAATTAAATATGTGTACATTATCATCAACTAATATATATTTTTCAATGAGAATTTGCGTATATACTGGGTAACCAAAAAAAAACGGCTGCTTTAATTAATATAAACAGAGAAGTATATTGCATATTAGAGTGTCTTTAGAAAGTGTTTCCTTAATGTTAAAGTCAGAAGTAGAGGGTAAACGGGAGTAAAGTAAGAGACTGAGCTAAGAACAGTTTAGTAGTAGAGAAGAATGAGTAATATCCTTAGTTGAAATCAAAGGTGAAACATAAAAGTATTATGAAATTAAGGGTAAAAGAATGCTGTGTCATACACTGCTTAACTTGTTGGTTAATTGTGCAACTAAATTGATTTTTTAGGCTCAACTGTCACACAGAATGTATAAACTAAAGGGCAGTCATTTTATGGATCCATAGACCAACACACATAAAATATATTTGAATGACTGGCATGCATATACTGAATTAACGCAAACTTTAGACCTGCTTTAGCAAAAGTTGTTCGTTATTTAGAAACTATTTGTTTGCATACTTTAGATGCGTAGGATAGTATTTAACAGGTGGAAGCGTCAGAGTTGGGTATTGCCACAAATCTAAAACTTTGCTTCATTAATGTTCCACCCTTCCCAAACTTCACGCTCAATAAACAGACGCATAGACTCTGCGCTTCTCCAACCGGATTAATTGAATTAAGAGTATTAAACCTAATTACTAAGTTTAACAGCTCAATTTCCACAAAATATTATTATGTCTGTTTTAAGAACTGACCAATTTAAATTTAAATATACCATCAATCAATCGTCTTTCCTGATTACGCTTATTGGTAGAATATATGTATATTGTTAAGTTTTATGCGAGAAAAGTTGGGTTATAGAAATCGCATATGGTTATAGATGTATGTCACATATCCTTCTATGTGGTGGCAGTTAAGAGCTCGCATTTGTCAAAGTAGATTTATACGAAACTATGAAAGAAACATCTGAAAGGGATGCATAAAAACCATTCGAAATCAAATGAAAGCATTTCTCTTTTTCAGTATTGTAGTCCGCTTTGAAAATATTATTTATTTGGATTAATAATGGTGATATGTTTGTATCAATATCAAAAAGCAAATAAAAAAATTTGTTTTTATGATTTTTAAAAATATTTTCATTTAAAATGTGTATAATGAATTATATACAATAAAGATATTTATAAGGTATGAAATCTATTTAGATATATAAGTAAGTGTTTTACGCCCCTTTAAATTTAACTTTGCTGCAGAGGAGGATATATGAAAGTAAATAGTGCAGAGTATTCATTTTCAAAAAATATATAAAAGGTTTACTACTGGTTTATAGAGTTGAGTTTGCAAAGAATAATTATTATTTTTTTTTAAATCGCTTCTAATAACGAATACTTAGTAATTCTTTATCAGAATTTATATCAAATTTAACCTATGTTTTGTCACCGTTATTGGTGCAACTTAACTTCATTTGTTTAACTTTTATTCAGATCAATTCATTATTGTATGACATGGTTATCAACGATGTTTGGGACTCATGCTGCAAGAGGAAAGCTTGCCTATTTATAGGTATATAATCTGAATAAATAGGGAAGGTTAACTGTAATGTAGCAACTAAACCATTGTAATTTAACCTTGTTAACTTTGCAATGGTGGAGGATATTGGAGATAATATTAAAGTGGATCCGTATTGGAATATGAAACCGCTCAAAAAGTACTAACAATTAAATTAAGGCATATATATATATAGTCGATAGCACTCGACACGAAATTACTCTGTACCCAGTTCAATAATATTACATTTGACTCTAGTTTCTTGACAAGTTTCTACGTAAACTAATAGATCAATATAATTATTAGCAGAAATATATGGTATCCATAATATTAGTCTCTAAAATGGTAAAAAGTGAGTTATTTAACATTTAAAGCAAATATTATCTTGCAAAGCATGTATAGTTTGCTAGCTAGGCGATCAGAAATGGTTCATAGAATACAGTCAATCTGTTAAGTCTATTTCCACACCCTGATTAATACCCTGCAATTTATTGTCCGTTTTTTTTGGGTACAGAGTATGTAAAATTGTATATAAATCATAAATAATCGCAAATACCAAATGGTATTGGCCGTGTACCTGTAATTGTTAATTTGCATGACCATTTAGATGTTCCCTCAACAGTTGCGTGCTCAGCCTGTTCTAATGAATCTATGTGTGTATCTGGATCCACCCCGAATGTCATCCTTGAATTGAATTGATATGCATATATGTATGATAAGAACTATATATATTGCAACCATTCAATAATTTAGCACTAACAATGTCTTATTTTCGATTTAATTTGGGCTAGGCTGGTGCGCTATAAGTCATCCATAGTCTATTTAGATATAGTCTATAAGTATGAACGGACAAAAACCAAGTGATAGCGATTACAAAAAATAACGAAATAACGAAAATAACGAAATAAATTTCAATGCAGTTACCAAAGCACCACAACATGAATGGTACCTTTGTTGTCATTTAAAAATGCGTCCACTACTATAATAGACTGAGAGTTCTCTGAATTCTCAGGAATCTAATCTCTTAACTCAGAAACTTTTTAGGTTTACATAATGTGAAAGATTCCAGGCCAAAGAATTGTTTTTTTTTTGTTTTTTTTTTATGATCTTATGTAAGACCTGTTTCGGGGGAAAGTCCATTGTCCTGAGTTATCCTTTTAAAGTTGTCTTCAAGGTATTCTTATACTATATATTTATGTACAGTATACGCATTAATAATTACTTATACTATCAATAAAGTAATGTAATAGATATAGATATCTTTGATTAACAAATGCTATGACTGACGGAAGCACCATTAAGAAGTAAAACATATTTAAGTATATGGTGTGTATACTTCACAAAAATACATATGTTATACAAAGTGGACTTGGGCAACTTCGCTTGAACAAAATTGATCGATATGAATATTGATCCCACTTCTCTACTCTTATTCTGTGCAACCCTTATTCTTAGCGCGATATGTCAACAAACACATCGTATAACCTTGTTCCAATCACAAAAAATTGCTTAAATTGGATCGTGGAAAGAGTCTATCAAATATTACTTTATGTAGCTTTGCAGGCTGTTGTGAATACCTCAATAGTAATCTTCTTATCTTATTATCATCACTTGTGTGCCATGTTTTTACTCTTGCTGAGTGATTGATTAAATACATCTTATGCACTTATACTATGTTTGTATATTATGTGTTGCAATTCGTCTGTATGTGTACAAAGAAGTTTACAAACATTCATACATGCATACATACCATTAATTAATTTATATATATATACATATATATATATATATATATACGGATATATAATTTACGTTATATATATTATACGATCAAAATTGCAAATACATACATTCATATTCACGATTAGTAAGGTTTAATTCAAAATGTCAAATTATGTTCAAGCACGATATGAATATTGATCCCACTTCTCTACTCTTATTCTGTGCAACCCTTATTCTTAGCGCGATATGTCAACAAACACATCGTATAACCTTGTTCCAATCACAAAAAATTGCTTAAATTGGATCGTGGAAAGAGTCTATCAAATATTACTTTATGTAGCTTTGCAGGCTGTTGTGAATACCTCAATAGTAATCTTCTTATCTTATTATCATCACTTGTGTGCCATGTTTTTACTCTTGCTGAGTGATTGATTAAATACATCTTATGCACTTATACTATGTTTGTATATTATGTGTTGCAATTCGTCTGTATGTGTACAAAGAAGTTTACAAACATTCATACATGCATACATACCATTAATTAATTTATATATATATACATATATATATATATATATATATATATATATATATCTATATATATATATATATATATATATATATATAGACGGATATATAATTTACGTTATATATATTATACGATCAAAATTGCAAATACATACATTCATATTCACGATTAGTAAGGTTTAATTCAAAATGTCAAATTATGTTCAAGCACGACATATTCAGTTAGGCACATTTTTGTTAAGTTGCAAACCTGTGATTGCTATCTTCGCCGACCATTTACTGGTTCCATCCAGGACGCTTTGCTTCACAGCCTTCATATGACCAGTATGGCTTTTCTCTTCAATGCTGAATACGGCTCTAAATACACATAGTAGTATGGGCATAGTACAGTATAGAAAGTTAAAGTTTTCGGCTTTGATTGTGTTATATAACGCAGCATTTTACTGTTGCGAAATGGTAACTATTGGTAAAAATAAAGGTATCTGTGCTTGTCCACGCACAATATCGGACTACAGAAATCTAGATATTTTATGAAAGAGAGCCTTAAAATCTCGTCCTTTTCTATATACATCCATAGAACAGTATGAATATCCGCACCAGCCAAATGGGCTTAACCCAAGACATTACCTGATCAATTCAAATATTTCTGGTTTTTCACGTTCCCGTTGCTTCATGCGGTCCTTCATGGCGGTTATGATGGAGTTAGCTTTATCTTCGGCACCATGCTTGGAGCTCTTCTCAGCGGCACCTGTGCAACGCAAACGAAATTGTGCATTTAGGTTAGGAACAGTATCAGCAACACAAACAGAATGAATAGCAGAAAATAACCGAAAACGGAAAAATTATAACAAAATGGTTCATAACTTACGTTGTAGACAGTCGGCGTTTAGTAAATCCTTGCACTTTTCGTGACACTTTACGCCGCACTCGGTGCATCGTACTCCCTGGCGGGCAATGCCCCAAAGTAAGCCCTCGCACTCATAGCAATAAGTTGGGGAGGTGGCCGTCCACAGTACAAAGTTATGTGGGGTGGTTGATGATATTGGGTAGATGAGTGCCTGCAGCGCCTTTTTGTAGACATGCATTTTCTAAATTGATCGAGTATGATAATAAAACAAAAACACAATTATACGTTGCGATCATAGCAGGATAGATGGGAATCCTGCATATCCAGTGGATATGTGTTTATTTGATTAAACTCTCTCACCAATTCTTCATCATTAAGCGTTGCTCGGGGAACTGCCGACGTCAGTCCGGCATTACGTTTCGTGGCTGCCATTGTCTAAGTATTCACAAATCGACAATATTAGAAATGAAAATATTAAAAATAGGAATTTTTATAAGTCGGGAGACATGAGTTAATTGGTACTAAGAAAAACAAAACTAAGTAAGCTTCGTGGAAAGCTTACTGGTTATTGTAATTTAGAACAGAACAAAGAAGACTTATACAAATAAATTCCATTATAGATATAATGCTAAATTCATAATGCAAAAACTGCAAATATAAAAGTGCATGTGAACTATATTCAAATATATAAGTAAATAGTTATGGATCAATATTTTGAAGTGCCCATATAATTCATAAATAAGGGTACATTTATGTTAAGCATTTCATAGGCATGAGAAACATATCAGAGCCTTAATATATATTCTCTATTAATTTCTCATTATTCAAGGGTTTGTGATTCTGTAACTTCAGAAAAATATTTATGCATATATTGCCCTCGATATATATAAATATTCGCTAATTTCAAAATTTTTATGAACTGACGGTTATGTATGATAACAAAGCGTAATAACTTGACTCTGCACAGTATATACTACCATATAGCGTATAATGTAAGATAAATAAAAAAGTTAATACTCTTCAAAGTTAATAGTAAATGATTAAAACAAATTTCGCATGCATATTCCTAAGAAAAAATGATTTAATTTTCTAAGGTTTAGAAAAATTTAATAAAACAAAATTTTTTTAAACTCAACGTTGTTTGCATGGCCTCAAACTACTTTTTGAACGTTGTTCTATATCCTATATAAAAATATCAGAATTTAATTTACTTCCTCTAAGATTTAGGACAACTGTAAAAATATAAACGCTGCGTACTAAATAATTATATGTAAATTACTATTTGAAAAGCAAACGCAAAACTTTGCGAATACGAATTAAAATGGAAAAAAGGTTTAAACATTTTGCATAGAAACATGTGAGGTGAATTTAAAAAATCTTAATTGAAAAATGTGACAATTCGATAATCGTTCTATACCTTGAGCACCTGTAATCCAATAAATCATTTTCGTCGTACAAAAGAAAACAAACGTTTAACATTGTACAAAATGTATGTGTATATTATGTGTGTGCATGTGTGTATGCGTGTATGTGTATGTATATGTGTTTGTGTGTATGTGAATGTGTGTGTATGTGATGGAAAAAAAATAGGACGATTATTGGAGAGTGGAAATTAAGTTAGAAAGGAAATAGATACATACAATAGATACAAGTATATACAGTGAACAATAAAACTTACCAGTTCAGAGACAAGGGGAATAGATTTTCGCCTTGGACGAATGTCGGGCATGCTGTCAATATTACTGTAGAACGGATTATCACCCGGATGGCCATTGGATCGCAAACTAACATCACCTGTTCCGGTGCCATTCTGTAATAAATAATGTTTCAACTTGTTTATTTTTTGTTTGCTCTATTAATGTAGCTATTGATAATATATATTATGGCTTCTTTCTATGCTTTTATCCACCGTAGAGATCCAGTTCTGTAGCTCGGAGCCTACACTTTGTATTGGCCAAAACCAACTCAACATTAGCCCGAAATAAACATATTAAAACAAGTAAGAGGTTCTAGACGGGAGCTCCCGACTAGGGGATACCCTGAACCCTCTTCTTCCAACATCAAATGCATATAGATATTCTATTTTAGAAGCTATATGTCAAGTTTGGTGACTCTAGCTCTTATTATTTACCAAAATTACCCAAAAAACAGGATATCGGAATCGATTTTTATCGATTGCTTGGAAACGGAGAAAGTTATCGATTATCGGAAACAAACTCGATCTGCGCGGGAACTAGGAGCATCTACATCTAAGTCTCTAAGTCTCTCTTCTAGCTCTTATAGGTTCTGAGATCCTTGCGTTCATACATACGGACGGACAGACAGACAGACATGGCTAGATCGACTCGGCTATTGGTGCTGATCAAGAATATATATACTTTATGGGGTCGGAGATGCTTCCTTCTGCCTGTTACATACATTTGGATTTTGCACAAATACAATATACCCTTATACCCATTTTTAAAGGGTTCAGGGTATAAAAAAAACATACAGGAGGTCTATGTGTACTGTCATTTGAACGGAAAGTAATATTTTCATCCTTGTTGAATATACCATGTTTGTATATTATTATACCCAGATGGGGAAGTTAGGCTTAAAAAAAGTGTTATCTTGAAATATAAATTTTAAAAATTCTTAAAAAATTGGAAAAACTAAATCGAACTTTAAGGTGGTTTTAATATTTGTGTTTTAACTTTAATACATCAATTTACCTTCTCCTTATCTTTTGACAACTCTTCTTCCTTCATTTTGTCCAGATTGTTTTTTTCCTCGATTTTACGCTCTTTCAATGTTTTCAGCAATTTCCACTTACTGCTGCTTAAGTTGACCCCTGCGCTATTTACAGTACCCGCCGGGGACCCCGCGACACTCGAGGTCAATTCAAGGAGTGGAGGCGGAGTATTGTTAACTGTCGGTAACACATCGAGAGAATTGGTTATCCGAAAGTTGTCAGTCGGCAAACATACTGGCCCATGCGACCCACATACTACGCCAGTTAGGCTGTTGCGTTGGTCCCTTAAATCGGCTCCATGCACAGAATTTTCTTTATGACCCAAAAATGCATTTTTACTCAAAGACAGATCATCTGCTATTTCGTCCTCAACCAAGTCCACATCATCACTCAATGCAGCTGGCGTATCAGGCCCTGATGTGACACTGGAAGACTCGTGCACGATATCCAATTCGATGGAATACTCGTCCATTAATGTAACAGCATGAGCCTGTCGATCGAGCAGGGCTTTTAACCCGTTTCCACTAGAAGATCTCAGTTTTTGTTTGTATTCGTATTCATCCTCAGACGAGTATGAGGAACTTGATACCAGTTGCGAGTCGATAGGAACGATGTCATGTTCGGCTGCGCGAGGATGTGCCCCCTTTCCTCTTTCGCGCCTCTTCTTTTTGAAACGTTTGAGTTGTTTTTCCGACACCGATGCATCTGCAGCTGGGAAAGTTTCGGTGTGATGTAATGTCGAGGCTTGGCCAATGTTATGTGAGTCTCGGAACACTGGTAGCTCCTTGTTAGCATCTTTGCCAGGTCCGTTCGTCTCCAGATCGGAGCTTGGTATCTGATATTCGTTATTAACATCTTGCCAAGCGCTATGCATATCCAAGACTTTAACCAACTTTTCACCACCAAGCGAAGGTTTTTGCTTGCTCAAAAGTTCAAATTCCCTGCCCTCAGTAGGTGCATTAGTGATGTCAGCGATGCCAGGCCCGTTATTGACATCACTCTCATTAGTTCCAGCCATATCGGGTTCCATCTTAACTACGCACCTGAGCTCGTTCAGCACCTGAGACATCTTGTGCTTAACGCTATCATCCGGTACATAGTCGGTCTGAGCAAGTGCATTCTTTTCCGAATCCGTATAATAAATACTGTTACCCTCAACACCACTCATGGCTAACTGACCAATCTGCGTAAATAGCACTTCGTTGTCGGGATGCTGCTCAAAGCCATCCGGGTCTGGTGCTACCGCTGCCGCAGCGGCTGCTTGAGCCTCAGTCCGCTCTTTCTCAAGTTCCTCAAGTTGGCGCAATTCGTAGCAAAAGTACTCGTCGTCCGTGTCAATGCTGTCCTCAGTGCTCTGACGTCGAGACGAGGAAAGTGTGCGCCCGGAATGTTGGCTGCGATTGTCATCGTCATCCCTCAAGCTATAGCAGAGACTGTTTGGAATGTCTAACGATTGTTGTGTGGCCAAAACTGTTCCCCGCCCAAGCTGCGGCAGCCCATTTAAGTGGGTTATCGTAGTGCTCGTTGTAGTTGGGATTTTCTCTACAGACTTCACACTGCACTCCTTGTCATCGTCATAAACTAGGTTGGATTTTTGTACATTATTTGAAATGCCTGGAAATGCTTGTGGCATGCTAGCCTCATGGGGCGTTTGAGTGTTAGAAATTTCATTGGTTTCAACAAATATTTCTGGCACTTGGTCACAGTTGTTGAATTGTTGCATTGAATCGAATGTCTGATCCAACTGAAGATCGTCCCCCGTTGAGAGGGGCATGGGCATCGGTATTGATGGCGATGCGGCTGTTGTCGATTGAATTCTCTTTAGGTCACCGACAACGGCGAATAAATTATTCACCATATTTACTTGCAAACTACTATCAGGCGTGTCTTCATAATAATTATCGTCCCGATTTTCGGTTGCTGTAGTAGGATCATAGTTATCATCGTTATCAGAGTGGACCGACAAGTCTTGGACTGCCAACTGCTGATTGGCCTCAAACTCGCTGGTCGCTGAGTCATCGTTGTCGGAGGATGTTAAGTTTGGGACTTCTATTTCGGTATCTGAGATGCTAGATCCGTGGCGCAGACTAAAGCTGTGCCGCTTATACGATTTAGCCTTCTGCATTAAACTATTCATTTTGGTCGAAAACGAGCGATTCTTTTGCTTATGAGTTCGAACTGGGTTCGAACAATCTGGCGAAATCCGTCCAGAAGGGGTAGACGTAGCTCGTTGTATTATTCGCATCGGCAACTTTTGAATACGTTTCGATAGCTCAAAATTACTATGAACGCTGCCGTGGGACCGTATGTGAGCAGAGGCTGTAACAAACGGATACGAGCCTGCCTGGCCACGCACTTGCATCTGTGAGCCCTTTGTCTGCACATCTCCACTGGGTAGGGAGTGGGATCGGTTGTACCTTATCGGTCGCTTCAATTTCAAATTACCTGGTAGTAGGTTGGTAAGCTTGTTCCACACTTTGGGTGATTTCGATTCGACTGGCTGCATCCGGATTTGCTGGTTACCGTTGCTACAGATATTGGTCGATGATTGAGATGTGGACTGAAATTTCATCTTAGTTGGATAAGAATTCACAGATTGTTGATGAGCCGATGGCCTATCGCACGGCCCATCTAAATTTGGATGGCGGAAACGTTCGTACTGATCAAAGCCCATATAGTCTAAATTATTGCTGCTGTTATAGTCGGCGATGCCGTTGAATGTAGGATAATAAACTAGTCGATCCGTTAGGTGAGGCTTACGAGTTTGATCAATATCAGTTTCCAGATAACCAGATAACTTGGACATACGAACCTGACCCGATTGCGTATTGCCACTCGCCGACAAATCTCTTTTGGATTCATCCAGTTTCACAGATAAGCTCTGTGGTATTTCATTCTTTAAAATATCCGGTATACGATTTGCGCTAATCGTTGTTTTTGAATTCATATTGATACTGTCCAAAAATCGATCAGCGCTTTGCTGTACCTGAGACGATGCTTCTAGCTGCTGTTGATCCCATTCAAGCATTTCATCAATTGTGCAAATGGTTTCATTGTCATTTGGGTTTGCCTCAGATGGCAGCACATCAAACATAGATTTATTTTCATACACTGAACAAATCGGAATATTTTTCGATAGCTCATGTATATAATTAAGATTTTCTTCCGAAAACACATAGGCAGTGCCTAATTCAGAATGTTGATTTTGCTGTTGCTCCTGGAATATATTGATGTTGGACTCAGCGTCAATATTGATTACTTTATCAGCGATTATAGCGCTTTTGGAGTTAACGTCTGGACCCGCTTGCAAGTCCAGCATCATCTGAATCATATTCATGGTAATATCATTGTATTTGTTAAAAGATGAGCTTCCATTATGAATATTTAGAGGCACGGATCCGGGTGAATTTGGTGACCAGCCACTCATTGAAGATAGCCCAGAGTCTGACTTGGCCTGCCGTGACGGGGATTTGAGAGGCTGTGGTTGTTGTTGTTGCTGTAACACCTGTTTTGCATGCGCTTCTGCACTAAAAGGATTAACAGATATGTCTAAAATATCATCGAATCCGTTGTCATTGGGAGCTGGTGGTGGAGGACTTGTTCCACTAGGCCCCAGTAGAATATCATCTAAGTCAGCGGAAGCTTTGTGTTTCTCTGGATTTTGAAGGTGTAACAGAAACAACATACTATTGTGGCGTTCGAGACTTTTCTTTAGGGATCTAATGTACTCATCCTGATTGTAAATATTTGTTGAACTTGAGGCTTTCTCAACAATGCTGAAAATTTGCCTATGTCCTGGACTTAACAATATTTGAGGACTGACACTGCGACTGGTGGGTTGATGATTATGACTATATTCGCTATCTTCACCTATAAAATTATCAACATCCAGTATACGGCTCTTTGTTATTTTTTCAATATTTTTTTTGCGATTTATTTCAATCTCTTGAGTCTCCAGCAGTTTCAATTGCTCATCTAGATCTGAGTTATTTCGTAGCAGGTGGGCACTATATTCATTTGTCATAGAAGTTTCTCTCAAGTTTACTTGGCAATTGTTTCGGTGAATTAAATGCTGTGGGATATTTGTACTTGTACTTGAAGTTGTACTTGGGTTTGCACTTGTACTTGGGGTATTTATATATTTGGTATTTGTTATTTTGTATTCTTCAAACGAATTGCCGACTAACTTCTTTAGAGTATCGATATTCTTATTAAATTTCTTCATGACAAGATCAAACTTTTCATCCACTTCCATGACGCGCAGACGTCGCAGCTCTTCAGCCATAGTGACAGGGTTTAACAACAATAGTGTTAGATTCTTGTCAACCTGATTGAGTTTCTCAAAAAATGTCTGCTCAGATCTAATTGTCTGCCGGAGCTTAAGGATTTGAGATGCAGATAATGATTGCAAGTCACCTATTTTATTTATTTCTCTTATTATAATGTCAGTCATGCAATCTAGAATAGCAATATTCTGGTCATTAAGACTGCCGGCATCTTTCGAAGATGAGGAGTTTGGTGACCGTCGATTGTCTCTATCGGATTGCGCTTGTGTCAAGCGATTGGTACTCGGCTTGTTGGAAAATATTGCTTCCTCCTTATTTAAGAAGTGTTGATGAGACTTGGCATAATCAATATTTGGGTTATCTCTGCTACTAGACGCCTGGGCAAGTATGCTTTTCAAATTATTGATCATATCCATTTCGTTCTTATGATGTTTCTTTTTTCGATGTTTTCGTAACTCTTTACCCTTATATGTGTTCTCAAAAGCTGCAGGTCTCTGTATTCCAACGATTGATTTATCAACAGATGTAGTACATTCTGTAGTTTGTTTAAAATCTACATTTTTCATCTGCTCCTCTTTTCCCTTCAGGATCATCATCAGAGAAGATGTCGATTGGCCAGTATTTAAGGGCAACCCTGGGATATGCTCGTGAGTTATTTTTGCCTGCTGTAGCAGCCGCTCCATATTGGATATTTCTGTAGTTAAATTATTCTCTCGATACGCTTCATTAAGTTTTTTGTAAAAATTTTCGTTCATTTCACCATCGTCTGTCGCTTCCGGCTGCAAATTTAAATTTGTCCCTCCGGTATCTTCAATAGGTTCAATTTCGTTCCCTCCTTGACCGGTTTTAACGGCGGCTAATCGAAAAAACTGCACCTCTTCGGTTAGTTCGCCGAGTTCCTTTGATGAAGTCAACGCATTAACATCGGATGCTTTCTGTCCCATTTCTTGTCCTCGTATTGACCTGACATGACGTAGGCTACCGTTTACTGAATGTCCAGCGGATGCGGACACGGAAGCGGAAGCGGAAGCCACTTGTTCGAGTACCCGCTGTCCATTCAAAAACTCCTGCAATAGTTCAGCGCGCGCATTGTTCGCCATAATCTGTTGCTGCTCGTACATTAGTAAATCCGATTCGGAATAAAGCTTTCCTCGGGTTCGTATATGATGTGCGCTAAGACCATCTGCACCGCCTGCTACATTCTTAAGCCACGAGCACTCATGTTCTTCTATATCGAGTTGCTTATCATCCCTAGCCTGTTCCACACCACTATCCTTTAAGTTAATCCCTGACGATCCGTTGTTGAACTGCAAAAACAGGTCATCGCTGTTATTATCCGTCTCTAAGACATACGTTGCATCATTAAAATATAAGTCGCCAGGAATGGTATGTCCATGCTCATGGCCATCTATGATTAACTCTAAGCTGTTCATCTGGGTTTTCGCCCCATGGCAGTGTTTCAATTCCTCTAGTTTATGGCGAAAATCTTGTTTTTGGGACTTTGACTCCAAGATATCAATATTGGCATCCGATTCCAGTTCCATTGGTAAGAGCTGATTATCTACCAAAAACGAAGCAAACGGAGAATTGGCATCTAAGTCAATTTCTTGGTGTTGTTGTTGTTGCTTTGCCGCAGCGATGAGACCCATTAGATTGCCCATCACTGATTGTTGCTCCACGGATATGTTCTCCAATTTTTCTAACCTTATCCAAATCTTACCGTACTCATTGGAGAGTAAGTCAAGTGCTCGCCAAGCAAACTTCAGCTCTGTCTCAAGCAAACTAATGCGCGTCGCTATCTTATCCATATAATCGGATATAATATAGTCCGAGTGCTGCTGCGAATTGTATAGCTGGCATAATTGCTGTTCGCTTCTAATGGACGCCATACTGCCGTTATTCAGGTTGGATCTAGACATAGATATCGGCATGCTATCAGTGACTAAACTCAACTGAGATTTATTAAGTGCCCGTGGCGTAAAGCATTTTGCCTGTTGCTGCTGAAGCTCCGTGTGTTGCAAGAAACTTTTCGCCAGTGTCTGTGCCTGTGACTGCTGCTGTTGATGCTTAAACTGCTGGAGGGGATGCTGCTGATGTCGGCTCTGCAGCTCCGTGTGTTGCAAAGATGTTGTCGCCAGTGTGTTTGCCTGTGCCTGCTGTGACTCCAGTTGATGCTTAAGCTGCTCTTTGATCTTAAACTGACTGTAAAGAGCATTTGCGGCAACGCTGTAAGGTTGCGACTGCGTCACCGACTGTAAATCAATTTTGGCTTCAGCTCCACTTAGATTCAATGACGAAGTAGCCGAAGGCATCGCAAAATTTGACTGCATTCCCTGATCCTCCATGTGTTTTTCCGTAAATAGCGCTGCTGGCAATAAGTCCGTACACATGGATTCTCCAAAAGCCGCCTCAAAATTGGATGGCCTGGGAGATGTTGATGTTGACGGATCAATAGACATCACAGCAATCGGAATGGCTGTTTTCAAACGCCAGTTACTTGCTAAATATTTTGTACTTCAAGAAACATTCTTCTACAGAATCATGATACACACATACATACCAAAAATGTCGAGGTAATTACTTTAAATTGAAGATATACCCTTTAAACAATAAGCGCCAAGTGTCACCAATTAATCAAATTCAATAATACCTTGTACATGGAATGAAAAACGTTTTAATCCTTTTTTAGAAGGCCCTAAACACGAGACCAAAAACCGATTCGGTTTGAAAGGAATATTTCAGCACATTTCGACTCATTTGCGTTTAGGTGTTTTTAATTTGGCATGAGTCCGAAACGATTTCGAAGCTTCTGCATTCCTTTTCAATACTAATTGTCAGCTGCTACCCAGCTGTTTTCCTCTAATTGTGTTTCGTGATAAAAAATTTATTGTTAATGCCGGCCCCATGATATTTTTTGTACTAACAGCTTATTATTAGGAACAGATCAGCTACATAGATAGATATAATAGAAGCACTATTCTAATGAATTATGGCACAAGAAATTTTTGGCTGACAAAAACATACGTATTTTAGCTTATTTCGCTAATTATTTCCGATTCCGACAGCTCAAATGCAAAACGCCAAGATTTCTTCGGAATCGACATTATAAGCACCAATCCAATTTAATTCCGAAAAGGAAAGGACCGTAAGTATTTACTAAAAGTTCTTTTGGTTAATGTTTACATTCGAAAAGCTTATTGTTTGCCTTTGTGAAATCGTGGAAAATCAGTGTTTTAGAAAAAGAAGAACATGTTTGCTAATCATGGTACTATAACCGACTTCGAACGACATACCTTTCTGCATAAGAGTGTCAAAATGTAAATATCTTTAAGCCGTGTGTATACGTGAATAAGCATACAATTAAATTTGTTCTCATTGGTCAAAAATAACCGCCTATCGGCAGAAGCAATTGGGTATCATAATATTTGAGAAGCATAATTATTGAAAAATTTTACTAATTTGTGTTCATGTGTACAGAATGTATATATGTACATATATGTATGTTCGTATGTCTCTTCGCTTGCTCGCGGATTCTTTCATGTGACACAATTAAACGATTTATATATGTAAATACATTAGTATGTATAACATTGTCTACACGTATTCGGCTTAATTTGAGTCGGCCGTTTTGGTTTGGCTTTCATTAATACAGTATTGTATCGTAAACTCTTAAATGTCTTTTAATTGGTCTTGTCTCGGTGAATCAATGTTGTCGCTAATATTTTATTATATTGCTGCCTATAATCACTTTCGATACAATTTTTATTTTAAGATTACTACTTAATCCTTCAAATATGAACAATGCTGCTGAATTGATGTGAATTGGAAAACGCTGAAAAGTATACTACTCTTGGTAAACTCTGCTCCTTAATGGAATATACATACATATTCTCTCTCATATTCGCTCTCTTGGATGAGTGTGTGTGTGTGTCAGGTAAGTGCATGATTGCGATTCCCACTGAACTTAGACTAGTTATACATAGGGAGTGCGACAGTCACAACGGGAGTGCATAAAAGTCGTCTGTATTCAACTGAATACACACATGACGTGTTTGACACTATAAAACAGCACGAGAGAGAAAATGTGACAGCCGCACTTGGGAGTCGATTTAGTAGTGCGCATGCGATATTCCAAACAGCTTGAAATTATTGCGCGGGAGTTGCTTGGTAAAGCTTTCGAAAGCTTTACACATACAGAGAGAGCCTTTCCTGAGGTTGCATTGAGTGTTAACGTGTTTGATAAGGACTGTGGTTGCTCGGTATGCTAAACAATTTTGAGTAAAAGCTCATGCCCGAACTTGCGTCTCTCCATTTTAAATACTCAATGGGTAAATATCATCACTAACCAAACAACATATAGACTGGACATCACATAGAAACAACGTTGGCACTAAAAGTATCGGAGGCATCTGGTCCAAACTCCCGAGTAAGGGAGTAAGATATACATATGATGTATTTTCGAACCGCCTACTCTACAGGAAAGTGCTTGGCGCACTCTCTTCCATATGATTTGTGCGATAAAACGGCAACGCTATTAACTTTTATCTCACTCGCACTTACTCTCAGCTCTCAATGCTCTCTCTATGTTTAGGGATCGTTTAAATGTTTGTGTGTGTGTATTTGTCCGACCAGCAAAACTGCGCACAAATTCAATTTTTCCCAAATGCTGAGGCATTTCTACCCTTTAAAAGGCACGAGTAATATGAAATAGAGAATGGGTTTGCCACGTCGATGGGTAACTCTTGCATTTTAGCTCGCTATCGTTGGTAAGGGTACCCAAGCGTTGCCATGTGTGCATTTAAAATATTTTGGACTCGCTATTCACACATACTTGGATATTTTGTATATGAATAGAAGCATTTATGCGCTTTTAACAAGATTTTGTGTTTTTCATTTCTATGTGTGTGTCTATGTTTATAGGTCGAAAATAAGAAATCCCTAAATCTTGTTAAATTTGCATCGGGGACAGGTCGGCAGGGAAGCAACAGGCAAGCGCATAAATGCTTTTAGTCATATACAAAATATGCAAGTGTAAGCGTCTGGCAATCTCACCCCATTGCCATTCACAGCGAATCGAAAAGAAAAAGCAGCAAGCCAATAAAGAAGAAGGACGGACGCTTATTAAGAATCTAAGAATCTTTGTAAAGTTAACGCATTAAACTATTCTATCTTTACTTATGTTTGTATAAGCGTATCTCACTCAGTCGACCTGACCAATTCTTACAGTTCAGAAGTGTTCGCCTACACGCATATACAAACACATGCAGAGATGAAACGCATAAAAGTCTGGATGAGAAGTTTGCATTGGGATATGTTCCCAAAGGTCTAAGTGACAAAGATTACTGCAAGCTGGGATAAGATCCCTCAATCTTAGCGTCAGACTGTTTCATAAGTTGGAATACGTTTCCTGCAGCGTCGGTGTGTATAACAAACCAATCCCCGGTTGGAGCCTCAAATTTTGCAATTGCCCTCTACGTCTGTTCAGACACCTACGACTTTCTTGTCCCTTCCTAGCAACTTGGATGTATCTCCAATATTGTCTTTATCGCCTTCTCCAAGCGACTGTCCAATTACCCCTGTTTCAACCCCTGTACTAGTCCCAGTAGAGCCCGTACCTGATCCCGTCCCAATTAATCAAACTGCCTCAGCCCCGTCAGCTCCTGGCCGCAAAGGTAGACCTGCGCGCAATCTTGCCCAGATTGTTAAAAACAATCATTGTGCCTCGTTAGCTCCTCCAACTCCTCTATTACCTACAGCCCCATCAGCGCCTACTTTAACGGTAGTTGCCCTCGTAGGCAAGTTTTTGTGTCTCGACTTTCGTCGGACACCGCTTCTGAGTCATTGGCAGCCTATATTGCTAGCTTATGCCTATATCTTTACTTATGTTTGTATAAGCGTATCTCACTCAGTCGACCTGACCAATTCTTACAGTTCAGAAGTGTTCGCCTACACGCATATACAAACACATGCAGAGATGAAACGCATAAAAGTCTGGATGAGAAGTTTGCATTGGGATATGTTCCCAAAGGTCTAAGTGACAAAGATTACTGCAAGCTGGGATAAGATCCCTCAATCTTAGCGTCAGACTGTTTCATAAGTTGGAATACGTTTCCTGCAGCGTCGGTGTGTATAACAAACCAATCCCCGGTTGGAGCCTCAAATTTTGCAATTGCCCTCTACGTCTGTTCAGACACCTACGACTTTCTTGTCCCTTCCTAGCAACTTGGATGTATCTCCAATATTGTCTTTATCGCCTTCTCCAAGCGACTGTCCAATTACCCCTGTTTCAACCCCTGTACTAGTCCCAGTAGAGCCCGTACCTGATCCCGTCCCAATTAATCAAACTGCCTCAGCCCCGTCAGCTCCTGGCCGCAAAGGTAGACCTGCGCGCAATCTTGCCCAGATTGTTAAAAACAATCATTGTGCCTCGTTAGCTCCTCCAACTCCTCTATTACCTACAGCCCCATCAGCGCCTACTTTAACGGTAGTTGCCCTCGTAGGCAAGTTTTTGTGTCTCGACTTTCGTCGGACACCGCTTCTGAGTCATTGGCAGCCTATATTGCTAGCAAATATTCTGCTACCGTGTCAATAACCAAATTTAATTTCTCCACCCCTCGTGAAATATCATCATTCTAAATAAATGTTTCATATGATATGTTCCCAACCATTTGTGATCCAAAATTTTGCCCATCACACATGATTGCGTAACCAGCGTAACCAGCCTGTCACCCTTCCAGTCCCTTCAATACAGGGTACCATTTCTGCCCCAAAAAACTAGCTTCATCTTCTGACCAAATCTTTATTCATTATCAGAATGTCAGAGGTCTCATTTCAAAGCTTAAACATCTTTTCATGGCCAGCACTTCCTTCGATTCGGATATAATAGCATTTTTAGAAACATGGTTAAACTCAACCATATCTGATTTTGAGATTTTACCGAATAACTTTATTTTGTTTAGAAATGATCGGCCGACTCGAGGTGGTAGGGTGTTAATTGCCGTTAAGGCCACTCTCTATTCTGAACTATTCTGTTTTAGTACGCTTACTGACGCTGAGATTGTCTCAGTTAAGGTGTCTTTTCCTACACGGAATATCTATGTAACATGCTCTTATGTCCCACCTTCTTCTGATATTCAAGTTTATATGAATCATATTACTTGTATTAAAGAAGTTTCTTCACACGTGCGTGATAATGACCTATTAATGGTGTTGGTGTTTTAATTTGCCGAACATCTCTTGGTCATTATTCACTGCTGAAAATTATCTAGTGCCCACAGCACAGCACGATTTTATAGACTGCATGCTTGATCTTTCGTTGTTTCAAATCAATTCAATTTCTAATCATATGAATAGAACACTTGACCTTGTATTTGTTAACGACTACCTTATTTCTAATGTGTCTAGGTCCCCTCCTTTATCTCTTCCTGAGGATGTCTATCATCCAACTTTAGAGATTGCAATGCTAAATTGTAATCCTTTCATTTCGTGCTCATCAGCCAATAAGCCCCGCTATTGCTTTCGCAAAGGAAATTATTCTTTGCTGAATCAGCTTATTTATTCAACCGGTTGGTCTTTCTTATATGACTCAGTTGATATGAATACAGCCATTAATTTTTTTTATATCAACCTAAACTCCCTCTTAGATGTGTGTATTCCTAAGTCAATTCCTTCGACTACCTTGTCAAAACCACCCTGGTTTACTTCCAGATTATCACATCTAAAAAATGTAAAATCCAAATATTTTAAAAAGTTTAAAAAGTCTGGTTCGTGTACAGACTTGGCTAAATATTCCATAGCCAAGTCGAACTTCTTTCTTCTTAATTCTCAATGCTATAAGAATTATCTAACTCGTTGTAAAAGGCAATTCGCCCGAAATCCGAGACAGTTTTATAATTTTGTAAACTTGAAGCGTAAATCTTCAAGTCTTTTTTTCTTGGGATGGATAAAGCTAGCAATGACACTGATTCTGCTAACCTCTTTGCTAATTTTTTCCAATCAACTTACTCTTCAGTCTGTCCTAATACTAATTCTTACCCTTATACTATTTCTTCCGCTAGTTCTATACCTCCCCCCATTATTTCACACTCCTCTCGCCTATTAGCTATAAACTCTTTAAAATCTTCTTACTCTCGTGGGCCGGACAATATTCCTAGTTGTCTACTCAAGGAGTGTAGTTCTTCCCTTTTTTATACATTGCTAAAGCTTTTTAATCTATTCCTTGAAACTTCTGTCTTTCCATCTCTTTGGAAAGAATCTTATATCATTCCTCTTCACAAGAAAGGTGGGAAGTCTGATATACAAAATTACAGGGGCATTGCAAAACTGTCCGCTATTCCTAAATTATTTGAAAAAATAATCACTTCGAATTTGCAGCATTTCTGCAAATCAGTTGTTTCCCCTGTTCAACATGGATTCGTAAAGAATCGGTCAACTACGACCAATCTGCTTGAGTTTACTTCCTTGGTAAATGATGCTTTCCTTTCGAAAATGCAAACTGATGTCATTTACACTGACTTCAGTAAGGCGTTTGACTCTGTGCACCATGACATTTTACTTTTTAAGCTTGACCGAATAGGTTTCCCTCTGTCCCTTTTACTTTGGATTAATTCTTATTTAAAAGGTATGACCCAAAGAGTAATACTGAGGTTGACTACCTCTAAAAGGGTTCAAGTTACTTCTGGTGTTCCTCAAGGTAGTCATCTTGGACCTTTACTCTTTACTCTTTTTATAAATGATTTTCCCTCTGTTATATCACATGCCCGTGTACTCATGTATGCAGTCGATGTGAAACTTTTTCTATCATACACTAACCCCCTACATCATTCTCGTCTACAAGACGATTTGAACGCTATGCAACTTTGGTGTTTGGCCAATCAATTGCATCTAAATTGTTCAAAGTGTATGTTTATGACATTTAATCGTACTACACCTTATCTTGTCAGTTATACAATCGACAATATCCCTTTGCAACGTATACTAACAGTTAAGGATCTAGGCGATCTTTTTGATTCTAAACTCGGTTTCAATCTTCACATAGATAATTGTTCAAAGTGTATGTTTATGACATTTAATCGTACTATCTTGTCAGTTATACATCTCTCTTGTTCGCCCTATCCTTGAATACTGCTCTTGCATCTGGTCTCCACAGTATATCAACAGCCAGGATCGTATTGAATCTGTTCAGAAGCAATTTCTGCTTTTTGCCTTACGAGGTTTAAATTGGGACCCTAATCTTCGGTTGCCGTCCTACTCCAGCAGACTGCTTCTTCTCAACCTTCCGTCGTTAATCAACCGTAGGACAATTCTCGGTGTTGTCCTTCTACATAAGTTGATTATTGGCGACATTGATTCTCCTTTTCTGCTAGGGCGTCTTCAATTCTCTGTTCCGGCTAGACCAACCAGAAATTATCGCCCCTTATTACTATCCACGTGCACAACTGATTACGCTATGCACAATTCTTTTCGCGTGCTATGTAAAAATTATAATAGTTTGCATCACGTTTTCTCTACCGAACTGTCTCTACCCCTAATAAAATCGTTGCTTTCAGGATACCTTCGGGAAGTCGCTGACCATTCCCAGCTATGAGCAGGGGCATAGCTAGCCGGACAGGCTGAAAAATTTTCCCCCACCGTGTCGGTGATTTCCCATTACTTTTCTCTTTGTCCTATCCACTTAACACTCCTTATCTAACTTACATTGCTTTACTTTATTAACAATTTTCTTACTTTCTTTTTTCCTATTTATTGTATTTTCTTTATTAATATAGCAAATTAAGATTATTTTTAATTTCACTTGAGATCACTTTTTTCTACTTACAACCTTCTGCTTAGATGTAGGCTCTAATAGCGTCACTGACAAAATTAGCTGTGAAAAGGGGCACAGCTGGCCGGACTGGCAAATAAAACACCTCCATCGGTCGGTGATGCTATTTAGAAAATTGTATCCTTTAACTAGGCTTTTAGCATATAATTATATTGTACAATCTTTTGAATAATGAGGAAGACACTCGTTTTGTCGACCATTAATAAATAATAAATAAATAAATAAATAAATTGGCTTTCATTGGCCATCGACAATTTATTTAAAACCGCTCACAAAAAAAAAAATGTCGAATTCGCAACCGGCTATAAACAACTCAGTGCAAGATACAGAAAGCGAGGTGGATGATGAGTATCAACAAAGCACAGCCACACGTCAAGCTTCGGTCAAGGAAATTGCTAACACGTTGCCTGAGTTTGACCGGACAGATGAGAATGCCATTTCAGTCAATCAGTTCATTGATCGTGTCAACAAAGTGGTTGAGGCATATCAATGGGACGAAAAGTTTTTAATGCTCGCAATCTACACTCGACTCAAAGGTCCAGCCAGAATGTGGTTTGACTCTTCGCCAAGACATCATACGACATGGCACGTGTTACACCAGATGAAGCAGAAATCCACTACGCCATGGCAAAATCGATAAGACGTCCAAAAGAGACAATAAAGGAATATTGTTTTCGTATGTTCGCCCTGGGAGTTCGATTTAATCTTAGCCAGGCAGCTGTAATACGATACACACAATCAGGTCTTCAGCACCATGAACTACAGCAGAGTATCGCAGCAATGCACTTCTCAACAATGAAGCAGATGCGAAAAACGGCGGAATCCTATTTTGCAAATCGAGGTAGACAACGTGAAGTCAGAGACAGCACAGCTCTAAAGTATAGCAACGTTAAACAAAGGCCTGAGATAGATTCAAAGACAATGAAACCAAAGGCAACACTCAAATGTTATAATTGCAACGAGTTTGGTCACTTTGCAAATCACTGTCCAAAAGAACCGAAATGTCGGCGCTGTACCAATTGCAACAAATTCCACCCGAGTAACGTCAAGTGCAAGTCAGCTGAAGTAAATGTAAATCGTCTTGGTGCCATAAATAGAGACAAATGTTTTTCTTAACAGATAATCGTCCAAAAACAACCGTACGTTGCTTTTGTAGATACTAGTAGCCAAGTGAGTATGGTTCGCAAGTCGGTTACTCAGTATATTAATGAGGATGCACGTGAGATGGAAACAGCCAGCTTAAAGATATCCAAAACATTCATGGATGAACCGGATTGGTTATTTGCTATACAACTTCAAGATGAAAAAATCCAAAAACTTGTAACCGATATGAAATCCGCCAAAGTAACCGAAAATGACGAGTATGTCATTGAACTAGATCGGCTCTATCGCAAATACAACAACAAATTATTGTGGGTTGTGCCTAAGCAGCTACGGTATCAGATCCTTTATGAATGTTATGATAAATCAGGTCATATGAGCGTTGAGAAAACAATGAGCCATATAACAAATTTATTTTGGTTTCCACGCATGCGAAATTTTGTCAAAGGCTATATAAAGTCCTGTTTGGGCTGCGCATTTTTTAAGCAACGAGGTGGTCGCAAAGAGGGACAATATCATTATGACGACATCAAGCCAATACCATTTTCAACGATTCATATCGACCACCTGGGACCATTTCCAAAGAGTCCGAAACGCAACGAGCACATACTTGGGTACGGGCCTCGGGACATATTACAAAACACTTTAGTGAAATTGCTCCAAAACCAGAATCCTACTATGCTGACAGATACCGAATTACAACAACTAAGAAGCGACTCTGCCCATCGGGTCAATGATCATCGAGCTAAAGCCAAAAGACGATATGACGCAAGACACGTATAAACCTGGAGATATTGTTTTGGTCGAAAATGAACCATGCAGCACGGGGACGTCACGCAAATTAGAGCCACATTTTTAAGGACCCTTTATAATCAGCAAAGTTTTGCCAAACTATCCTCTTGTTGAGGATATCCCGAATGCTGAGCAAACACAAAAACATTATAAATCTGTGTATCATGTATCGGTGTGTAAAATCAAACCATGGTGTCAATTACCGCCAATGGAGCCCGACGAGGATGAAACCTCCGTTGATGACCAAGTAAACTCATCTCGCGAGGACGCTTCGAATGTCAGGAAAGCCGAATGTAAGCGTCTGGCAATCTCTCCCCATTGCCATTCACAGCGAATCGATAATTAGGCGAAGAAGTATCGGTTATGCTTCAGAAGAGAAAAAGCAGCAAGCCAATAAAGAAGGAAGACGGACGCTCATTAACCTAAGACATAAGCAAATCTTTGTGAAGTTAACACATTAAACTATTCTATCTTTACTTATGTTTGTATAAGCGTATCTCACTCAGTCGACCTGACCAATTCTTACACAAGTATGCGTGAATAGGGAGTCCAAAATATTTTAAATGCATACATGGCAACGCTTGGGTACCGTTACCAACAATAGCGAGCTAAAATGCAAGAATTTCGCATCGACGTGGCAAACCCTTCCTCTATTTCATATTACTCGTACCTTTAAAAGGGTAGAAATGCCTCAGAAAAATTGAATTTTTGCGCAGTTTTGCTTGTCGGACACATACACACACACACACATTTACTCGCGATTTTGGACCAGATGCCACCGATACTTTTTGTGCCTACTTTTCTGTACTCATGTCCAGTCTATATGTTATTTGGTTAGTGTTATCATAGAGTAATAAACAGATAAAGAGCGGAATATTCACTCCGAGCTTTTATTACCGTTTTAAAACTGGCGCAAGGTTGTCATTGAGTAATAAAGAGAGCTTTTTTTACCGTTTTAAAAACCACGAGACATAGATCAAAGACAATACAAACACTAAACACAAAACACTAAGATGAGTAACGCCCATACATTTAAATGCGACGCAAAATTTCTAGCCTGGGCTTTCATCTGGCTGTTGAGGCTTCGTGCGGCATGCCTGCCGACTGGTTGTTCGTTCTCCAAAGACTAGTCGAACGAATGCAGAAGTCGCGGCTTGCTGATGCTGACACGAGCTACGAAGTTAGTCGCCAGCCTGCCTTCAGCCACTAACCAAACAACATATAGACTAGACATGAGTACCAGAAGTAGACACAAAATGTATCGGTGGCATCTGGTCCAAACTCGCGAGTAAGGGAGTAAGATGTAAATATGATGTATTTTTGAACCGCTTACTCTACAGGAAAGTGCTGGGCGCACACTCTTCCATATGATTTGTACGATAGAACGGCAACGCTGTTAACTTTTATCTCGCTCGCACTTACTCTCAGCTCTCAATGCTCTCTCTATGTTTAGGGATCGTTTCAATGTTTGTGTGTGTGTATTTGTCCGACCAGCAAAACTGCGCACAAATTCAATTTTTCCCAAATGCTGAGGCATTTCTACCCTTTTGAAGGCACGAGTAATATGAAATAGAGAAAGGGTTTGCACGTCGATGCGAAATTCTTGCATTTTAGCTCGCTATCGTTGGTAAGGGTACCCAAGCATTGCCATGTGTGCATTTAGAATATTTTGGACTCGCTATACACGCATACTTGCATATTTTGTGTATGAATAGAAGCATTTATGCGCTTGTGTGCCTGTTGCTTGCCTGCCTGCCTGTCCCCGATGCAAATTTAACAAGATTTTAGGATTTCTGATTTTGGACCTTTACACACAGACACACACATACAAATGTCTGTGAATGGGCTGATCATGGGCGCAAAAGACGCGTGCCCTTCTTTTTTATGATTTTTAATAAAATTTGAGTAAAAATAAAAATCTTTAAAATATTAAAATATACCAAATTAAAAAAAAAAAGGAGCGATTATATATTTATAGTTTTCATAATTTTGGTGATCAGTCACTTGACCTCCATATGCAGGTGCTTGCCAAAAGTTGACCCATTCGACCCTACGAACTGCTGCTGGTAATAAGGGGTCAACATTCATTCATCAAAATCTCAAAAAATAAGGCGCGCGTCAGACGCGTGCCAATAATGTATTTTCTTTTGCGCCCATGATCAGCCCATTCACAGACATTTGTCTGTGTGTGTCTGTGTGTAAAGGTCCAAGATCAGAAATCCTAAAATCTTGTTAAATTTGCATCGGGGACAGGCAGGCAGGCAAGCAACAGGCACACAAGCGCATAAATGCTTCTATTCATACACAAAATATGCAAGTATGCGTGTATAGCGAGTCCAAAATATTCTAAATGCACACATGGCAACGCTTGGGTACCCTTACCAACGATAGCGAGCTAAAATGCAAGAATTTCGCATCGACGTGGCAAACCCTTTCTCTATTTCATATTACTCGTGCCTTCAAAAGGGTAGAAATGCCTCAGCATTTGGGAAAAATTGAATTTGTGCGCAGTTTTGCTGGTCGGACAAATACACACACACACACATTGAAACGATCCCTAAACATAGAGAGAGCATTGAGAGCTGAGAGTAAGTGCGAGCGAGATAAAAGTTAACAGCGTTGCCGTTCTATCGTACAAATCATATGGAAGAGTGTGCGCCCAGCACTTTCCTGTAGAGTAAGCGGTTCAAAAATACATTATATGTATGTCCGTCTGTCTGTTTCTATGCGAACTAGTCTCTGTTTTAAGGCTATCTTAATGAAACTTTGCAGAAGTCCCTCTTTCTGTTGCACGCAGCACATATGTGAAAACCAGCTGGATCAGTAGCATTGCGCTCTCACTGCCGTGAGAACGAAAAAGATAAAAATATAATTTGCTCTCAGCTTTTTGCATCGACTTAGAAATACATATTTTCTGCGGAGCCAACCTCAGTACAAACGAGAAAGAAAGGCTATCTTCGGCACGCCGAAGATCTAATACCCTTGCAGACCCAACCTTTTCATAATGCTTATAGTGCTTTGCCCGTATCTAAGAAGCACAGGGAAAATAGTTAATGCCGAGTTTGGTCAAGATATCTTGAAAAACAAAATGTTTTTTCATACAAAAACTTAATTTTCGACCGATCGTTCCTATGGCAGCTATATGATATAGTGGTCCGATCTTAATAGCATTTTGCATATATATGAGGAGTAAAGTAAAACTAATAAATGCCGAGTTTGGTCAAGATATCTTGATAAACAAAATGTTTTTTCATACAAAAACTTAATTTTCGACCGATCGTTCCTATGGTAGCTATATGATATAGTGGTCCGATCCAGCTGGTTTTCACATATGTGCTGCGTGCAACAGAAAGAGGGAGTTCTGCAAAGTTTTATTAAGATAGCTTTAAAGCTAAGGGACTAGTTCGCATAGAAACAGACAGACGGACATGGCTATATCGACTCGGCTGTTGATGCTGATTAAGAATATATATACTTTATGGGGTCGGAGATGTCTCCTTCTATGCGTTACACATTTCACGACAAAATTATAATACCGTCTGGAAGGGTATAAAAATAAAGCTCGTTTACCATAAGAAGCAACAACAAATCACTTGCAAAACAACAACAGTGCGCACGGAACTCAATTTGTTCTTCATCCCTCGTTTTGATCAACAAGAGGTTTGTGAGCCATAATAAGGACATAGAAACTCGGTGCAAAGAAAAGGGACAAATAAGATAGTTTTAAAGCTAAGGGACTAGTTCGCATAGAAACAGACAGACGGACATGGCTATATCGACTCGGCTGTTGATGCTGATTAAGAATATATATACTTTATGGGGTCGGAGATGTCTCCTTTATGCGTTACACATTTCACGACAAAATTGATACCGTCTGCAAGGGTATAAAAATAAAGCTCGTTTACCATAAGAAGCAACAACAAATCACTTGCAAAACAACAACAGTGCGCACGGAACTCAATTTGTTCTTCATCCCTCGTTTTGATCAACAGGAGGTTTGTGAGCCATATTAAGGACATAGAAACTCGGTGCAAAGAAAAGGGACAAATAATGCCACTGTGTTCTTTGCGGGTTTCTTTGTCGTTCCTACAAGGTAGCGCGTAGAAACAACAACATCACAATTGGGTAGTAATGTTGTTGCTGCAGAGCCGAGTCTCGGCGCAAGTAGGTAGAAAATTTGAATGCCAGCAAGCCATGGCATTCAGATCAAAGGGTTACGCGCCCAGCGCCCAACATCATATATTATGACGTCACGGTTAATAGAATTTTATTTCTTCTGATGTTTAGTATATATTTCTACCTTTACATCAATTTAAATAACTTATTAATGGGGTCTTTTATAGTAAATAATTTGTTGGCATATGTAATAATTTTATATACGAAATGATGGCACATAAAAAGCCTTGGACTGTGACGTCACATGCGCAACAGAACGATGTAATCTTTTTAAATTCATAGACTTCCCTTGGATTAGCAGACTCATACATATATGCAGATTTGCACCAATATGTGTGAGATGAGACACACCTAAACAACTATTTGGCGGGTCGCAGCATTGATAATCTTTTTTATAAGAATGGTATATAATTTATAAAGAAAACAATTATTATTGACTGTACTAATAGTTGCACACTAAATACAAAATTCTATTTTTTAAAGACATTAAATAAAAATGTATATATGTATAAGATGATTTGTGCTATTTGGTTACATTGCTTATGAATAATTTAAATACCCTATTTTGAGAAAAGGTGTCTTGCTGATCAAAAAATGAAAATTTCAAAAATCTGCCGATCTGCTTGCAAGTTGAAAGCGAGTGGAGAAGAACACCTGACTTTCCGAATTATAGACATAGCAGTCTGCAGCATCAAACAAAAAGGCATAGCAAAAATTGTGGTATTATTTTTTTCATTGTCGAGTCGTTTGTTTTGATTGTGGTTGTTTTGTTTTGAAGTTGTCATAGAATTGTGGGCATCGGCAGAAGTGCTGCAGACAGCCGGGTGTTGTGTTTGCAATATTTTGTTTGCAACCTCGGTATCTTGTACCAAGTATTTTGAAAAAGAGCTTTTGATCCAAAAGTCTCTTTGCATCTGTTTAATACTCTATGGGGTAAATATAAAGTAAATAAATAGATTCATATATTATATGTGTCTGTTTGAGCTTTCATGATAGACATATGTATTACTCTTTGTCGCTGAATTGCAAATTAAAAGTATAATAAAAATGTTCAAAATGTTCACCTATCCTGTACACACAAGACCAAGGACTATATATGATAGACAATTACTACAGCTACATCGTTTCACGTTGGTTTTTGTTAGAAAACACAATTAATAAATAAATAAATCTCCCGAAGATCTGTGTCACCGAACATTTTTACTCATTTAGAGGAATATTACATTGTTATTCTGATTGCAAATCAGTTATATGATTTGAAATCATTTAATTTTTAATTTATTCTCCGTCAAAATCTTGGCTAAAACCTACTTACAAAACAAACGACACTGTCGCGTTGGTGCTTTAGAAGACAGCTAAATTTTCGGGTGCGCTCTGCCGCAGTTGGAGTTATCAGCTGCTGATTGCCGATGTGCGGCTCGTCTTGGCCCTTTCCTTTGTTGATTCGATCGCTAAGAAATGCGAATATCAAGTTCATTTTGAGGTTTCAAACACTTTGCACACACTGCGCGGCTCTCGTATAACAACTTGGCAATAGCAAAAACAAATTGTTGGGTCTTAAAATAATTAGCGCGATGTATGCTCGAACATGCGTATACATATGCATGCATATATTTGACACATATACATGTGTAAGTACTACCATCACCTAATTAACGACTATGTAAATGCCGGTGCTTATCAATATTATTCGTTTACCCTTCGCTCATACTGTCAAGCATATTCATTGTTATGCTCAAAGGCAGGAGCTACTATCTTATCTGTATACATGGTTCTGTTTGTCATGACGCAGAGCGTCAGTCTTCGTAAGCGGTAAAAAGTAAAAATGTATATAGAATTTCTGCTAATACGAAGCAAGCTATCAGACAAAATTTTAAGTGTTTAGCTCTTAAAGGTTCTGAGATCGTCGCGTTAATAGATACGGACGGACAGCTAGACGGACACATGGCAAGCCGGAAAGACAGACGGAAATGGCTACATCAAGTCATCTTTGGATGCTAATCAAGAATATACACACTTTATGGGGTCGGAAATGCATCCATCTGCCTATCATACCCTTTTTACCCATTTTCATTGAGTTCAGGGTATTAAAACAACAACAAAATAAGACATTTTTGAATGGATTAAAAGAGATATTAAAACAGTATGATAAATTTTTATCCAATCCCCCAAAACTCATCTTAAAGCTCTAAATAAGAAATTATTTATACGCTTATCACAAATTTTAAAAATAATTTCTATGTAATATTTATATAATCAGGTACTCACATTTAGCTGCATTATGATTTTGTTGTAGGCCCAATGCCATCGCTGCTTAGCCGTAATCTCCGGCTTTCGTATCATCTGCATATGACCGCTAACAACTTCTTCAGTTTCGCCTCGCATCAGAATCTTCTTCTTTTGGGGCTGGCCTCCTGTGGGTAACAGATCAGCCAGTTGATCATCATCATCAGCGTCTCCTTCAGGCGACATGTGTGCTGCGACACGGCAATCGTTGTTTAAATCTATCGGACTTGATTCTTCTTCTTCTATAATAATGCTGTCCTGTTTTTTAATTTGCTGGTGACCCTCTCCAAGCTGCAGGCAAATCCCTGCAGCCTTGCTGGTGCGAAGCGAACTACGCTCAGCAGTATTGGCGATAGCTGGAGTTGTATTCATGCCCATAGTGGCAATGGAGGTCGTACCCGTAATGAAGCCGTTATCCTCCGCTTGTTGTTTACGGCCTTCGGCAATACCAACGCTACCACTCGAGCTTTCGTCTAGATAATTGCCACAGTCCTCATCGCTTTGATAAGTCTCGTTCAAGAAATCGTCGTTTTGTTCATCGTCCACATAGTCTAATGATGATTGCTTATGACTGAGCAATAATTTTTGTGATTGGTGCTGATGCTGATACTGATGCTGCTGCTGTTGAGTCTGCTGCTCAAGATATTTATATTCATCCTCTTCATTAAAGAAATCCTCTCGATAGTCATAACCTGCACTAACTTGTTCATAATAATCATTTGCACCTCGACTTGACGGTGTCGTCTGCTGAGGATCCATGTAGTAATCATCCTGCTCACTATCGATGCAATAATTCGGTTCATGGTCAACCTTATCGGGGTGTCCCATAAAATATTCAGTGAGATCATCATCTGATTCATCATCAAAGATCTCAGTTGGTTGCTGCTTAATTAGCAGCCCCGATTTACCATTAATGGTGGGCAGTTTTTTGCCGGTGGATACTGCTGACGGCACCGCCGGTAGTAGCTTCTGTCCAGCTATCACTTTACCCAGCATCGATGAGTGTACGGCTGGCGTGTCTTTGGTATCAATTTGCTGGATCTGATTACCACCCGAATAGTATATAGAGTACGCTTTATTATCATTGATATTCATATGCACTGACATGTCGTCACCAAGCATGTGAGTGTTGCTATTCTCGTAATCATCGCCAGCTGTTGAATATTGGCTTGACACCGAGTCCGGGTTAGTGACTAGCTCGTTATAATCATTGTCTATAACTCTGTGAAATCCAATGGCTCCAGACGCGTTCGATGTCGATATTGTATTGGCTGCCTGCGTTGGTTCTTGCTCAATGTTAGAAACAAACGATACGCTCGAGACTGGGGTTGCACTTTGGTTAGAAGACGATATGGCTGGCACGTCTCGGGGCTTGGTTTGCCCAACTGTTGTGACAACTGCAGATGGTGTCGATGCTTTTTGAGCCACAGCTGAGGCAACAGAGGAGGCACCCTGATTGACCGCCTGCGTAGCAGACTGTACCGCTGCTGCAGCCTTACCAAAAATTGAGCCTAACATACCACCAGTGCTGCCGACAGTGCTAGATCTGTCTTTTTTTATACCCACCTTTGGAGCTACTGACTGGGACTTACTTGTTCCGGTTTCGGTTACAGATATGATTCCTGTTTCAAGCATAGAGGTCTGTTCTGCAGCGGGTAAGTTACTCGATGACATTGAAGATTGATATTGAGTGAAAGGAATTGTATCAACTGCCATGGTCGATCCTAGCTCCATTTCAGATCCAACAATTGATTTATAAGGACCTGTGTAACTGTATAAACTGTCAATATGACCCTCATCTGTCGTTTGGTACGGTGCAGAATATTCACCGTACCTATAGTCGTCATTTAATCCTATGACCTCTATTGCGGAGCTATCAGGTTCATAATTTCCGAGGTAGTCATAAGCTAGATTTGACTTGGTTTCTAGCACGGAACTATTGTTTTGAACGGACCGTAACTCTTCCAGATACCCAGTAGTCGGGGTATGACTGACGCTTACGTCCGTGTTGGTATTCGTATCAATAACGTTTTCATTTACATATTCATATCCCTTTGATGTGCTTTGACAGTTGAGCATATGTTGGGCACTGTCCGCTGTTGAAATTATAACAGAGACGGTGGAAATTGTTGGTGCTGCTTCCTGCTGTTGGTCTTGCTTGTTTGAGCTGGAAAGCAATCCTCCCACATTCGGTACCAATTTTGAGGCTAATCCAAAGCCAAAACTTTTCTTACTGTTATTGTTGGCTGGATACTGTTTAGTTGCTTCCATCGTGGAGCTAACACCGCTGAGCACACCATCCAATCCGCCCTTGATTCCCTTAGATAGACCTCCCAGGACGCTGGTAGCTGCCGACGCAACGACTTTAGATTTCTGAGGTGTATGTGGAGCTTCGTCTTGCACACACGGCTGTTGTTGCTGTTTTTGAGATGGCTTGTAATATCCCCCTTGTCTAAAACCAAACGACTCGTTCAGTTCATTTGAACTACCTGTTTCCCTTACATCCATGTATGCGTTACTGGATGGATCACAGGGCAGATAATTCAGCGTATCATTGCTGTTTGGCTTCAGAGCAGGAGTTAAGCACGTCTCGCTTTCAATATGTGCAATTGTTGCTGTCAACGCTGTCAAATCAACATTAAAGCTATCGTAAAAGCTGTCATCGAAAGCTGAAACTGTGCTCACTAATGTCTGGTCAATGTGGCTTGATAAGTAATCTGGCACAGTTTCTGATATTTGTGGCTCAAGTTGCAAGGAGATACCACTGTCGAGTTTTGCTTCGGTTGACATTATGTCTTGGTATTTGTTCATAACAGAATGAGTGGAAACAGTATTTATCGGGGCTAGGTTTGGCGAACAGGTAGGAATTTCGCTTTGATATTGATTAGGCTGATAGCTTTGTACTCCAAATTCATTACATTCGTGCACGCAATGCATGCTTGATTCTGTGGGATGAGTATGGGAAGGCATTGTTGCTGTACTTTTAAATGTTTCTGTCTCCGCGAATAAACTAGTATTGAATTTTCGAAACCCTGCATCTGTAGTAGCAGTAACGTTATCTGCAGAACTTGTTTCTGGAAAAACTGCTGTTGTCTCGTCACTACAAATATCCAGAATCGGCGGCAGTTCAGGAAGTTCAAACTTTTTCATATAATCAATGTACGAGAGCGTAGGTAAATGAGCAATAATTGACGCTGGCGTAGAAACTGAAGCTGGACTAGTGTTAATGATGTCTATTGTCGAAGAACTAGACGCCATAACGTTTGTTGTGAACACGTTACTCAAGTGGCTTAAAGTTGTGACTGCATCGTGAGAATCACTCGTCGCTGCAAATTGGTCAGACTTTTTACCCTCCATAGTTGTCGGGATCGGTAAGATCGGTTTATTTGGTAGATACGACAAAGTGGACGAAGACTCACTTGGTGGCGTTGTGACCATTTCCTCTTTTGGTGCCGTTAAAACGGCGGCAACATCACCGCTTAACAGTGATGATTCAATGGTAATGGGGCTAGTCGTCCATGAGGTAATCGAATTTGGCATTTGGGATTCCAGTGATGTCAGTTTAAATGAGTCCAACGAGTCCCTACAACTTACGTATGTGTCGAAAGTAGTCCTCGCGACAGTTGGGATCATGGTGTGATCATTTTCAGTCGAAAATTTAAGTGAATCAAATGTATAAGGTTTTAAGTAATCAGATATGTCAAATGATGATGTCTTAGATTCGCACAAAGCAGGAATTGTTACTGTTGTTTCTGTTGCTGTGAAAGCCGAATGGTAATGGTTTGATTTTGGGACCGCTGAAGATGATTCTTGCTCTACCGCCAATTCAGTTGATGTTTTTTGAGTGAGTTTGGCGGGCACTGTGAAATTTAGCTTGGCTTTGTCGCTTGAAAGCTCACTTTGATATAATGAAAGCGATTCGGTGGCTATCGAAGTTGGTGGCCAAGATCTAAATGAGTCGACAGACCTAGGCACTTCGCTCTGATTGCTCTGGAGCTGAGTTCTACTACACATTTTTGTAAATGCTTGACTCTCCTCCAAGCGGAAAAAATTATTGGCACCATCAACAAAGGCCACGGCTGTCGTTGACATCATAGGAGAACTTGGGGCCATGTGGGTAGTCATCCGTTCGGAATCTGGTATTGCAGGCAATCTCTCTGGCGATGAGCTAACAGAAATTCCTGATGATAAAACCATCGATGCTGTCCGGTTGATACTGATGTCTGAACCAATATAAACTGAGTTCAAATTAGCTTGTGCTTTTGGTAAGGGCAACTTTGGCAACTGCTTTGCGCGATGATTTTTCTCAAACTGCGCTTGTGATGGGAATGTAATTTCTGAAATCACTTCGGGAACTGATGTGCCAGTCGTATGCGACGATTTATACTGTATAGCTGGTGACGGCAGACGTTTTGGCAATTTTCTAGTTGTAGTCGTCGTCGTCGTCATCGTAGTAGTTGTCTGAGCGTCTGTTGTTGACCAGCGTGCTAAAGCTATCGTAGTAGCGTTGGTAAAGGCAACTGAGGAGGAGGAAGATGCACAAATGCTGATATTTTCATCGCAACATGGCACTACAGTGGTGGCCGAGCCTGAATAATTATCAATGCGCCTATTGGAGTGCTGAACCGGTACTCTTGTCTCCCCAGATGCTATCACAGAAGCTGTTGTCATTGCCATCATAAGTGAGATTTTTCGCTGCTGTTGCAACTTGTGCTGCGCATTGCTCACTGGCGGCGTGTCACTGAACGCTGACAAGTTATCAGAATTACCACCGAACTCGGAGCAGTCGGTGTAGTCGAGCGGCAGCATAGATGTGTAGGGTCGAGCCATTTGGTAGAATACGTCATAACTAGTGGGCCCTCTGGCTGACCCTAGTGTAGCCGATACGCTATCACGCACGTTTTGATTTCCGAAGGCATCTGCCTTTAAGTTGTTATCTTCAAATAATCGATGTGAGGAGCTGGGTCGTTGCTGAGGCTCGGGTAACGTCCGCATTGGTGCCGCTGGCAAACTAATAAAACTACCTATTCTCTCGTCTATTAAACCAGCATTCGATGCATAGCCGGAATGTCCATTCAGATTGTTTTCAGCGTGAACATTTTGGTAAGCAGCCGCGTGCGGTAACATCCGATATTTTGAATTATCCATTACTATTGTCGTCGACGACGCGGGTGCGGTTGGCAGGCAGACACCAATGCGATTGCCTCTTCTGGTGTACGTACCTTCAATTGGCACATCATCTGAATATTTCGTTGACGAGCCACACCCATTGTGTTTCATTGGTGCAGTTGAGCCATATCCATAACCAGCGCCTCCATAATCAATCGGAGCGCCGATATTCTCGTCCCAATACTCCGCAGTTGGTAGCCCAGCTACATTCTGCTCTTCTGGGACATACTCATCTGTATAATGCGCATAATTCTGGTTAAAGCTTCTATCTCCAAATATATGATCATCACCTCGAGGCCAATTCACATCAGAAGAGTACTCTTCTGAAACGCCATACTCATCATAGACATATGCACCCGAATGCTCTTCATCATAATTATAGATAGTGCTGTTATTAATTGGTCGGCTGTCAGTGGATAAGGCATCGTTTTTGTTATTATGATAGCATTCGTCCCGGGCATAATGCTGTAAGCAACAAATATTTAATGAAATGAGGATCAACTTAATATGGAATGCATGTAGATCGCCACTAACCGTCATGTTTTATGTTGTGCTTGCAGTTTTATTGAAACACTAAGGCTGAGCCAGATATATGATGCTGTGTTCGCATAGATGTCATTCAAAATTTTCGGATGCGCCTTCTGACTCTTCTTTTTTAGTCTGAGCACAGGAGGAACGTATGGCATCTTATGGCTTCCTCGACATCAGAAGACTCTGTAAAAGAAAGTTATGTTGACAATTATCATAATCATATGTCTGCAGAGATCTTCAATGAGCATAGGGCTGCTGTTAAACATTTACTTCTTGCTTTTCATTTTAGCTTAAATTTCATATATAAATTCATTTTTCGCAACAGGAAACTGTCTGTTATACCAAATACTGACCTATGTTCATTCAATATCTAAGTTGCTATACTCGTATATTTTCGCACCATACATTGTAAATTATGAAAATTGCGTTTTCGATATTTGATTTTTACTTAAAACATCAACCAAAGACGCAGCCATAGACCGTTCACTTGAATTAATTGTTTGGATAGGCTTGCATAATTAGGTGCTATACTTTCAACAAATATTTTCCTACTTTACAATATTTTTTCGATTCCTAATCAATGTTTTTATTTAGCTGTTATCGAACAGTACAACTTTCAAAAAAATGGAATGTATATCAAATACCTGTACATGCATATGGAAACAAATAAATACATATGTTTTACATATCCTTATGTACTGTAAATATTTCATTAAGGCTTATTTTTATTTCTATTGTTATGTATGTTTTATTTCTATTATTTTATTCATATATACATACAAACAACTTTTGTTCTTTTTAAGAAAGCCATATTTTCACTTTTAAATTTGACACCTATTTTATCGACCCGCTTGCAAAGTGTACCAAACACGTGTAACACACAATGGGTTCACCGTAATGTTGTATTTTGCCATTGATTAGTTAACTTGACGGACTTACTACCCTGGATTGAAATTTAGATTTCTTAATTACAGTTAGCCGTAACCGTCACCGTCTTGTCCACATAGACAATTAAAATGCGCTCTTATCAATTTAATTTAATAAAGAAATATTTAATCAACTATTTTTGTTATCCGCAATTTAAACAATTGTAAATGAGGCTTGTCTTCACTTGTTCAAAACGGATGAAAAAACTTATTTTGTATTGTATAATTCTAACTGTGTGCGTACGAAACACGGTGCATGCGCAAACAAAATCGCTTCGGAAGTTAATAGGATTTGCAACTGACAGTTACAAGTTTTTATACGATACTCTAAAGATTGCTACTAACATCCTACATTGTAGTGGATCATGAATATTATTCCTCTGCATTTCGAATGTCTCCTGTAAAAAATTTGTAATTGTGTAATTATAAGTGTGCTTATTGTTTATTATATACATTTCTACGTCTGTTATTGCCTTGCTGCAAAAAATCAATTCAATTTGTACACAAGCACAACTGCAATTTAACTGTACAGAACCCATGTATTACCACACGTAAATACAAATACATCGATAAGAGAAATAGAATTTACTCTTCACGGAAATATCGTTTTCTTCCATTCGATATTTATATTTTAGGCCACCCCTAGTGTCGATGACAAACATTTTCGTGAGAAAAAAAAAAGAGCAAGGAAAATAATTAAAAATAACGAATTATTGCTAACAAAAAAATATAAAATGATTATCACTGTAAAGAACCTGCAGCAGCAAACCTTTACAATTGACTTTGACCCAGAGAAAACGGTAAATTGAATTTATAATATTTAGTGTCTACCGTACAATGTACATATGTACATACATACAACCGTATTCATATCTCCTGTAGGTTTTAGAACTTAAAAGACAAATTTTTAATGAACGCGGTGCCGAATACTTCGTGGAAAAACAAAAACTGATTTATGCTGGTACGCAACTCTCTTGCTTGTTTATATTCACAATATTCTTATGTATATTTATGTGTTTTAATTGTTTTTTTAAGGCGTCATACTGACAGATGACCGAACAATTAATTCATACAAAGTCGATGAGAAAAAGTTTATTGTGGTGATGCTTACCCGAGATATAAGCGGAACTAGCAGTGGCAGTAGCAATAACACAAATACAGAAGCAGTTTCGTCGCAGCAAGCTCGGAAACAGGCCAAGGAGACGACAGAAAGATCCACACAAGATGAGCCACTGGTGGAAAGTAAGCCTGCTGTACAAGTAAAAGAATCTTCATCGTCTAAAAAGGGAGCAAAGACTAACAAAATAACAAGTGAAGCTGGGGAAGAAGTAGGAAGTACCGGAGCTGGATCTCCAGCACCAGCTTCAACCACAGGCTCTACAACTGACTATTCAAGCATTGATTTAGTTGGTGAGCTGGCCAATACGTCATTGCAAACACGTGCCGAATCAAATTTACTGATGGGTGAGGAATTTAATCGTACTGTTGCCTCAATGGTTGAAATGGGTTATCCCCGCGAGCAAGTTGAACGCGCAATGGCAGCCAGCTTTAATAATCCTGAGCGAGCTGTAGAATATTTGATTAACGGAATTCCCCAAGAGGAGAACTTGTTTACTCCAGGAGATGATGAAGAATCTTCAAGAGCATCTAATATACATCAGGGTGCTGCAAGCGATTTACCAGCTGAATCAGCCGCTGGTAAATACATTTCATTATATATACATATATCGTTCTATAAACCTTTCCTATTTTAGACCCATTTGAATTTTTACGCAGTCAGCCACAATTCCTACAGATGCGCTCTCTGATATACCAAAATCCGCATCTTTTACATGCTGTTCTACAACAGGTATGTAAAATACTGTCATTATTCCATTCTTAATGGTATTTTTTATTTATACACTTAGATTGGCCAAACGAACCCAGCTCTTTTGCAACTTATTTCTGAAAACCAAGATGCGTTTCTGAATATGTTAAACCAACCCCTCGAAGACGAGGTGGCCACCAACGCACAACGACTTGGTCGAACACAGTCGAATTCAAGTCGAACAGAAAATTTGACATCATCGGCAAGCCAAGCGGCAACAACGGAGGGCCAACGTTCTGCCGCTGGATCAGAAAACCAGCCTATATCGGTTGCTTTAGAGGGAGATGGTACTGTTTCGGCAGAAAGAAATGTACCAACAGAAAGCCTAGCCACTATTCGCCTAACACCACAAGATCAAGATGCTATAGAGCGGGTACGTACGACTGTTCCAAACTGTGATTAACTGTTTTGTTGTATACATATAAAAAATAATCATTAGTTAATTTAAGAAAGCAATATGTTAAAAGTGATTAGAAATTTAGAAACTTCTGAAATATGTATGTCTAGTTCAAAAATTAACAAGGTGCTTGTCAGGCTTAAAGAGTGGCTTGCAAAGAAATTGGAAATACCTGTCGCTCATAGATGTAAAGGTCATTTGAAATTTTTTAATATCTTTGTTTGACTACCTTATTTTACTACATGGTATGTTGTGAATCCGCGCAACTATAACTGACTTATTTTTCAATACTTAATATTTTACAGCTCAAGGCACTAGGATTTCCAGAAGCCCTTGTTTTGCAAGCTTACTTTGCATGTGAAAAAGATGAGGAACTGGCTGCAAATTTCTTGCTTTCTTCTAGTTTTGATGATTAAATCACCCAATAGCTGACATGTTACACATATGTATACCCATATACAAAGTCGTTACAATAAAAGAAGAGGTTACTAAACAACCATACATAAGCAAGTTTTGGGCAGAAACTGTATTTAAATTAAGGTTAAATTCAAATATATCTTTTAATTTTTTAGTAATAGCCAATTCCGATGTCTCCTATAAAATATATGCAGTTGTAATGCGGTTTAGTTTATTTAATTGACAAGCAGTTGGTAAATATGGCTAAATGTATGAAGAAATATAATTGGTTAAAATTATACACATCATATTTACTTTATGTATGGTGTATATATGTATTTATCTATAAATTTGCTCATATTTAAACGTGTATGATTACGGCAGGCTGATCTATCCCCACTTTTGAAAGAGTCCCATGCGTTGACAGCGGCAGTTGCTCCCCCACAAATTGCACCTACACGAACTACTAAAACAACAGTCACTAGGACGATTATCACAAGCACCATTACGACGGATACATCCTTTTCGGTACACATTTCTATTTAATGACGAAGGACGGCTAGAAGTATGTACAACACGTTATTGTTAAATTCTAATCAGATGCAAATGACTTACCTAATGCTTGGACCAGAATATGTAGGGTTATACCTCTTTTCATAACTGCTAGGGTACATCAGACGTATATCATTTTCTAGAGACAGTTGAATTAAACTTTAAATTAAATTTATGTTGGCTCATCTCTACTTATAAAACTGACATGCGTGAATAATTGGTGAGTAAAGTAAAACACTAAGCCGTAAGAGCTAGGAAGCTGAAATTTGTACTGCATTTCTTCCGTGTACCTCCATCATATAAAGTTACTTTAGTAAAAAATTTCCAAGCTTGGGCTTGCTGTTGGTCAGCAAACAGTCAGCCAGTGAGGACAAACAGTTTTATATATAGAGAAATATCAATGTTTCTTAGAGTTCCTTAGTTCATAGCGACGGGGGTAAATACTTGTACAATATCAATAATTTAATCAATTATTTAGATTTAAAATACTGAAAATATCGGTGCTCCTACAGTGGAGGAACTCTTTGTGTGAGCAGAGTGAAAATGAAGAGATTCGTGTTTGTGTATGTATATTTCATTTATAAATACCAACCGAGAAATGTATTCCGGCTGATAGCAAATTCCTTATGTTTAGGATACGGAAGCTCACAGTTGTTTTTCCTAGAGCCCCTGGGAACTTCACCGCCAGCCACTTGTTGCAACGCTATTAATGAAATTGCCAAAGTAACTACACCTTTGGATGTTAAGCGCAGTCTTTTCAACGCCACGTCCATCTTGATTCTCTTTAATTTGGTAACAGGTTTTAAAAACAAGAAAACAATAGTAGAAAAGGACCTCGTGTGCTTTTCACAGCCTGTTACTCGATACTGATGTCTTGTTTTTTAGCTTCGTTTGTCAATCGCGTCTGCGCCGCTCAGTCGCGCATCCCTTATGGCTGGGTGGGTCGCAAACGCAGCTCGCATTTTCACGAACATTTTCGATTTATCAAAAGAAATATGTACCTCCTACTGAAATATTGTCTTTTGTCAATTTGCGAGAGAACGCTTACCCCAGACTAGTTAAGAAAGCGAAACATATCTTTGATAAATTTCTCTGTGTATATGTACCTGTACATTTATATGTACACAAGTCTATATATATAACGTGTATACATATGTAAGTCTATATGTATGTATGTACAGGTGTATGCATTTATGTATGTATTTTCTTTCGTATGTATGTATGTACATATGTATGTATGTATGTATGTACAAATGTGTGTATGTATGTATATACGTAGGTAAATATGTATGTTCATAGGTTTGATGTACATATTTATTTACGTCCGTATTTTTTGTGTACTTATATGTACATATGTATGTGTGTTCAAAGGCATGTATCTATATGTATGCTCCGCGAGTGCGAGTAGAAATTTTCAAAACCTGTCATAACGTGTACCTTCATCACATAAGGTAACTACAGTGAAAATTTCAGCTTCCTAGCTCTTAGGGCTTGGGCTGTGCGTTCATCACCAATCAGTCAGTCAGGACCATATGAAAGAAAAGCTGGTGAGTTTATAAACGACAAGTCAATATAGTGCATAATAATTTTTTGTGGAAAAGCAGGAATTAAATTACAAGTTATCAAGACAGCATTAGTCACTTTAATTATTAACAATAAGCTACATATGTAATATAATTATGTAAAAATTACGTCTATATTTTATATAAGCATTCCTTTGTTATTGTTTTTGACTTATGTATTTATGTACACCGACTTTTTCATTGATATTAAATATTCGTTAAACAACTAAAATGGTAATGCTTAACCGCTTATAATAATAATAATATAATAGTCCCCTGGAAAGCACAAGCAAGCCTTCACACTGACCCGCTTAGTTTCCTTTGGATTATTAATTTAAAAGCCCTTACGCAAAGCGAGTTGTTACAGTGCGCTATGTTGTTTCATAGCTGGTTAACAGGGCAGCGTCGACTGGCTCCAAGCAGCTTGGACAGGTAAGACTTCGCATCAACCAGTCATCGATACAGTGCACGTGGTAGATGTGCATGCAAGGCAGATAACGCACAGCCTCATCCACGCAAAATTCAACCATGCAAATGACACACTCGCGGGCTTTCTTCAAGTTGCCATCATAAGTTCCAATTGGCAAGTGTTGGACGAGTCCAATGCGCTTTGCTATTTTAATCTGATCTTCCTCCGACATATTTGTGGCAGAAGCTGCGCTATGACTGGCAGAGGACGCTGGATAAAACATTTGCGGCAAAGGTTCATGCTATATAATAGAATACAAAATACTTGATTATTTTGAAAACTATTTATATGTTTACCTAACTTACCTGGTAAATTGGCATCGGTCCGCTGTCCTGTCCGCTGATACTTTCGCTACCTCGCAAAAGTGAAATGTCATCGGGACTGTTGATTTTCAGACAATTACCCATTGTACACCCTACAGGAAAGTAAGAGACAAAACAACGTAATTTTCTTGGGGCAGTACGTTTGAAAACGTATAATAACGTATAATACAGCTATATTAAACCTTTAATCATTTTTGATTTGTTGGATCTTATTATTTTATACCGTATCTTCTGCTTTAAGCTAATATTGAAATTATGTCCAGGAATTGTAGTATATACATATTTATGTACAAGAAATACACCAATTTGTGCGTGAACATTCGTGAGCACGTAGTGTTTTGTGTTTATGCAATTATATGGAACATCTACATAGTATATACGAGACAGACTTATCTATTTGCAAAATTTCTTCTTCTAACAAATGGAAAGCAATTGCAACTCAAAATGTAAATAAATGTAAACATGCACATGCACATACATACTTAACTAGTATATATTTACGCTTGTATATATATATATTTCAGTATGCTCATATTTATAAAAGCACTGTTTTTATCTAATTATTAATTATTCAAGCCATATTGCGTTTTAACATCGACTTCTTACTCTTATGTTTTTAATGCCTAAAAGCTGCAAAACATCGATAACATTTTCAATGTACCCAACAACATAGGTATTTAGTATAGTACAATCACTATAGTGATTTGGTGAAGAGTCATCTGTCACCAGTATCAGTTTATCAGTATAAGCTTATCACAGTCCTATTTAATGAAGTATGTTTAATGTTTAAACAGCTTAGTACAATGTTATTTTGTACATTATTACTTTTCATTATCGCAAATATTAGTACTTTTTTAACATGTGTGACCGCATGCTGATAGCTAAAAGATACTAATAAATCGTTTATAAAATACTAATATTGTAAAATACCAATATTAAAAAAATAAAATATCAAGTATAAAAAAAAAATAGTTGAGTTGGCAAACATATAAAAACAAACGGAACATGGAGGAGACAATTATTCTTATATTGTTGGTAATTGTGATGCTAGTTGGATCGTACCTATCTGGAAGTATACCTTTGGTAATGAAATTGAGTGAGGTATGCATAATATAACTTACTAATGAATACATGTACTATATACATAAACTTCTTGATTTTCTTAAACTAAGGAAAAATTAAAGTTTGTCACGGTACTTGGCGCTGGGTTGTTGGTGGGCACAGCCCTCACAGTTATTATACCAGAGGGTATACGTTCCTTATATATGGACACCCAGCGACCTCAAACAGATGCAAACACATCCCAATTGTCAGCCGGCCTGATCAAGCCACATGATTACTCGCGTACAATAGGACTTTCTCTTGTGCTGGGGTTTGTTTTCATGATGCTTGTGGACCAAGTTTCACAACGAAAAACCAACAAAGGAAATGAAAATGACAAGAATATTACGGCTACCCTCGGACTAGTGGTGCATGCTGCAGGTGGGAATTTTTCATTTATTGTTTCACCAAATTAAACACTTACCTCTTAACCGTTTAGCTGATGGAGTTGCTTTGGGTGCAGCAGCAACAACTAGTCACCAGGATGTAGAAATAATTGTATTTCTAGCTATTATGCTACACAAGGCTCCGGCTGCGTTTGGCTTAGTTAGCTTTTTGCTGCATGAAAAAGTTGAACGACAACAAATCCGAAAGCACCTTGGTATATTTTCCCTGTCCGCACCATTGCTGACGCTCCTCACTTACTTTGGCATTGGGCAAGAACAAAGAGAGACACTTAATTCGGTAAATGCTACTGGAATCGCCATGTTATTTTCCGCCGGAACCTTTTTGTACGTTGCAACAGTTCACGTATTGCCTGAATTAACTCAGGGCGGGTGCAGTCATCCCAACCGAAAAGGCGGACCCGGGAAGTATGACTACCATGCTATAGAGGAATCTCGAGAGGCTGCTACGAATGACTCATCTGCTAATGGATCAGCTCAATCTTATAATGTACAAGGCCTGAGGTACAGCGAGCTTATTATCATGATATGCGGTGCCTTACTGCCGCTAGTCATCACATTTGGGCATCAGCATTAGCAAAAGAATTAAATTTCTAAATTGCAGCAGCAATAGAATTCCCATCACTCATTCAATTTGTAAATAAGACTTCGCATAGGGCTATTTGTAAGTACAACTGTTGTTGAAATATTTGTTTTGATTGCATTCCTTTTTTCCATATTTTGGGGTCCAATTCATCGCAAAATTATTACATTCAACAAATTCGTGTTTGATCATTTATTTATTTGTTATATTTATATGTATGCAATAATAATATAATGACTTATGTATAGGCGACTTGGCTTAAACGCACTTAGTTTTTAATATTCTCTGTCCTGTGTATCGGTCGGGTGAATATGGAGTGTAATGGCATGTGTTTCTTTAATAGTTATTTCATCTTTTAGTATCTTTAGGCCACTCGAATTTAGTTTCGTTCGTTACACATGTATGTGTATATTTATGTGTATTTATTTTCTCTTTATTGTGACTAGGTAGGTATGTAACTATGAATAAGTACGGCTAGTATAATGTATTATTTCTCCAAATAATTTGAAGTCCTTGCGGCAGGTGTCGAGGTGTCATACAGCCCCAAAAAAAACATACAAATATCCGCATGAAAGTTATATGCAATACATCCACGTATTTTTTACGAGGAAAAGTTTTGAAACATGCTTTTGGTTTGGCCGTGTCAAGCAAGACTCCTCCTTAATATAAGCTTGAAAAATCTATTTGGGTTGTACTTTTTCTGTTTTAGTCGTAAGAATTTCCATTGTTTCTGCTTTTATTTCAAAAATTTAATGCTCAATATGATGTAACCGTGTATTTATATATATGTAAGTTCACAAGTATCTATAGGTAGGTGTAAGTGGGGATGTGGATGATTGTGTGTGAAGACTGTATTTGGCCTTAAACAGCAGTTTCAGTGTGACTGTGGGATGATAACCGCTCAACATCTATTTCGGGAATAGTCAGCTCATCGGGTATATTATCGGCGTAATCAATGGAAGATGTCTCCGAAAGGCGTTTGCTCAGCGAAGTCTGCTTACGCAGCACCTCGGCCAGCGAAGTATTGGTGTGCTCCCCGTAACGGGCATCAAGACCTTGCCGGAAGGCGTTCACCACACGAATCTAAGCGCAAGTCGAGTAGAAAGAAAAGAACAACACCAAGAACAGTGACAAGATAGACAGAAACGACAGTATAAGGAAAAATACACTTTTTTATGTCTAACTGAAAATATCAAATGCAAACACATATACATATGCCCATGTTTGTATATACATATGTTAAGGACAAAAAACAAAGGTAAAAAGAATAGAACATAATCACAGCGATGAATATATGTGCGGTGTGTGTTAAAAAGTGGGAAACTATCAAAAGCAGGCATCGGCTGATGTAGGTTAAATTTACCGCAATTTACTGAAAGTTTCTTTAGTTTTCACAGGCAAATCTTCATATATGTATGTATATATAACGATTGAAGTCAAATGAACAAAAAAAACATGTGCATGTGCACAAAGTGCAAAGGTAAGTTCTAGATTTAGATTCAAATCGAACGTTTCGGAACTAAATGGAATTGTGTTCAACCGGATCGAAATCAAGAACAGGCCCTGTATACAAAATTGAAATACGGACGGACATTAAAGGCAAGAGAATGAAGAATGAGTCGATTTAGCTAAATTCAAGAGCATGCATAATATAAGCGAAAATGTTTAAAGAAGGATGCAGTTTTCGTTGAAAATAGTGAGAAAGAATCTACAATCCGAACCGAAAAAATTAAATTATATAAACAAGCAAGCAATTTTTTTAATATGTCTGACGTCTCAGTTAAATATATGACATCGCCCAAAGAGTAATATTTAATTTAAAGCTACAAATTAATATTGGCTATTATTGTATTATACCTATATATTAAAGATTACGCCAACAATACGAGCTATATCATGTATGTTAATCATAACTGAAAAGCAGCATGCAAAGCGTATGTTTTTTGTCTTACGCGATAAGATCAGTTTGCAATTTTTTTTTTAATTTAATGCATAATTTATATATAAGTAGTAAGCATATTTACGAAAATTATTTTTATCTCTACATATGTAAAGGAATTATTGAGAAAGCCTACTCCAACAACTTTATAAATCTACATGTGAACTTTCGGCATGCCGAAACTCTTCTACACTTTATGTCAACTATATAGAAAGTTGGAAATAACATCATTAAGAAACCTTTATCCCCTATTATAAAAACAAATAATATATATTTTTATTTTTGTATACAGTATAGACCCCATTAATTATTTTAATACTGCTCCATATTCAATTTAATAATTTGTTTTCCCAGAGTGTTAGGGATCACAAATTTGAACATGATTTAATGATACTGAATATAAAATTATTTTCTACCCTTATTTAAACTGCAATAGAATATTCCTTTCCAGATTTCATTTCTAGGGTATCATATATCTTAAGATCGGACTTATTTCAAACTCGTCCTTGACCGCGCGCATCTTTTGATGATTTCGGAATTTTAATTTCTGGATTGTCTTGGCGTTGTGTACATAAATTTAGATAAAATGAAGAAAGGCTTACAGCTTGATCAGTGTTGCTCTTGCTATAGGGAACCGGTATCAAGCGTTCTTGTAACTCGCCGCCTATTACCTTTAATATTGAAGAGAGAAAGTAAAACGGAAACAATAAGTGGGAAGAGAAATACAGGTTGAAGTCAGTTTAGTGTGGCTGCGATAAAAAGAAACTACATGGATTTAATAGATTTAATTTATATATATATATATATATATATATATATATATTATATATATATATTATATATTATATACTACCATGCATACATATTGTGCAGGTACATATGAGGCGTATGTATGCATGTGAGTATTTTGAAAGGACGTATTAAGAATATTAAAAATTAAATAAGAACGATAGTAGAGCATAGTTAATATAGTATAATATAGTATATATATATATATATATATATATATATATATATATATATATATATATATATATATATATATATATATATATCAAATATAATATATAAATATATAATGTATAGCACCAACTACAATGATTTTAGTATGAATGACATACTGTGCGCAGACCTATTTTTGAATTAAGTAAAAATTTTGATTATGCATACTTTCTGTACATTGTGATTGTAATTTTCTAGTGAATTTTGTTTTTGGGTTAGTTCAATATATATACATATATATATATATATATCTATATATATATATATATATATATATATATATATATATATATATATATATATAGAGATAGACAAATATGTATATATATAAATATGAACTTTGAGGTTCAGAGGATTTGTGAACTGGGATTGACTGTCTTAAAAACTTATAAATATATAATTAATAAGGGTTCGAATTCAAAATAAATGCACCATTGTGAAATATGTACATAGGTAATTATGTATATTGAGTATTTGTAAATGTACTTGTAAGTATATTTGTATGAATGGTAAAGTGTTGGGCGTCATAAACCTATGCATTTTTATGGGCATGTACTGAATTGTTTTACACCCAAATATATCAATGCGTTTCATGTCCCTCAGATCTTAGACCTATATACATTTTTGCAGATCGCATTCTCATAAATCTCTATACACATATAACTGTTTGTCTAACGAGGTTTTGGTGCATTTCAACTCTGGTAAATTAAGTTAAAATCAGTTGTATTAATATTTTCTTATTTACCAACCGATCGTCTTCAAAATAATTTTTATTGGTCTTTTTAAAATGTTCTGATGCGAGTTTCCCCCATTTCTCGAAATCCACCGCTCTTGGATAAAAAATGCCGATGAAAATTTGAATGGGAGAAATTTCCAATTTAAGCTTATTTACTAAGATATTACAAAAATTGTCTGACACGTGATTGTTGTGTTATTCATTATAACACTGATACTATTGTTCCTCACATCTTTGTGAAGAATTGAGCTTTACGGTGTCAAAAAGGATTTATAATGTAGTAAGTTTGTTTTCTGATTGAAAATAAAGGCCCAGTAACTGATATATTAGCGTCTGTCACGTATAGCTATCATTAAAATTATATGAATATATACATGCCTTTGTGATAACGACTGTAAATAATGATATAATCTCGGAATGTTATTAATAGAAATTTGTGTATAAAATGTAAAATGTGATATTGACCGAAAGAATATACAAGTATATACTCAAACTACATTACTAAATTATACACATGATGCACCGAATGATTTATTGATTGAAGATTATGCTTATATGTATGCTGAATGTGTAAATAAAACAATTCATATTTTAAGTATACATGACTTAAAACCTAATAATCAACAAATATTATAATGTTATTTTTTATATATAAAACTGTGTTTCTTGAGTGACTGACTGATGGTGATCAACGCACAGCTCTTACCGTTGGAGCTGAAATGTTTACTGAAATTATTTAAAATTGCATTATCCTAGCTCTTAGGTAAGTACGTATTCGTCTTTTTGAATGTTTTGAAAATAAATTGAAGTGGGTGTCGATGATTGTACATGATTCTTTGCTGTTAATTGTGCATCGCATATAAAGAATTACGACAAAATGAATATATGTACCCAAATATATACATATATACATAAGCCGATCTCTGTTAAAATATGATACCTCACTTCACATGAAATATGATTTTTTCCTATACAATTCTTTAGACCTGAAAGTTACCAAAGTGTAACTGAGTTTCGCTTCATTTATTTTAAACACATAAGTTTAAGCAAACTGCTCTCACAAGGCGTATCTGTTGTTTAAAAACAAGCACAGTTACAGCATACATCTAATGCTATTGTTGATTAATGTTGAATGTTTCTAAAATTATTTTTATTCTATTATTCAAAAGATATTTGCATCGTACCCGAGCATTACTCCTATGGCGATTCATGTTGCCTTACTTTAGATTTCAATTAAGTATGTATATTATGAGCTGCGTTGGTAAGTACTTGCCATAGCTTCGGATACCATATCCACCCTAGAATAATTTGTTTTTGCAGTTGTCTGATCCTTTAACTCATTCATACGCATACACGCACGCACCAAGCAAATAACGATGCACATTTTGTTTGGATTTTTTTTTTCATATAGGTAATAATACGAGTTCCACAAGAATTATATTAATTTATATAAAAATTAAAAGATTAAAAGTATACAAAATCATGCGATTAAATAACATTTGCTAAGCGTTAATATTTAATTAATTAGGTATCTTATTGAGTACACAATTATCGGGATACGACAAAACACGATTCATATATATGTATATATAAATGTATGTATACGTGTATATATGGATAACATGCCCGGGAAAGCGCGCGCAAGGGTGTTCGTTGATAATCATATGTTGGGATGTATGTTTATATATGTATACATATACATTTGTGTGTGAATCTCAATATGGTATATGACATAACGTGTATGTATAATATATTTCATTGATTCCATGGCCAGCCGTCTGGTTAGTTTTATAAGTAGATAACACATCTATGTGTATAGCTTTTGATTTTTGATTATGAAAAGGCAAAGATAATATAAACACTAAGTTAATCACAACAAAAATCAAATCGGTACTTTTGCGCTCACAGCTTAATGAGCGTAAAATGCTAAAAATAGAGTGTGCTCTCAGCGTCGACTGTATTTATATTGTCTTTGGAAGTGTCTTAAATTCGTGTTTCGTTCTGTCCATTTTTTGACTGATGTTCGTTTAACTGCTGCAGGACAACGTCACCGAAGCCACTGCCAGCAGATCGAACAGATGAGTGTGATGATAAATGCTGCTGTGAGGGGGGTGTAAGGTTTGCTGTGGATGCAGAGGAATTGACTCCGTTTTGCAAATTGCGATGCTGCTGCTGCTGCTGTGGATCTTCGTCTATGTAAGATATATCGGAAGGCAGAGTTGCATTAGAAACATGCTGCTGCTGCTGCTGCTGATGCGGCGGCTGCTGATGTTGGTGGTGCTGCTGCTGTTTGCTGCTGTAATTGGGGCTCAACAGATTTAAATTGTAGAGCGGATGAACACCACTGCCTGTTGGCATGCCCGTCCGGGGGCTACGCAAGCTATGCAAACTGTGCATTGAGCGCCGTTCGTTTAGGTCTTCCAGGGTCGAGCGGAATGCACGAATCACGCGCAACTGAAACAAACGAAATTAGACAACAAACGAACAGAAACGGAAACAATAATAACCAACAAAATAAGCATAAAAAATATTAGCATAATAACACTCACTATTTGCAGGCCCAATACATGCACACATACATATGCCTTTAGTATATATTTACATACATACGTATGTACAAGTATACTCAACGCATAAATATGTATGTACGTAAGCATATAATTGAGTATTTTTAGTACTTGCACATATCCACAAATTAAAAAGAAGTAGCCATAACAAAAGAAATCAAATACAAATATTAACCAATAAAAATAAGAAAACAAATAGTTCTTACAGTGCAATAAATGGTCCCTTCGGGTAGGCGGGATTGGAATACATGGCTTGCTCGTAAGTAGCATGCTAGTTTAGAGATCTCTTAAATAATTAAGGATTTCCATCCAGAAACGGATGGAACACCACGTGAAGAAACGGACACCTTCGAAGGCACGTAACTTTCGATGACATTTTCTTTTTGTTATTTTTATTTATTTATTTATTGTTTTTAATCGCATTGGACCATTGGAACGAATTAAAGGCATTAAATCATAATAACTAGAATGGGGAAATTTTTAGACTTTAAGAAAGCAAAGCAGTAAAGCAATTTGACTAAATAGAATATATTTATAGTTTTAGTAAGGAAGGCAACAGAAGAAGTCTCCGATGCAAAACTAATCTAACAATATATATACATCCACTGAAAAACAGGCGTGCATACATAACATAAGGTATATGTATTTAAATGACACACATACTTATTAGAGTGGGAAGTTATAGTTTAATTTTGTGAAAAAGTTAAGTTGTCCGTCGAGTCGGAAAAGCGATAATAATATTGTTCATGATTGGAGAAATATAAAATTATTGATTTAGTACAATAATGACAACAATCATTATGTCCAGCAGTTAATTTGAATGACCCGTTCATGGTTGTACATATGTATGTTTGTAGTACACAGTCAGAGTCGAAGTTTTAATTAATAATACGTGCATACTTATTAAACGTAATAGGTACAAAAAAAAAATAAAAGATAATAATAGCATTTATCTTCTGTATACACATTTATACATACAAATTACTAAGCGAGTGTAATCAATGTATTAGGGCATGGGAACATATTTCGATACCTGGAAGTGCCGACTGGCTTACACATGTGCTTAAATTCTCCGCTTTTAAGAGAAGCAGTATATAACAATAAAAATAAATATTCAAGCAAAATAATTGATTAAAAACGTCATTTTAATACACACCAATATAATATGACCTACCAGGAAAGGAAAATGTTTTAGTAACATTTAATTTCTCCTATTCATCACAAACACAAATATACACAACCACACGGAGTCACTCAGCTGCTGATTTATATAGTTTGCTATTGAGTTTGACCTATCTACATCCTACATGTGTTAGTATGTTTGAGCACGTATATAAAATACTTATTGATTAAATTGGTATTCCGTTTAAAGTACATTGTAGTTATATATGTATATATGACAATGGCGATGTGCTAATCTGAACTTTATCGACATATTCAGTTTGAAAGAATTAGATTTAAATCGCTGTGTAGTGATAGAGCCTTAAAGTTTATGTTTATTATATTTTTAAACAGGTAGCGTATCCACGTGGTAATATATTTCAAGATCGCATATCGTATTGCCAGTATTGTACTTTTCGAGCTGGATTTTCCTAATGTGAATTGATTTCGATTTTAATGTAAATTTGGGTATGAAAGGTGAACTTATATTGGTTGTGCCGCGAATAAATTTATACTCTATGTAGCCGGAATGGATGTAAGTATTACGCACGATGCTCAAAAGAGATAACTAAGGCAGCAAGATAAGGTTAAGGGCTTTACTACATACATAGCAAAATCAACATGTATGTATAAGTGTTGTGCTCGTGCTACATAAATCCTATATTCCAACAATAGTGTTAACAATTGTATTTCAAAACTAATTTGAAATGTTTTTAACAATAAAGAACGGAATATACAAAACAAAATTTTGGGTTTAATACGCTTTCACTTATTAATTGAATCTATTTATTTAGTAAACAATACACTTACGTAGCATAAACGCAACAAGCTAATATACATACTGTTCATATTTTACTTTGAAAAGGTGGATTTGGGTTTTTATAAGAGTTCAAAATTTTAAATTACATACGTTTCAATTCTCGTTAGAAGTGTTGTAGATAGTAGTAGTTGTAGAATATAAGTAGTTCATAGACATAGCAGATAGTAGAAGAAGGGAGGAGACCTTGTTCTGTTGATGCTGTTTGTTGTTGTTATAGTTGTAGTTATTTCTTTTATCTTGACGCTGTTGTTTGTGCCGATGTATGGTTGATGTTGGCAGTTATCGACAAAAATTCACTAGCCAATACCGGCCGACGAACAACTGACGCTATGTGGCTAATCTATGCATCAATATTTTTATTCTTGTTGCCTTGTCTATCAATTTCCAATTAGATGTTTGTATTTACGTCTCTAGCTGAGTGCATATTTATGATAACTAAATGCATGTGTAATAAATTCACTGAACCCTAATAATCTCTTGGTATTTAGACTTTTACAATTGTATTCTTTTTTACCCGGGGTATTTATGGTATCTCGATAAGAATCGTATATGTATATGTATTATATAAGTATTTGCATATGTATATGCATATGTATATGTATATGTATATGTATGTGTATATGTATGTCTATATGTATATGTATATGTATATGTATATGTATATGTATATGTATATGTATATGTATATGTATATGTATATGTATATGTATATGTATATGTATATGTATATGTATTAATTTAGCTTTAAAATTTAATTGTAAATATAAAAAAAGATTTCCGTAATATCCATACAATTAAAACACATTAAGTTTGGGAAAAATGTTGATGGCTTGACTTTATGGTGTCATATTCAATTTTGTCATAGTGTCCATTAATGGTATGTATTGTCTTACTTTATTATCATATTATTACCTACATACATTCATATGAATATATAGTTTTAGCGATCGAAGCTATTGTTACGACTTATCCTAACATTAAGGGTATCTAAGGCTAAGGGTATTCCTTGTTGGAAATTCAACTTTCATAAAATTTAAATAAATATATGTGTAATTTGAATACTGCCTCGATGGTTAGCTACGTTTTTTATTCTTATGTACCTCTTTATGTTCTTTTAATCGCTCTACTCTTTTTCTGTATCTTGTATTTATGAGTGCCGTTTGTATATTTGATTTTACCATTTCGGTAATAGCTATAATGTATGTAGTTATATATGTATCTTATGAATTATAGGAAATTTTTTCAATACTTTTGTGACATGGTGTATAGCGTGCGGTACGTCTGTATTTGTATGTGCATGATTATGAATGTGTATAAGTGTATTACATCATTACATAAGTATTTGATGCTTATTATTGCAATTTTAATTACACTTCAGTCTCTCGTATTGGTTCCGCCGGCTTAAAAATTACAAAAATTAACAACAAATATCTGATAATTACTTTAATTAAATCAAGTTGAAAGCTAAATATATATGCCACCAACGCAAACAAAAATAAAAACTAGACAAGTAAAATAAGTTCAAAGATTTAAACGTATGCATGTATGATGAAACAATAATGATTTCCTTATCTTCGGACATAGAAATCAAAAAAGAGAGTAAAAGGGTCAGACCCAGACATGAGGGAATCTTAATATACCTTACATTATTGTGAAAGATACGGAATAGATTTTAATAATCGACTGCAAGAGTATTAAGACTTCGCTAAAGCCTACGCAAAAGTTTGAACTCTTGTTTGGACAGGACTAAATGAAAAATATAAAAAATAAAACAAAAAAATAAAAAATATGTGCTTTATCCAAGATGACAGATTCGATAATTAAAGCGGTAACTTAAAAGACAAAGGTAAAACTAATAATAAAAGAGATGTGAAAAACGTGATCTAAAATCAGAATAATTTTAACCGTGCAAACGTGGAAAACTTAAGACTAGTGAATAGTGCCGCTTGGAAATTTTTATTTTCAAAACAATAAAGATTTTAGTCGTTTATCTAAAGTGAAAATATCGACTGAAAGCAGTCCCAAAGTATTCTAAAGCCACAGGACATTAAAGACGACCCAAATTTTTTAACAAAAGATTCCAAATATACATTTTATATTTTATATATATCATAGTCATATATATATTAATATATATCATATTCATATATATATTATTTATATATATATATATTTTATATTCACATTACCTATTACAGATGTTGTTTGGTTAGTGCTATTAGCCTGCACTCAGCTTTGAGTAGCCATAACATACATTCCAATTTCATTCGAGACAACATACACATATATAGACATACACACGCACCAAAGCTATGCTCGTAACGCAGCGTCTGTGCTTCTATTCCCTAAGCCAAAAATAATATAAGAAATATCTTCGGGGTTTTTATGATGTTAGCAGATTTGTAAATATTGTGTGTACATATTTACCAAAAGACATAGAAAAGTTGTCAAAACAATTGAAATATTATTTATCGATGTATGCAATGGAAATGGGTTAAGAAAATAAGTTAAAATTATAAATTCTATAAAAAAAAACAAGATTCGAGTGAAATCGACTGTGTAATATTCTGTTCACACACACATATATATAAATACTAGCGGGTATAGCCCGGCCTTGCCCGTGGCACTTATGTTATAAAATCAATGTTCTAGAATAGCTTTGAAAATGATTTTGAAACTGAGCGGATCGTAAACAAACTACTCTCGATTTAACACTATTTCGAGTGGTATTTCCCAAATCGCTGAAACACGTATTCATTTTATTCTTATATAGAGCTTTGAAAATAAGTTTTATGCAATTCGGACACAGCTTAAAGTTCTCAAACAATTACTTTAAAATCCACTTTCCACCGAAGGAGTCTAGATTTTGAGAAAAATGTGAAATACGTCTCAAATGATTTTCCATATAGAGCTTTGAAAATGAATTTGAGCGCGAAACGTCTCCCACCAAATATTTGACCCCCATTTCCACCAAGGAGGAATACATTTTTGGAAAAGTGTGAACAAAGAACTTTGAAATTGAGTTTGAGGCCAATTGGATGGTAAACAAAAAAGTTTCATACAAATGTTTTTCGCGATTTTGCCATACTTGCGGGTGGAATTTCGATAACCCGTCTTAACTAAAGTGAAAATTCTAGCTTCCCAGCTCTTACGGTTCGGGCTGTGCATTGATCACCAATCAGTCAGTTAGTCAGTCAAGAAAAACAGTTTTATATATTGAGATTTGTGAACAGAATATTACATATATATACATGTATTTTAAGTTGCAGTGACTACCTTTATAAAAGGCAGCACAAATTTAATTAATAAAGACAAACGGCAAAACGTCCTACAATACAATAAACTTTATTTCAGTTTGCCTTAAATTGACTATCGAAATTAATTATTATGTCTATCCCTCTATCTTTCTCAACAGTACAACTTGCAAGGTCAAAGGAACGCCAACAAAATCTTATCTTTTACAGAAGTTATTATAGAATTAACCAAATGACAGGATCTGGATTGGACAGGGATATTACGAATTTTTTTTATATTCACGTTTCTGTTGTTCTATAATAGAGTATGTATACATACATACATACATACGCTTATGGTACATGCCGCATATGTTCTGTAATCGAATGGGAATACTTCTGCGTTGAATTAAGTTTGGATGATCAAATTAACAGGGTGCATTTGTATACATTTGTACATTTAAGATCAATTATGACACAAAGCACTACATACAATCAGTCAAAACATATTTTTTAAATTGAAGAGGAAAATATGTAAGTAGATTTCATAGAGTGTAAATATATTACATACTTGGGCATAGAACGGAAACATTCAATTATTTGAATGTGGTCAATTATATATTTTTAATTTTACTAAATGTAATAATAAATGTGTAACGCATTGAAAAATGCCTTCAAGGTGCATTTATGACTTCTCAGCTGGTATTGCTAATTCTGTCTGATTTCTAACATCAGCAAGTTTTGAATTCATCTTGATAAAGCGGTATAAGGTTGTATATTGTTAAACATCGGACTTGTAAATATAATATTGCTTATATTGACAATTAACGGGTGGTTCTTGTCACTAATCACAATTGTGTGGCAAATGTTAAAAAACGTATCGGAATTCTGTTATTCTGCGTAGACATCTGGTCTCTCTTGTTATAAAGGCTTAAATCTTTTATATTTGTACAATAATGTAATATGAAATTAGTATGTAATATATTGTACATATATTATACAGATGATAATATAAATGACAATACAAAGCACTACCCAGAGGAAATATTAACACAGAAAAAACAATAAAAAAAGTGTAAAATAAACAGGATTGGTAAGAATAGGAGTGGATGTGGACATCGGAATGTAAGCAGGAGACATGATAAAACATCGTCTAGTTGCCAATAAATAAATGAATATACACTTTTCTTACCGGTACTGAAATCTAGAGGTGAGTTGAGATTTACGCGTTATATATAGATTGTGTTTTGCATTTTTAAATTGGTTTAATTTTTGTAATTTGTAATTTATAACATATAATTTTGTTTATGTCGTGGAGTTTTACGTCAATTTATTCATTCAATCAATCGTTCGGGATTGTTTTTAAGCATATTAAAAGGAGAGCGAAAAAACGAAATGAGCATTATAATTTTATAATATATTTATAAAGTAGTAGCGTGTAAGGAATCTGTAGTTTTACTTTGAACCATTTTGGATTCTACATTTCTTGATTTAATCATACTCTTTCACTTCTATTAAGTCCTGTAACAAATAGAGGCCAGAAATCTTTTCAAACAGTTGCCTATTTAAGTCAATTTATAATTGTTATGTTTGCAAGTTGTAGTAAACTAAGGAATACATACAATACACCTCTGCGAATCTATAAAATTAAATAAGCACCCTAATATGTTATTAACTTCACGATCGGAAAATTATTGCAATTAACGCTTATGAAAAGCTTAAATAAAATAAGGCCAAGTGAGGATTTTTCATGTTAACAAATAAACCTAAAAATTTACCAATAGACTGGTTCTTAAACCAATTTTATTTTTCTTAAGAGAAAATTTCCGAGAAGTTGAAAAAAACTACAAATATATTAAGGACAAAGTTTTCAAATCAATTACCAGGTTTTAATAGCTTTGAAAGAGCATGTAAAGCTTCGAAAGCCCGAAGAAAGGTATGCCTAACCAAGGTAAAAATTATGGGAATGCTTTTGTATAGGCTTATAAGTATGGTATGTACATATATGATATAGAGAGTTGAAAGGTAATAGCATAATCTATATCATTGAAATAACAGATTTAAAGCTTTGAATGGTTTACGATTTACATGCGGTGTGAGATGAAAAATATTGATTTTATGAAAACTAAATACCCTTAGAAAAATATAAATTAATAAAATGAAAAGAAAACAAAAAAATGTGAATTGTGTTCTATGGCTTTAGAAAAACAATAAAACAATAAGAAGGCATAAAAACATAACTTTTCTAAAAAAAAAAAAGTAAGTAACTCAAAAGGAAAACGCGATGTGTAAAGGAGAAAGAGGAATCGTGGGAGTTCTAGAAAAATGGTTCACCATGCTGAGCAGTAAGCGACTTTAGGAACGTGTGCGGGTAAAGCTGTGACTCTTTTGTTTGTGCCAGTGAGGGTATCTCGACCTGACTACAGAGACTTTAAATCCATAATATAAAGTTTTGTCATTTGTCATTGTATGTTGTATGGATTCGTATATATCAATGCTAACTTCTATAATTTCGATGTTTTGAACAGCGAATAACGGACAACAGGTATACTGAATAATACAATAAATTAAGGGATTTGACATTTTCTTTCTTTTCTTATTTTTATGTATAACATACATCATTCTTACTTTATCAATCAAGAATAATGGTTTGTCGGGAGTTTCCATAGCTTTGATTTAATTTAATTTACTGAGTTAAAGAAGTAGATGTATGTTACAAAACGTATAGGAAAATGATAGTTACACCTAGTTAAACACTGTCATGTGCATATGCACCATTCCAAGATAACACAAACTCGACGAACATATAATATAAGTTTTATTTTAAAAGCATTCAGAAATCTAGACACAAATACGATTGATAGACTGGAATAAAAAAGGTTGACAGTGCAGCAGAGAGCAACTTCAGATATGTACCGAAGATATATAAAAAACGAGTATCAAAAGACAGACAGTGTGTGAGAAAGAGAGACAGATAGAGACAGAAAGAGACACAAGAGAATAAAACAAGAGAATAAAACTAGTCAATATATGGTTTGTTTCTATTACTAGAGCCTTTTGCGTCTTAATATCGACTGTAAGCGATATGTATTTTAAGTATTTATATTGATTTTTTAAAATACTTAGTAGTGAAATTTCGATATAATTGTCGCTTACAGATCACATATATATATATGCATATGTATACACTTTATATTCTGAGAATATGCATATACATATTATACGAGTTTCACATCCCAAAAATACTTAATCAATTCCCGTCTAAAAGGGACACGCCTAAACTTATTTCGTTCCGTACTCAAGTAAGCCGCTAATATTTAAGGAAAATGGGGCCTACGCAGCCGATCAAAATGTATGTCACAGCTTGTCAGCACTGAGAGCAGTTTATTTAGTGAATCTATCAAAACATGGAAACAGAATGAGTTAAATTAAATCAACTCAAACCAAAGGAACAAAATTTGCACACATCTTAAATAAAATAAAAATTAACTACACATTAAATTAAATTTTGCAAATTAAAAAATATATTTGTATGTTCTTTCATTGGTGCATGCGAACGCACAACTAACCTCATGGAGCCGTTAATGCACCAGTCGTAAAACTAGAGATGACAAAATATCGATATAGCAACAATTTTTTATTTCTTTGTCAGTATCAATGGCCACGTTCATGTTGTAACTGATGATGTATAATGATACAATACTTCTTGTATAGAAAAACATGTATATATTATACAAATAGAACGCTAATGTGCTGTGAATCTGCTATCAGAGTCTTTTTTTTATATATGGACTACCGAACTCATATTTAACAATTTAATAATAATTGCAAATATTTGATAACTTATTACTTGGGTAGTCCATCATTGTTATTAAAGGTAAATGGATAATCAACTTTTTGAAGTAAGTAAAATGATACTTCTAGGCCAACAATTAAACAATTGAGCTTCTTCATCAACGGAGTTGGCAGAAAAATGTATAATAGCGTCCCCCAGAATGTATTACACCATTAAACATACAACATATAGACATAGATATTACTGGTATTATGTTTTTGTGATCAAAGAGGGTGTTTCCTGGTGAACGTAGATAATGAGTAATAATACATTTTTGCTTTTTAACGTAGATACTATAGATTGACATCTCTAGTATGGTCTCATACATGTTGGAAAAATTGATCAAACTATTTAAACTATGTTCGCATGCCACCAGTTGTTGAAAATGGTTAACATATCACGGACTAATGGACAATGTGATATGCAAGTATATATATACATTTATTTAACATATATATTGTAGATTAAAACTCAAATGAAATACTTAATTTTCTTTGTAACTTTTTCATAGATGACGAACATGGGCATAACCATATAAATATCTATAAGTATATACCCATTATTAATGTAGTTTATGTAGAGGTTCAGAAAAAAATACAAATTTGCAGATAAATGTATCAAATTAAATGACAACTCATGATAAAAACTAAACAAAAACTATTTGCATGTATATGTATATATTCCGTACTCTACTTTTATATAATATAAGGGGGATCATGACACTTACTTGAGTTTGCAGACGAGTTAGCCCACGTATCCACAGAATTTGTCCAGCTCTTGGTTTCTTATCAGAGTCAATGGAGTCAAACCGCTCCTCACCTAAATTCATGGCATCTGTATACTCTTCCGGATGTCCACGGCCCCACCTTTAAAATAATAATAATATGTATGTATTTATTAACTGTGCGTAAAAAAAACACATATACCGTTTGCTTCTATAAATGTGTTTATATATACGTAGAATAAAGCTAAATATTGTTCACTTGGATGATGACTTCTCTAGCAAATGCATATAGCTCTAAATCAACAATTTGCATATAAACGTCATAACAACTAATAGTGCTGTAGTCGGGAGGAGTGGCCAACAATGGGATCTCCTCAACATAGCGCCAAACATGTCGTCTCATACATTTCATCTACACATTCATAAAAAATCCCACATCCACACTCAAGCACGCATGTAGTTGTTTACGTTCTCTACTTTTTGCTGCCGCACTGCTTTTCTCTAAGATTCTATGACATAAATGCGTTCTTAAAATAGGTTTGGTGTTTCTGTCCGATCTTATTAAGAGCCAGAGACAAAAAATCTGGCATGTACTTTGTCGTACATTATATACAGATCAAGTATACATTTATATTAGGTATTATATTTATATTGTTTTTTAATAAAGACCTCAAAAATTAAAAAATTTTAAGTAAAACTTTTGCGCTACGGTGTAAATTATTCAAGAGTTCATTTCCCAGTGTGGAGTTAAAGGAAAAATATAACTGTCGCAGTTTTAAATGTAAAGCTTGGGCGTGTGTAATTCAAAGAAAAATTAGATTTTTTTGAAGGCGTGCTTACTAAGCTTCATAGAAAATAATGAAAAAAATGATCCCTTTATGTTATCATAAATTTTAAATAAATCATATAATAATTATATAAAATTATATATGATTATGATTCTAAGCAGAACTATGTTATTTATAATTGACTAGACACTATTTCTCACGGTTAAATGTCTACAACCTTTACACTTGTTGCCACGTCCACAGTTGTTCCTCTATCGGATATATCCATTAGTCTTTTAGATAAATCCACTTTGTATAATCACAGATTTGGGGTCGGCATTAATAATACTACTTTAACGAAAATTTCTTTTTCATCAACTTTTCTCTTACAACTAAAAATAATCTCGTCTTAGATTTATTTATTTCTCACTTTTTGTAACTGTTTACTTTTTTATAATTTATAGTAATTAGAACCGTGAGCTGAGTTTGGGGTCGGCATAGATAATACAACTTAAACGGAAATTTCTTTTTCATCAGCTTTTTTTTTACAGCAAAAAATAATCTCATCTTAGATTTATTTATTTATTCTTTTTTGTAACTAGAGATTTTTATAATTTATATGAATTAAAACCGTGAGCTGAGTCACCACCAATTTTGTTTGCGTTGCAGCCATGATTAATATTGAAGTTGGTAATTATTATAGCTAATGAGAGTTCTCAGTTGAGAGTGATTGACGTGTTTTACTTGTGCTCCAAGATTTTTATATATTTTTGCGCTTTTATCTTGCTTTATATTTCAAAATTTTGCATTTTTCGGTGCTTTATTTAAAAAGCTTTTATAAACTGTGCAAAGTGTCATCTGTTGTGCAGCGTGTCTGTTAATTATTACATTTTATAAAACGCGGCGTCAGTTCCGTGTTTGTTGTTATTGGCTGTTTTAAGTCTTTTGCCTTTGTGCTCCCCTGTGCATACACTTGTTTGTGCGTGTGTTCGCTGCATACTTTCTGCTTGTGCATCGCGCTCTCACAAATTTCTTTCTATTGCTTTTCGCACCAAACAATTTGTTTGTGTACGAATAATTGTTTTTTGAGTGTTTACTTGTGCACCGTTTTCGTTTCGTTTTGCTCTGCGCTCTCGCAAGTTGCTTGTGCATTTAATAATTATGTCGTGCTGTAAGAAACCGTGCACGTTCAAGCAGGCTGACGATTCTGCACTGCCGCAATTTGTTAATTGCTGGCTGTGTGAGAATATGATGCATGCTAAATGTGCAGGTCTCACTGGGCGTGATTGCGACAAGATCGCTGCTATTGCCAAGAAGGGCTGCGGTGGCTTGCGTTGGTCGTGTCCAGAATGCATCGACAAGCAAATTGATTTCTCCAGAATGTATAATTCTGTGAGAAGTCAATTCTTAAAATTAAATAATGTGGCTAAGCAGCTCTCGAGTAATTTTGACTCGAGTTTCGATTTGCTAGGCAAATATAAATTTGAGTCTCCAACCAATCGCCGGTTGGAGCCTCAACTTTTGCAATTGCCCTCTACGTCTGTTCAGACTCCTACGACTTTCTTGTCTTTTCCTAGCAACTTGGAGGTATCTCCAATGTTGTCTTTATCGCCTTCTCCAAGCGACTGTCCAATTACCCCGGCTTCAAGCCCTGTACTAGACCCAGTAGAGCCCGTACCTGATTCCGTCCCAATTAATCAAATTGCCTCAGCCCCGTCAGCTCCTGGCCGCAAAGGTAGACCTGCGCGCAATCTTGCGCAGATTGTTAAAAGCAATCATTGTGCCTCGTTAGCTCCTCCAACTCCTGTATTACCTACAGCCCCATCAGCGCCCACTTTAACGGTAGTTGCCCCTCGTAGGCAAGTTTTTGTGTCTCGACTTTCGTCGGACACCACTTCTGAGTCATTGGCAGCCTATATTGCTAGCAAATCTTCTGCTAGCGTGTCAATAACTAAATTTAATTTCTCCACCCCTCGTGAAATATCATCATTCAAAATAAATGTTTCACATGATATGTTCCCAATCATTTGTGATCCCAAATTTTGGCCACCACACATGATTGTTCATGAGTTCAAGCCTAAAAAGCGTAACCAGCCTGTCACCCTTCCAGTCCCTTCAATACAGGGTACCATTTCTGCCCCAAAAAACTAGCTTCATCTTCTGACCAAATCTTTATTCATTATCAGAATGTCAGAGGTCTCACTTCAAAGCTAAAAAATCTTTTTATTGCCAGCACTTCCTTCGATTCGGACATAATAGCATTTTCAGAAACATGGTTAAACTCAACCATATCTGATTTTGAGGTATTACCGAATAACTTTATTTTGTTTAGAAATGATCGGCCGACTCGAGGTGGTGGGGTGTTAATTGCCGTTAAAGCCACTCTCCAGTCTGAACTATTCTGTTTTAGTACGCCTACTGACGCTGAGATTGTCTCAGTTAAGGTGTCTTTTCCTACACGGAATATCTATGTAACATGCTCTTATGTCCCACCTTCTTCTGATATTCAAGTTTATATGAATCATATTACTTGTATTAAAGAAGTTTCTTCACACGTGCGGGATAATGACCTATTATTGGTGTTGGGTGATTTTAATTTGCCGAACATCTCTTGGTCATTATTCACTGCTGAAAATTATCTAGTGCCCTCAGCACAGCACGATTTTTTAGACTGCATGCTTGATCTTTCGTTGTTTCAAATCAATTCAATTTCTAATCATATGAATAGAACACTTGACCTTGTATTTGTTAACGACTACCTTATTTCTAATGTGTCTAGGTCACCTCCTTTATCTCTTCCTGAGGATGTCTATCATCCAACTTTAGAGATTGCAATGCTAAATTGTAATCCTTCCATTTCGTGCTCATCAGCCAATAAGCCCCGCTATTGCTTTCGCAAAGGAAATTATTCCTTGCTGAATCAGCTTATTTATTCAACCGATTGGTCTTTCTTATATGACTCAGTTGATATGAATACAGCCATTAATTCTTTTTATATCACCCTAAACTCCCTCTTAGATGTGTGTATTCCTAAGTCAATTCCTTCGACTACTTTTTCAAAACCACCCTGGTTTACTCCCAGATTATCACATCTAAAAAATGTAAAATCCAAATATTTTAAAAAGTTTAAAAAGTCTGGTTCGTGTACAGACTTGGCTAAATATTCCATAGCCAAGTCGAACTTTTTTCTTCTTAATTCTCAATGCTATGAGAATTATCTAATTCGTTGTAAAAGGCAATTCGCCCGAAATCCGAGACAGTTTTATAATTTTGTAAACTTGAAGCGTAAGTCTTCAACTTTGCCATCTTCTTTTTTTCTTGGGATGGATAAAGCTAGCAATGACACTGATTCTGCTAACCTCTTTGCTAATTTTTTCCAATCAACTTACTCTTCAGTCTGTCCTAATACTAATTCTTACCCTTATACTATTTCCTCCGCTAGTTCTATACCTCCCCCCATTATTTCACACTCCTCTCTCCTATTAGCTATAAACTCTCTAAAATCTTCTTACTCTCCTGGGCCGGACAATATTCCTAGTTGTCTACTCAAGGAGTGCAGTTCTTCCCTTTTCTATCCATTGCTAAAGCTTTTTAATCTATCCCTTGAAACTTCTGTCTTTCCATCTCTTTGGAAAGAATCTTATATCATTCCTCTTCACAAGAAAGGTGGGAAGTCTGATATACAAAATTACAGGGGCATTGCAAAACTGTCTGCTATTCCTAAATTATTTGAAAAAATAATCACTTCGAATTTGCAGCATTTCTGCAAATCAGTTGTTTCCCCTGTTCAACATGGATTCGTAAAGAATCGGTCAACTACGACCAATCTGCTTGAGTTTACTTCCTTGGTAAATGATGCTTTCCTTTCGAAAATGCAAACTGATGTCATTTACACTGACTTCAGCAAGGCGTTTGACTCTGTGCACCATGACATTTTACTTTTTAAACTTGACCGAATAGGTTTCCCTCTGTCCCTTTTACTTTGGATTAATTCTTATTTAAAAGGTAGGACCCAAAGAGTAATACTGAGGTTGACTACCTCTAAAAGGGTTCACGTTACTTCTGGTGTTCCTCAAGGTAGTCATCTTGGACCTTTACTCTTTACACTTTTTATAAATGATCTTCCTTCTGTTATATCACATGCCCGTGTACTCATGTATGCGGACGATGTCAAACTTTTTCTATCATACACTAACCCCCTACATCATTCTCGTCTACAAGACGATTTGAACGCTATGCAACTTTGGTGTTCGGCCAATCAATTGCATCTAAATTGTTCAAAGTGTATGTTTATGACTTTTAATCGTACTACACCTTATCTTGTTAGTTATACAATCGACAATATCCCTTTGCAACGTATACTAACAGTTAAGGATCTAGGCGTTATTTTTGATTCTAAACTCTGTTTCAATCTTCATATAGATACCATTGTTAATGAGGCAAAAGGTGTACTTGGATTCATTAAACGATGGTCTAAAGAGTAATGAGTACAACATTTAACGTCTTTGGACGTCTGACGGACTTAGTACCAAAATAATTTGTCTATACGTATTATTTGTTCGTTACCAATTTAACCCAGACTTACTCAATATTTGTATTGAATTATACATATATATTTCTAAGAATACTTTTTATTCCTGTGCTGATGATTATCGAAGAATCTTATTATTTTAATAGTTAAACCTAATTTATTATATTTAATATACTTAAATACTTACGTGAACAGAAGATACTTATTCTTATTAAATATAACATGCGTAACATACATTTATTGCAATCAAAATAAAAATATTGTAAACAACAACCTAATTATCTATGAACACTAAAAATACTTTGAATATTATATGCATACATATATATTATCTGCAGTTGTGTGTATCTGTTGTGTGGATATGTGCGTGTGAGCTGCAAGCCAATACAAGGGAATCAAGCGTTATACTCAGGAGCGCTAGGAAGGAGGCATAAAGGACATGATAATTTTAACTATTGATTGCGCAAAAAACAAATACATAATTGTGAATTAAAAATCGGAGTTTCTGTTAATTGAAGGGGCTGAATAATACAGTGTTTCGTGTGATGAGAGTTATGGGTTTAATATTAATATTACGTAATATTACGTTGATGGGCGATCGTAAGCAAAAACATTAACAACAAATTTACTCACGATAATATCTTAGGCAATTTTCTTGTAGGCACGGAAGTGATTAATTGTCCCCAGACTAGTGTTCCGATTCCAAAGAATACACACCACAACCATTGGTCGAGGGAGAGCGCTTTTGTTGAGAAAGCCATCTTTCCGTATTGGATAATTACAACCTAAAGCAAAATGTAATAAATAAAAAGCTTTGGTAGCTTAAGAAAATTAACAGACCTGAGAAATCATTGTGAATATCCAGATGGTGTAAAATATGGGATTGGTGAAGAGTCCCTCAATAACATTACGTTGACCATGTATTTTCCTAGCATTGATTTCGTTAAAGAGTGTCATCATGACGAACGTGTTGAATATTATTGTGAAATGTTGGGTTGGGCCTGCGTTAAGATCTTGCCCGCGTCCAGATTCGATATCGAGTATCAAATCGCCTATTAAATAATACATACAACTTTTTTATCAATTCCTTATTACTTTATGTGGTTAATGCCCATTTAGTATATTATTATTTGTTGCTATCTGGCGTGCTTTAACATACCAACAAACAGCAGCCCAAATATGATGACCAACTGATATAGGGCTTGTCCCAATATGTTCTTCATCATTGTGCGTGATATAAGTGGCTTTGTGCGCCCATATGGCTTACGAAGCAAAAGATCAGGCGTCGGCACTTCCGTTGCTAAAGCAAGAGATGCGAGTGTGTCCATAATGAGGTTGACCCATAACATCTGAACGGCCTACATTGAAATTTATATTGGGTAGTTGTATATTTTTACAGACCTAAATTTTTTTGATAATTTATAAGGAATATTTTTAAACGAAAACTTACTTTTAGCGGCGAATCCTGTACCGCACAAGCGCCAATAAATGCAACAATGACAGCGACGACATTTACTGTTAACTGAAACTGCAAGAACTTTGCTATTGAATCATAAACATTGCGTCCCCACATAACAGCCTTGACAATGCTACTGAAGTTATCATCGGTGAGAATGATGTCCGACGCCTCTTTAGCTACATCAGTGCCGGCAATTCCCATTGCGAATCCAACATCGGCCTTCTTTAGGGCTGGACCGTCATTGGTTCCATCGCCTGTTACCGCAACTACTTCCCGATTATCAGTTACTGCACTGTCGATCATTCCTACAAAAAAAAAAAAAAAAATTAAATAGGTGTGCATATGAATGGAAATATTATGTTAAATGGTTCAAACCTTTAACCAGTGTGTACTTGTCGGTGGGAGATGAACGAGCAAGAACCCTCAACTTGGGCCAAACTTTATCAAGGAGGTGCTGTTGGATCTGTGGAGCAAAACATATAATAACAGCATAAGGCCAACTCATTTCGACATAGGTAAAGACATACATCACCATTGCTGTCTCGTATACGCCTATTAAACTCTTTACCCTCCAGTATAAGGAAGTCGTCGTTCGGTCGCAAAATGCCACATTTGCTGGCAATTGAACGTGCTGTGTTAATGTTGTCACCAGTGACCATGCGAACAGTGATGCCGGCGCGTTGGCACTTGCGTATAGCGTCAGGTACTTCGGGACGCACTGGATCTTCAATGCCAACAACGCACAGGCAGGTCAGATTTGACATTATATTCTCTTCATCATCCCAATTGGGTTCGCCGTCAATGTGCACTTCATTGATTGCAGCCTTCCCAGGCACGAAATCGCGATAAGCGACAGAAATTGTGCGCAGGCCATCGCAGGCCATTGGCTCAATTACTTCACGTATTAGACGCTCCTGCATGTCGCGTGTAAACTTTTCTAATGTCCCCTCATGACCATAGATAAAAGCACATCTGAAAATATTTTTTTGCCATGAGCAAATCTTAAGTGCTAAAAACAGTGTTCTATGTCTAGGTCTAACTTTTTCATTATGATTTCCGAAGCTCCCTTCGTGTACAATCGATATCCACCATTAGGTCTAGGTATTACTGTTCCCATGCTTTTGCGTACAGAGTTAAAGGTGTAAACGCGAGTGAATCTATCCTCCGGAATTTCATCCCGTATTGATTGATACTTAACACCTAGCCCCTGCACAAATCCCAGAAGAGCGCATTCTGTTTTGTTGCCCACTTGAATTGGTATGTCGCCCGGCTTTGGACCAGGCTATAAGCATTATAAAAAATTTATAGAAATAACAAAATTAATTTTTTTGTTTAAAAGTAATTTTTAAAAATTACCATTATATTGGAGGTATACGCCGAGTTAACTGATATTCCCATTGTGATTAAATTGCCCACATGCTGTGGTATGTCAGTAAGCGTTGGTAGCACCTTGCATAATTTCTCGCAAATGTAGGATTGTACAACAGTCATACGATTTGTCGTAAGCGTACCAGTCTTATCAGAGCAAATTGCAGTAGCATTACCCATAGTTTCACAAGCATCCAAATGACGCACTAAATTATTATCCTTCATCATTTTCTGGAAATCGATGAAGAGAAAGTAAGAGATTATACAATAATTCGGAAGCTATTACACTCTAGATGATAACATGCAAGTCGTTTTGTAATTTATTATTTATATAAATATAGTGGATTACTCATCTTAGTACTCATTTTATTTTTTGATAACGCCCATTTTCAATGTGTGTCAGGGTATTTAAAAAATGTTAAAAACGATACACTTACCTTCACAGAATATGCCAAAGATAGCGTTACGGCCAGTGGAAGGCCCTCAGGCACTGCCACGACTAATACTGTGACACCAATAATCAAATGCTTAACCAAATTATTAGCATACGTGTTCTTCCATGGCTTTTCATCAATCACGAACGTCTTGATACAGAATTGGATAATCAGAATAAAAACGGTGAGAACAGCTATGGTGGAACCAGCGTAGCCAATTTGTATAGCCAGCTTCGTAAGTTTTGCCTGCAGCACCGACTTTTCCTTTTTGTGTCCTGTTTCAGGGGCTGGCGTTGAGGACTGCTGCACGTGATTTCCGTCTGATTCCGACTTAACAGCCTCACTAGCACTTCGTGGCTGCGTAACATGGGATGTTTCTTTTATTGGTATTCGGCCGTCATTCTCACCTGCATGATCCGCAAATTTGTATTATATTTATTAATATCACACACTTATTATTTGTTGAGTATAAACTATTTATTATACCCTTGCAGACAACATTGTGAAAGTAAACTTATTATAACTTTACGAATTCCTAATCATGTATAAGTCAGGTTAATACTAAATTTGTACTTAAAATCATCAGAGGGATACTATTCTTGATAAATCTACAACATGGAATAATTATGCGAAAACTGAGGTTTCGTGGGATAAGCTCATTCTAAATCAAACAAATATTAAAGCACAAGCACACTCACTTTGTAGGAAAATTAGAAGGATTCATGAGAATTTTACTTAGTTCATTTAAATATATTATTATTTGTGCAAACGTATTTGGCAAAAACACGTTATGCGCGCTTTATCGATATAGTATCATATCGATTTAAATACCATATAGGCAAGTCGTCAGCCATACCAAGATATTAGAAGTCGCTAATCAATTATTAACATTTTAATTAATGAACAAATCTCTAGAATTAAATACTTTCATATTAAATACTTTCGATTTAAATACCATATAGGCGAGTTGTCAGCCACACCAAGATATTAGAAGTTGCTTTTCAATTATTAACATTTTAAATAATAAACAAATCTCTAGAATTAAATACTTTCATATTTAATATGGTAAATATTATTTATGTTTTAAGTCTGCAAGGGTATTTTATTTTCGTTATGTACTAAACTGCTTTCCTATAGCACTTTACGAAAAACCCCATTTAACAATGACAAATACTTTATTGACACATGTATATTGTGCTGTATTTATGTATGTAAGTATTACACATAAGATCTTTTTCCATTTCTCTACAAAAAACATTATTTACCTACTTATGTAAGTTTTTTTTTTTAACTTATTTAGACTCATTTTTACTTAAAAGCCCATTTTTCAAAATATCTTTGTACAAAATTATCTTACTCTTTTACTAGTTGACTGTAAAATATCTATCGCCTTACGTGTTTCCCTTTTTATGATAAAACGGTAAGTTGAAACTAACTAGATAGAAGTATTTTAACTGTAAGTGATTCACCTGTCAGGCTCTTGCTCTTTTGCTTGCCCGCCTTTTTAGCTTCTGAATTATGAAATATTTGATTCGTTGTTTTAATCCGTTTACGTTGATATATGATAAATTAGCCATAATTTAAAGCATTTAATTTGTTGATTCGATATGTTATTTTTTATTGTTTTGGTGTTGGTAGTGGTGGTGGTTTTGGTTGGTTGGTTGGTTGGTTGATTGATTGATTGATTGGTTGATTGGTTGGTTTATTGATTGATTTGGTGTTTTTTTTTTATTGAGGTAGATGAAGGAGTTCAAAGATGGGTCAATCAATTCACGTCATGCAATTCACGTATGACAATTGGAATATGAAAAAATAAAAATAAAACATAAACGATATAATTAAAGATTATCGGCAGTAGAATTCTTATTTTGTAGGTACGTAAGATAATGTACATATTGTTGAGTGACAATTATAGTTCTAATCAGCGCCGCTTCTTTAGACAACTTTCAGCAAAATATTCTAAATTCACTAATCGGTCTTGGTATTGGGTTTCAAGACAATTATAACAAACGTACATATAAATCATTGGCATTTGCTTATTGTTTTCAATCCAGTTTGAAATAGGGTATGATTATTATCTGGGTGTACGGATAAAATTTTGAAATATAATAATACTAATACATACCCTTTTTCATCTTTTTAATTTCTGCTTCTTGCTCGTCTACAGCTGCTCCAAGCAGAGTGAAAATAATACCGGCCTGCGAATTAACGCCAACAGCTGTTACTACCATTTTGCCACTGCCCTCCATAACGTGCGTGCCGGATAAAACCATTGGATCAGCCTCAGTGCCCTTTTTAACATGATCTGATTCGCCAGTCAGGGAAGACTCGTCCACCTAAATAGGAAGACCAATAAATTTATGATAAACTCTGCGACTCAACAATCGTCGGTAAACAGGGTTTAAATGTGTATATACTTGAACATAACAGAACATCGCAAAAAAATACACTGTATTTTAGAGATCAAGCTCTCTCTCTCCTTTTTATACCCTGAACCCATTAAAAATGGGTATAAGGGTATATTGTCTTTGTGCAAAATCCAAATGTATGTAACAGGCAGAAGGAAGCATCTCTGACCCCATAAAGTATATATATTCTTAATCAGCACCAATAGCCGAGTCGATCTAGCCATGTCCGTCTGTCTGTCCGTCCGTCCGTCTATGAACGCAAGGATCTCAGAACCTATAAGAGCTAGACTTGAAATTTTAGATGTAGGTGCTCCTAGTGCCTGCGCAGATCGAGTTTGTTTCCGATAATCGATAAATTACTCCGTTGCCAAGAAATCGATATCGATATCCTATTTTTTGGGCAATTTTAGTAAATAATAAGAGGTAGAGTCATCAAACTTGACATATAGCTTCTAAAATAGAATAAATACATACATTTGATGTTGGAAGAAGAAGGTTCAGGGTATCCCCTAGGCGGGAGGTCCCGACTACAATTTTTTACTTGTTTAAATTAGCGGAACAATAATTTGACAATTAACTATAATTGACCGTTAACACGTTAAATTTAATATATTTCTTCTGTCTAATTAACATTTTCCAGATATGAAAACGGCTGAGTTGGAGCAAGAGAGACAGCTTACCTTAAGATCATTGCTTTGTATAAGGCAGCCATCGGCGGGTAAAAGGTCGCCATACTTGATCTGAGCAATATCGCCGACAAGGATGTCTCCAACCGAAATTTGGCATACCTCACCACCACGGATTACGGAGAATTTATGCTCGCCTTCTATACGGTTCTGCAGCCCGCGAAATTGTCTTTCCTTTGAGTAATCATTAAAAGCTGTCACTATGACGACTACAATGACCGAAATAAGTATAGCGAGACCCTCAATCCACCCGTGATGTTCATCTTCTTCTTGTAGTAATGCTACAATTAAATATAAAGAAAAGTATACGTGTCTCTGTTATATAAACTAGAATAGAAGGTTACTTACGCGCATCCTCGTCAGCAGGCTTATAAAATGATAGACCAAGGGATACTAACGCAGCTACCTCCAAAATAATAAGTGTAACATCTTGAAGCGCTTCCCAGACTAGTGTTAAAAATGTTTTTGGGGGTTTCGGTGGTATTACATTTGACCCAAACGTTTCACGTCTGTGCTCCTCATCAGCTTTTGACCCGCTGAGGCCTGAATCAAGAACCATTAGAATGTTTAAAAGTTATTCCGATTTTTAAACCAAACCTTCATTTGGGGATGTATATAACTTTTTGCATAATTCATGAATTCCACCGAAATCACTGATTTTTGCCACACCCTCCCTGCCACGATGCTCCATGAGCTCGCGTAATTGTTTAAGTGATATCCCATACTGTGCCGGTCTTCCATCGATTGTGGCCATTGGTTATAATATCTATAATATAAAACATTTCAAACGTAAGATATTTGGAGAATAAAAACTTAAAAACCTCCTAGTGCGCGTGCAGCGCGAGATTATTTTCAATAATCAATAACTTGCCGTTTTCAAGCAATCGATAAAAATCAATATTAAAATCCTTTTTTTGAACAAATCTCTTAGGTTTTAGGATCTAGACTCTCTTAATCAAGTTTTTTGCTTTATATATACATATGTATGTATAATGGCATATACGCAAACACACATGCATGCGTTTCGTGTCTATAAAAGTTGCGGCCAACGTTCTGTTTAGTTTTAGTATTTACACATATTCGTACGTACACATTAACAGCATCTGTATTTAGAAAATAAAACATTGTGCCTGGGCAAAATGTTGATGTCCAACAACGGGTGGTTCGATCCGAGAGTATGCATCAATATTGCGCGAATGAACTTGTTGACGGCCTTAGAGAGATCATTGAGAATCAAACCCAAAACATTTAGCTATTTAGCAACTATCTTTGGAATACAACCCACTATATCTTACATTTGCCCCCTATTTAGTATGGGGAATGCAATCTTGATTATCTTTGGTTATTATATGCCGATCTTTGTAATTTGAGAGGCAACATTTTAATTCCCTTTGCAAGGGTATAAGAAATTAAATTTGACAATGTATGTATGTATATGTATATACAGGTATGCACACAAAACAAATGCAGAACGATTTCACTTCTTCTCAAATACATATTGTATTCTTTTAATATGTTTTAGCAGTAAGCACTTATGAAAGATGTATGTATATTTGTAAGGGAGGCCACGAGGTTTTCTGTCAGTCAAGATAAGTAGTATGTTTTGGACGAGGCAAGCAATGACGTCATTCCGAAAAGTGATGACGTAAAACTATTCCGTCACAAAGTGGATTCAACCGGTGGATTCCTGACCACATTGGTGCTGCTATTAATATTTGAGAATATCTCAATTGTCACTGATAAGGATAACAAAACATTGTAAATATTTCTTTCCAAAGTATTAATCAGTGACTTAATTGATTTTTTCTTGATTCAGTGTAGTACAAAGTTTTAAGAAAGAGGAAGTTAACAATAATGTAAAAATAAACATGATCTTCTTGCGGAATGCTCAACATTGATACTTAAAATATCGACTAACTCCAATTCTTACTTTTATATGAATGCGTATATATAAATACTTATGTATATGCACATTTCGTGTAATGCATACATATATAGGTATATATGTATATTTGTACAAGGGCATAAGAAAAATAAATGCAATTAGCACAGAGGTCAGTTGAATTTATTGTATTTTGAAGGCTTTTTGCGGTTACAGATGTAACTGTATTTGTAAATTGGGTTAACTGACATTCAGTTAAGGTTTGGCAGTTGGCTCAAAAAACATACAAACAGAACTAGGAGGAGAAAGAGAGAGACCTAACATATACGCACACACGGACATGCGCGTATATAGATGTTAGGCATAAAAGTTCCCTCTTTGCTGTGTCAAAATTTAGAACACCCGAAGGTAAGCGCGTCTATTCGGCTGTGCTAATGCTCAGATCAAGTTTGTATACAAATTAATATACACACACACACACACACACACACTTGTCTACCACACCATCTCCCCTTCGCTAAACGCAATTTTAGACTTCGAGCACAAATTACGTCATGCACACACATCACAGATTAAATGTACATATGTACATAGGTTTGCGTGAATAGTTGTATTGGCTTAACAAATTTCATATTGGTTGCGACTATCTGGTTTTCCAAATCAAATGCATGACAGTTAAAGGCACTATTCATGTATATATTTATACAATATTTAATGCGTAACATACATATCAATTAAAATATTGATTTTGTTACTTTTCCTAACTTAATTTTTATTACCCGACCAAGATGGCAACTAAACCAGCTGGTGGATATCTGCAGTCTCAGGCCGCGGAATGATATCACTTTCCCTATATCATACATACACACATATTGGCACCGTTCCTACGTGTACATTCATTTGTATGTATCCATATACGTTTGCACGCTCCCATACTTTCATAGAAAAGCATGATTACATGTTTTTTATTAATATACTGAAATATACATATTTGTATTCGCCAGACATGGGGAAAGTTATATTTGCTTAATTATTATTTATTTACCGAACTATAATTGAGTTTAGATACTATGTTAGATGGGTGTTGCCACGCGTTTTTACCACACTAGTCAAATGCTGCAGGCAGGCAGCAAGAATCAGTATGCCAACGCGAACACAACGCGATTAAATTTATTATTTTAAGTACACTAAATATAAGTAAACTTAAACATTTAGGTTTATTGCATATGCTTATGTCCCTTCGCAACAAACTTTTGTAATACACTCGTTACCAGAAACGGTCGTATTTTTATTTTTGCCAATACAACGGGTAACTGGTTTAGTATACACAAATGTACAGTGTGACCAACTTTTTCAAGCGACGAAAACACCATCAAATTAAAGATACGATACTTTTCAGTAAAGATTTTATCATAATTTTCAGTATACTATCAAAATGTCACTGTAAGTGATGCCAGATCATCATGGGCAAGCGTTATTCAAATGTACACTCATGCTTAATTCAGCAACGTTTATATTTGTGCACATATAAAATTGTTTTTAAATGAACCATGTAATTTTACTTAAGCTACATTATGAAAGCAACATACGACAAATATAAATTAAAAAAAGAAAGAGTTTTTATAACCATTGTTGCTCTCGTTTATGATCAGAATATGTGATTTATGATACTTTTGATTTTTGTTATGCATCTATGTAACATTTCAAATCTAACATAATATACAAGTTCTAAATATTTGTATATACACATATTACAATAAAGGAAAATGTGATCGAAATCAGTAAGCCACAAATCTTAAACTTCTAACCCTGCTGCAAAACTGTAAACACTTAACTCTTTGTGTATGCATTCATATTTGTGTGTACAGCAGTGACTACAATTAATTTGATTACTAACTGAGAAGGGTTTCATTTGAATTACTGCAATTACATTTTAAACGTACTTCTTTGATATATATTTTATGTCGTTATAATGCTACGATTTATAAAGTTATCCACCATTCACACACTTTCAAAATCAAATTATTTTTACCTTATGATCAAAACAGACAAGAAACTAAGAAGGAATATACCATTCACTGAGTAATTCGGTGTACTGTGCTTTGATTTGCAAGCCACCCTCCTATTTATAGCCTTTTGAAATTGTTATATGTGTGTACACGCATCTATACATACATATCCGAAGTGAAAGAACAGGTAGTCGAGATATTTGTCCTACTTATCGTAGTGCTGAAGTTATCAGTCGTGTGTTTGACTTGATTACGTTAGCACTGCGGCGTTACCTGAGTGATAAGCTCATTAGAAACAATGCGTACAATCTGCCGAGATGTCTTTGCATCCATTGATGAGTTTTATTTAGTATTGAGTATATAAGGAACTCCATTGCATTTTAAAAATTTAATTTTCGAAAACCTTTAAGTTTTAATGAAACTTATAAGCTATTTTGTAAAAATGTTGTTTTGCAAGTCCATTTATTAGTCTCCCAAAACTGTATGGTTACTTGTATGGTACCATTGCGGTAAAATCCATACATAACTAATTAAATTCATATCTAAAACATCCTTTTTTGTCGCGAAACAACTTACTCTAAATTATTTCACTGGTTGAACGTTACAAAGATTTAAAAAAGCGTTACGTAATACTTAGTTTATTTGAATAAATACTTAAATATATCGAGCAGAACAAATAATTGATAAATTCCTTTAGTACCGAATAGTTAAACAAATTTGCATTGAACTAGCAGATACAGAAAACTTCTCACCTAGCGAAAGCCCGTAGAATCTAGCTTGCACCTTGACCCCTCGATGTAAGAACAGTTTTAATACTTAGCTTTTAGCAATATTTAATTAAGTTTTTGTTGTTTTTAAATTATAACAGTGAGTAACACTCTCAGATCTGTGATTAAGACGCATTTTTGTCTAGCTAGCATACTTTGAGGCGTAAATAAATCGATTTCGATTAATTGTTTTTTACTTTATAATATTTTTATGTGCGTCAAATTAGCGGCGGTGAGTTACCGTCGAATTTTGGTACTTGGTATCGGAAAAGGAATCGGTCACTTTAAAATGCATTTATGTATGTTTTTAAGCACGAAACCAAATTAATTTAAATGCAGATTGCCATTTCCGGAGAAATAGAATAATAAGGGTTTAAATATCGCCATTTTGATGAATAAAAATGATAAGTATGTAAATATTGCCAGGTAGTTATTTTGCATTGGGCGTATAATAAGAAAAATAGAAGAATGCGAATTTTTCAAAAACAATTTCTTGATGTAAAAAGCAAAATGATTGATAATTCGCGATCTATATGCTAAACTACCGTGTATTTGGGTACCATTATCGGAAAAATAGAACAATAAAGGTTGAAATATTGCCACATTTGGTTATTATACATATTTAAACACTTAAATGCATAGTTGTCGTCTTCGGCAACAGTCTATTTCACCAAAGATAATGTTTTATTGTAAAATGACAATTATTTCATATATTACTGCATTTATTATCCATTCACAAGTATTTTGAATTAATTTGTTCCCGCTCAATATTGTATAGCATTGTTTAACACTGATTCCGAGCAGTGGTTCGGTTCCCGTTGGAGCTAGTAGCTCGATAGCCCTTTTGAATGAACAACATGAGGTGTGTTTACATTTCGTTATTTTTCTAAAAAACAGCTTGATCGAGTTGTTTAGAATTAATGCGTAAAGCTTTCTTAAACATGTATCTTCAAGGTGGTATACCGTGCATTCAGGGCTATTATCCCTGAGAAAAGATATTAGGGTTCAAGTGCAAGGGTGATTTTTTACGGTTATTTTGTATGGGGCTAGCAACGAGGTTGCTGCACTGTAGTACAAACATCTTAAAAACGTGCTAATCGATTTCTATAATTTTTTCAAGATTGGTTAGGTGAAACTATAGACTTCAATTGTGCGGTTTTCGGGGCCATTATCCCTAAATTAAGATATTTAAAGAATGGTGAAAACCTAACTTTTCAACCCCTTTGTTTACCCATATTATAATTAAAATTCAAAAATAAATTAATGCAGATAGTAAATAATTTAGTTTTTTTCAATACTGCATTTAAATTTATTTGGTTTCGTGCTTAAAAACATTAATATATGCATATAAAAGATTCCGATTCCTTTTCTGATACCAACTACCAAAAATCGACGCTAAGTCACCGCCGCTAATTTGACGCACATACGTTATTTTTCCTCACTGGCAAACTTATCGATGAAAATGCAAGCTATCGACGTATGTCGTGATGTCTTACTCTATCCGGCACTAAAACTTCCATAAAAACCAAGGTGGCAGAGTTGTAATCGCAGGTGGTATACCAGAGCCGAGTGGAAACGCTGCTACTGAAAAACCATCGTGAACCATGGTGAACCCTTCCAAAGCGAAAAAACTTGCTAGACGTTTTTTCTTTTATACAGAGCACTAACAATTAAAATCCTGATTTTAGTTTATGTGAATAACAAGAAATTGTGCATTATAATTTATGTATTTAACCCTTATGCTGCTTCTGTATAAAGTTACAATGGTTCTTAGTATATTTGTAGTTCGCTAGCCCTGAATCTATACATCGATATCTTTAAAAAATTGGTAATAATAGCATCCCTGACTGTGTATGTTGAACTAGTTCGGTTCGCTTCTTGCGACAGTTTTTTATATGTCTCGCTGTCGTTTTCTTCGGCTTTTTTTGCACATTGTGTATTGATTTTGTGGCATTTAATTAATTGATTTTACTAAAATTTTCAACTCCTAACAGTTAATTAATTGGTAAGAGTGCATAATGCGAAAAAAGTAAAGTTCGTTTTAATTGATTATTTAATATTTGTGATAAAATGGTACTAAAATTTGATATATTTGTGGAGCGTCTATTGGCAGCATTGCCAGGTCAACCTAAATTTGCGAGCATACATGTACATATACAGTGTGCATTAAAAGTTATTTTAGTTTGCCTTCGTTGTATCCCATATTACTTTTGTAATTCATAAAATTTAATGTATTATTTCAGGTTCTACAAAATAAAATGCATTCGTGTATTGATTAACTCGGCTTGATTGCTTAATGTCAACAAATATATTGAAGCAAACTTCGCAGATTCTGTCGATATTTGCATATAAGTGGTATCAAATATAGCTCTGTGATATGGAAAGTACAGAGTTTACTAGATCGACTAATTCCTTGGGAGTTGCAGTAGCCGCCGAGCTCAACTCTGATCAGATTCTACGCTCAGACAACCAAAATTCTGGAGTTAACTGTTTGGCACGGATCGATATGGACTTAGACGCATATCAAACGGAAAGCATACATCATAACTTAACCAACAACCATTCAGGGTTTCGTTGGAAGCGCGTCCTTAACCCAACCGGTCCCCAACCACGGCCGCGACATGGCCACCGCGCAATAAATATAAAGGAACTTATGGTAGTTTTTGGTGGTGGTAATGAAGGAATTGTGGACGAGCTGCACGTTTATAATACAGGTATACCATATTAGATCTTGAGGGTTATTTAGAATATTGTTTAGTAATTAGTAGTAACTTTTATCACACATCAAACATATTTTAGGACTCGAGACTAATTATTTAGTTTTCCTTTATTTTTGTAGTTACTAATCAATGGTATGTGCCTGTGTTGAAAGGTGATGTGCCAAACGGATGTGCTGCTTATGGGTTTGTCGTGGAGGGAACACGCATGTTTGTTTTTGGCGGCATGATTGAATATGGAAAATATTCAAATGAGCTCTACGAACTTCAGGCAACCAAGTGGGAGTGGAGAAAAATGTATCCGGAGTCACCAGATAATGGCTTGTCGCCATGTCCTCGTTTAGGTCACAGCTTTACGATGGTGGGGGACAAAATATTTCTCTTTGGCGGATTGGCAAATGAATCGGATGACCCAAAAAATAATATTCCAAAGTAGGTAACCAACAAATTTTAATATACACTTGAATGTGTGCTTATGGTAAAATAATTTTGTTAGGGAGTAAGTATAATATATTGTATTGCTATATTTATTTTCTATGCAATTAAGTCAATAATTGTTAGCAGTCGCTTCTGTTGGAACCCAACATAAAAAGGTGTGGTCCGGTTCCCGGTTCATATAACAGTTGCGCAAATTTAGTATCTGTCAAAACTAGTTAAATAATTTTGACTGTTATAGATGATTTAATTACTAAAATTAAATTAAAAATTAAATAACTTAATTAAACACACCTTTTATTTTATATAGATATCTGAATGATTTGTATATATTGGATACTCGTGGGGTACATAGTCACAACGGAAAGTGGATAATTCCTAAGACATTTGGAGATAGCCCTCCACCACGCGAGTCCCACACTGGAATATCCTTTACAAGTAAAGATACTGGCAAGTTAAATTTGCTGGTATATGGAGGAATGAGTGGCTGCCGTTTGGGCGACTTATGGTTACTTGAGACGGGTATTCTGATTAAAACTAAATATTCTTTAAGACGTCCAGCTTACCTGTCCATTCGAATTGCAGATTCCATGACATGGGAAAAACCGCGTACTAGGGGCCAAGCTCCACTTCCGCGTTCATTACATAGCTCGACAATGATTGCAAACAAAATGTATGTTTTTGGTGGATGGGTGCCGTTGGTAATTAATGACTCAAAAGCGACCACTGAGCGGGAATGGAAATGCACAAATACACTGGCCGTTCTCGATTTAGGTACCTATTTTGCGATTAAGATTTAATAGCTAAAGCTTTGAACTAGTTTTGTCATCTTAAAAAACTATGTGAAAGTTCCGTAATTTTTGACGTTACCTTTTAATATTTATAATTTCAGATACAATGATTTGGGAGAATGTCACCTTGGACACCGTTGAGGAAAATGTACCAAGGGCACGAGCAGGTCACTGCGCCGTTGGAATTCAAAGTCGTCTGTACGTATGGTCCGGCCGAGACGGTTACCGCAAAGCTTGGAACAACCAGGTTAGGGTGAGATGATCTGCTATCATAGACTGTAAACTTTCTGTAGTGCACATATATAAATACCATATAACGGGTATACCTTGGTCTTTTTCGCCCTGTTTTCACCCTTGAAAAGTTTAAACCGAAGCATTAAGTACTAATATTCCTTTGTATAGGTCTGTTGTAAGGATTTATGGTACCTGGAGGTGACGAAACCACTCTATGCAGTTAAAGTAGCACTAGTGCGTGCGTCCACGCATGCGCTGGAGCTTTCTTGGACGGCAACAACCTTTGCCGCTGCCTATGTACTTCAGATACAAAAGATCGATCAAGCACCAGCAATAGGCAGTACAAAGCAGAGTCATAGTCAAAGTCAGACTCAAACGGCCTCCGCCAATGGATCCGAAAGTATACCTTTAGTAGCGTCTGCTGCACTGAAGTTCGAAAAAAACCCAATTTCAGTGTTGCATCTGACTGGAGCCAAGAGTCCATCAGTGGGTACTGGGCAGCCTATTACGGCTTTAGCCAAATCATCGGTTGGACAACCTCAAGCATTGGGCAGCGCTGTTTTTGTAGCCCAGACGCAGGCACAAACGCAAGGTAGCCCCGTTAAAGTCAAGGCAGTTGGCTTATCAACAGTGTCTGTTTCCTCGGAAACAACCCCCACAATGTCAACGACAGTTAGTGTGCAACCACAACTATCGATTATAAGCAGCACTGCATCAAGCATCAACCCGGTAAACAGCGGCAGCGGAGGCAGCGCTAATATGCAAAAATTTCGACCCAACTCGTCCATTTCTAAGACGTCGTTGGCTGCAACCATATCCTCTGCAACAACTTCTGCCCCGGCTTCTCAAATAAACGAGGGTGACATTTGTGTTCAAAATGTTGCCGTTCGTGTAGCAAACACTGCAGCGACCAGTGGAATAGTTCTCACCTCCCAGACATCGACAGGAGCTTTGCGCATTCTTCCTGGTGTATCGACCAGTACTGGCGTGACCGCTGGCCAAACATTACGCCTAGCCACAACATATAGCAACAGCGGAAGTGGTTCAACCACCACAACAATATTAAAAGCGTCTCAGCCCAGCGCCTCCGCGCAGCTATCTAGCGGCGGATCGCAGACAACCTCCCCGGCAGCAACTGTTACTACGTCCCTTGGGGGCAAACAGTATTTCATACAAAAACCACTTAACCTGGCTCCAAATGTACAGCTGCAGTTTGTTAAAACAAGCAGTGGAGGTATGACGGTGCAGACGTTACCTAAGGTCAACTTTAATATTGCAAAGAGTGTTACCCAGGGCCAGGCCATCTCCATTTGTAATCAACAACTGACCCCAGGCTCTACACAAATTCAGGTAAGATTATAAGCCGGTACGATTTAAAAATGCTTAATTTCTTTTTATTTTTCATACAAGATAACGTCTGGCAGTAGTGTGCAATCAAAGACAGTAATGGCTACAGGTCAAAATTTAATGGCGACATCTACTGGAGCGACTGGCTCACACCAACAATCTTCGCTGCAGCAGCACCAGCAAAAACCAATAGTTTCTGGCAATGTTTTAAAGCTGGTATCACCTCATACAGTATCCGGCGGCAAATTGATCATGAAGAATTCGAACATTCTGCAGATGGGCAAAGTTACGCCCAATGTGATGGGGGGAAAGCCAGCTTTCGTCATCACCAACAAGCACGGCACTCAGATAGGTAACCAGCAAATTATAATTGTTACCACTGGTGCCAGTTTACGAACAGTGCCGTCTAGCTCTGTGGTGAGCAGTGCTGGTAGTTCAACAGGCGGTACGAGCATAGTGAGCATTGTTGGTTCGACAGGGACAACGGCTACGCCTATTGCAGTTGGCGGACAGCGTGCTGTAATATCCAATCAAAGTAGCGTTAAAATGGTCCGCAACATACCGAGTACCCCTGGTGCTTCTGGGCGCCCCATTACTCTGACCTTGCCGCAAACATCATCGTCTACACATATGTCTGGAAGCTCAGGCCATGTAACGTCCCAGAAACTCACTGGAACGTCACTGTCGCAGAAAACTGCCGTGTATATTGGTGGCAAGCCAGTTACAGTAATGAGTGCAAGTTCCGGGATTGGCTCACCAGGTTCCAGTTCCACAAATAAGTTGGTAATGTTGCCAGGCGCAACGGCTGCGAGAAAGGGATTTGTCAACATTTTTAACACTGGTGGTGCAAGTGGTCCTGGAAGTGGCCAACGCACATTGACATTGGCTACCAGAAGTGCGCCTGTAAAGACAGCAGCCGTGCAGCTAAAGGAGAAGGACAACAGCAATGTTGAGCCAGCGGTTACAATTGCCACGATAGCTGATTCAGTTTGCGCCGACACCGATCCTATCGATGATATTATTGAGCAGCTGGACGGTGCGGACGACATACTAAAGCCGCTTAAAAATGAAGCCCGAGAGCCTGAAAACATTGAAAATGATAATGCCGCTGCAACTTCAACATCAACACCAACATTAGTTCAATCGGCAACGCCTACCACTGGACCGTTAACCATAATGTCTGATGCACAGGATACAGTGACAGAAATTAAAATTCCAGAGACTGTTGACGATATTTCTAGTGTTAGTAGTACTACGGATGTGCAGAAAACATCAACTGCAACTAAAGATAGAAATTCCGTAATTGGAACATGCTCAGCCGAGAATATCGACTCCAATGTAAACATATATATGTCATTATTGTTTTAAAATTGGTTAAAAACGATTCATTTTTGTTTGCAGTCTAGTTTCCCCGCAGCCGTTACAACCACTGCAACGGACTGCAATCAGCCAACGGCATCTGAGACTGAGGCTGCAAATATATTAACTACAATTAAATCAGGTGAGGCTTTGGGCATTAGCGGCAGTATTTTCAAAGACACTGCGATATCAACTACAAGTGAATCCGACTTAGACAAAAACCCTTTATCGATTCCCGTTCTCCGGCAGCATCATCACCAAAACGGTTAGTGTAGCTCCACTTCCATACGAGATTTTTTTTTTATTTTGTTCTTATATTCAATATTATAGTAGACGGCTCGCATTTGGAGGCCCTTGCTTCTGCAGCTGTAATGCAAGCGGCTACCGCATCGGCAGATTCAAGTCAGGCAGCAAGGAGCCTACTTGATAGCTCGTCAGCCGCCCATCTTAGCAATACAAGCTACAAATCAACTGAACAACAAAAAAACAGCAATGACAACAATGTAAGTAATTCCAATTTGACTGTCTAGTTTTGAAATTTAGTAGTCCAACATTTACGCTTGTCTTTTCGTACCTTAGGTCCCTGTCACAGTTGCTGATACAGTTGACGACACTGATAAGTGGCATACGGTGGGCATATTCAAGGAACTGTCACATACTGTAACTAGCTATATCGATTATAAGTACTTTAACGAGTCTCAGCTTGAAAACTTTGACGGTGATAATCTGCCAGACCTAGCTCAATATCCGCGCATCAGTCTGGATCCAGGAACCGCATATCGTTTTCGCCTAGCTGCCCTTAATACATGTGGTCGAGGCGAATGGGGGGAGGTTTGTTTTTTTTTCTACGATCACAAGCTAAGCAAGTTTAAAATATTTTTGAATTATTTTTATTTTGTTTTATGCTTTTGTGAAATTTTTGAGCTTTCTTTTTAAGATATTGTTTGTATGCGTTTGTTAGATCTCAAGCTTTAAGACCTGCCTACCTGGTTTCCCTGGCGCCCCGTCGGCCATCAAGATATCAAAGGATGTTAAGGAGGGTGCACACTTAACTTGGGAACCTCCTCCAGCTCAAAAGACAAAGGAAATCGTTGAGTACTCGGTTTACCTTGCCGTAAAGCCCACTACGAAAGACAAGGTGGCATCACCACAGCTGGCTTTTGTTCGCGTTTATGTTGGGGCGGCAAACCAATGCACAGTACCCAATGCATCCCTTTCTAACGCACATGTTGACTGCTCCAATAAACCGGCTATTATCTTCCGAATCGCTGCGCGCAATCAGAAGGGATATGGCCCTGCGACGCAAGTCAGATGGCTACAAGGTAAATATTGATTTATAAAGTTTTCTTTAAGGCAAAATATATCTACATTGAATTCTTAGATCCGTCTACAACCAAGTTGCAAGGTGCTGCAAATACGACTAGCTTAAAGCGTACCCAGGAAAAGACTACCGCGTCTCCTGCAAGCAGCTACAGCTCACCGCAAAAACGTGCCCGAAGCACTGGCCTGCAGGGCTTGGAATGATTATCATACACATTTCAAGGCTAGTTTGAAAATAAATTGTACAGTTTCCTCGGTAGTAACAGGATCCAGTTAGAAATGCTGTTGTCAAAATACTTCCATTAGAAAAGGATCCTCACCACCGTCAATAATAGAAAAGAAAGGGCGTGGTAAGATGTATAAGTTTAAAATAAGTATATCCTTGCATGCTAAATACACATTTTGTTTTAAGTCCGAAAGTCGAAAGTAACACATCATTTGATCCAATTTGTGAATAAAAATGAATTCTATACTATTATATATAATGCCCAAATTACTTATAATAAAATTACATAATAAATTACAATAGTAAAAAGTACCTTTGCTTCTTTTTTATAATTAAAATTTACTCATTAATTACAGAACTTGGTACAAGTCTGTTATGTTTTCAAGGGTATTTAATTTTCGGCATCAGATGTAGAGTAATGAAACAAAGAGTGATTTTTTGGCGATTTAATTACAATGTTATACTTATAGGTATATACATATTTTAATCTTATTGCATACCTTCTTTATACACGTTCAAAATGTAGATTTATACGTTGTGAATGTTTCTAGTTATGTTTAAGCACAGTCAATACTTCTATTGCACATGGATATGAACATATCTCGGCCAATCAATTACTCAGCTAAAGACTCAAATTCCAACTGGATTTCGGATCATAACGTAGCATATCTTAGTTCACAGAGTATTATTTTAATCTTTTGCAATATACAGACGTAAGATTTTATTACATTTACATGCTTTATAGAGAGCTTCACAGGAAAATAATTACGCAGATTTTGTAGCGTCCTACTAAGAAATATTAGCTTTCCTTTTTATATTTAAAATCAGTCGTGCAGCTCTCTTGTATATATAATAAAAGAAATGCCCCGACGTCGCTAGGCGCAAATAAGTAATATGTAATAAAATAGGAAATATTTAATGAAATATGCTAGAACCATTGAATACTCTCATATTTTATAAATAAACTAGCGGGTATAGCCCGGCCTTGCCCGTGGCACTTATGTGTGATTTTGAAACTGAGCGGACAGTAAACAAACTAATCTCATACAAACGTTTTCCGCCATTTTACCACTGTTTCGAGGGGAATTTCCCAAACCGCGGAAACACGTATTCATTATATTCTTATATAGAGCTTTGAAAATAAGTTTGATGCAAATCGGACACAGCTTAAAATTCTCAAACAATTACTTTAAAATCCACTTTCCACCGAAGGAGCTTAGATCTTGCAAAAAATGTGAAACACGTCTCAAATGATTTTTTATGTAGATCCATGCAAATGAATTTGAGCGCGAAACGTCACCCACCAAACGTCACCCACCAAACCTATTTCCAGTAAGGAGGAATACATTTTTGGAAAAGTGTGAGACACCCCTCAAATAAATTTAAACAAAGAACTTTGAAATTGAGTTTGAGGCCAATCGGATGGTAAGCAAAAAAGTTTCATACAAATGTTTTTCGCGATATTTCCATACTTGCGGGTGGAATTTCCCGAAACCCCGTCTTAACGTGCGCCTTCATCACATAAGGTAACTACAGTGAAAATTTCAGCTTCCTAGCTCTTACGGTTTCGGCTCTGCGTTGGTCAACAATCAGTCAGTCAGTCAGGACAAACAGTTTGATGACTAAATAAATGCATTGAATTTCTGAAATTATTGAAAATTGTAAAAGCTTTTGGAAATCTTATTGAACTTTCTTTTTTTTAACTAAAAAAAAACTTTCTAAATACATATACCCTCCTTACCTAAACTATACGCTATATAAACTTCTATATATATCGGTAGAGAGTATATATATAGAGAGTGTATATATATATACATTCTAAAGTTATATTTTGCGCAGATCAATCTTGTTTAAAGTAATCGATAAGTAACAATAAACCCAGAAGTTATTTTAAAATACACTTTCCCTATGGAAAGTACTGTATGAGTCCGGTTTGGGAAATCTAGTCCAGTACCCAGTATAAGCTTCCAGAATTAGAACTCATTAAAATATAATTGTTCGGTCTTCTAAATCTGAATGTGTGTCTTTCACACCGACATTTAGCTCTTGAGTATTTTGTGAACTTTAGTCTAGATTTCACTCAAAATATATGGTATTGCATACAATGCATACAATAATATATTGTACATGTATGTTCTATGTATATACAAAACATGTGCATTTTTACTGGCTTGCAGATAAAGCACATAAGTACATATTTGCCAATAGATGAGTAAATTTATATTTTTCTATTTTTAGTCTCTTCTTGATGTATTCATCTCCCAGAGAGTCATTAGTGGACTCTGTACGAAATGACAACAACGACACAGAGCCAGGTTGAGTTCGTGGTACTGGGTGCTGCTGACACAGGAAGAAATACGTCACACTAAAATCAATGCTGGTCTTCCCGTTGAGGATAGCGATGTGTCTTCTGGTACTGTGTAAATTCGCTTAAAGTTCATGAGTTGTGTGGATTTGGTTGTTGCTCCTGTAGTGATTGCGGTTGCGGGTGGGGGTGCGGTTGGTTCGCGTTTGATTGGAAACGATGCGGCGATGAGTGCAGTTCACTGCCATTGATCTGCCGCTGTTGATGTACCGAGGATTCGCTTTTTATTGTGCCAGTGCTGGTAGACGTTGAGTTAGCGTTACTACCATTCGTGGCGGCCACTGAGGCAGCCAGACGAAAAGCGGCCTCAGTATGGGAGCGTAATATAGCCTCGGCTTGTTGATGCATTCGCAGTGCCGCTTCAGGATGGGTATGTTGAGGATGTGACGACGCCTGCTGCGAACTAGGTGTCACTGCGTGCTGTGAGTAATTGGACGCTTGGTGGTGTTGATGATGAAGCGCTTCCATTTGATGCATGCCCCCCAAACCAGAATCCAAAGAGCTGCGCATCATGCTCATCATGACGGACGATGTGTCTGCCTGCATTTGTAGGCTTGGAACGTTTATAGTCGGAGATCGCCGAGTGTTATTATTGCTAGGATGTGTCTGTTGGCTGCCGAGGGGAGACAATAATGGCAAATGAGGCAGCTGTTGTTGATGGTGAGGATGTTGGTGCTGATGCTGCGCCTGTTGCTGATGGTTTTGCTGGTGCAGCTGGTGTTCGCCAGGCTTTAAGTAGCAAAAGAAGAATTAATTACACTACTTGTGACATTCAGGTACCGACAAAAAAAGGAAAAGCGATAGAAAGTAACCGCAACTATGCTGAGCCTTACAACTAGGGAAGCAGACTTAAAAGCAGCTTCGGTTTGGTTCAAAACTTGGATAATCATATATTTTCCAAATTTTATTTGGTAAAAATTCAGTAATGGTTCTGCTTATAAAAAAATAGATAAAAACTCTGTGTTGTAGCCGTTCCGAAATAAAGTCTTACCTGTTGTTGGTGATTTGCCGGATTGTTCATGCGCATTGCGGCAGCCAGGTTGACAACGGCCGCCTGGACTACCGCGCTGCCCGGTCCGGTAGTAGCTGCGTCTATGGTGCCATCATGTGACCTTGAGCCAGCTGAGGCGGCCACTGCCGCAGCGGCGGCTGATGCAGCTGCCATTAGGGACATTCTGTTGGCGTGCAGCTCGGCATCCATACTGTACTGGCTGGAACTGGGCAGTCTCAACTCGTTCATATTGATTTTGCTTGAATTGCAGTTGTTATTATTATTGTTATTGATATTATTATTGTTGTTAGCGCTGCTATTATTATTGTTGTGGCTGCTATTCTCATTTTCACTCAATCCCTGATCCTGTTCCTGATCCGATGCGGATGAAGAGGAGAGGCGTCCATTCGACGAACACTCCGAGTTCGCTGATGGCGAGGGACACAATGGGCTAGAGCCGCCAGGGGTAACTCCCAACGGTAGCATATTTGCAGTCTCTCTGACCCCGCTACTCGTTGAAGAAGCAGCCAATGTCGCTGCTAATAGGGATTCGCGTTCGCGCTGCTCTGCCGCCGCTCGAGACTGAAACAAAAAATTCAAATTGCGTTCGAATTAAAAAAATTTGTATATTATATACATTAATTCCGTTTACCGAAATCTCACTATTAAATCTCATTTAGCTCAATTTGTCATGCCACAAGTTGGCAAAATTATTTACATTCATATTGACAGACAGAACGAGGGCAAGACAGAGATTGCATAAATTCAATGTACTCCTATTACTTTGTGAACAACGAGGATTATTGGTGACAATGGACGAGCTGTGTGTCAAACATGTATGTATTTATGGGTATGTATGAATTAAAGGGATTGAAAACGATCCAAAAAAAGCACAGTTTTAAATTATGTTTGAATTAGGTCGTACGAAAAAGAATTATAGGATGGTTCAGCTCTAGCTCTTACAGTTTGGATTGTGCTTTCATTGCCAATCAGTAACTTAGTCAGTCGCGTAAAAACCTTCTTAAACATAAGGAATAATGTCATGTATACTGAAATCAGCCAGCGCGAGGGTACATACCAGAACGTATTGCGCCGCAAACTGATGTTTTGGATCCATGCGCATGTGGTCCATGTGGGTAAGAAGACCTGAAACATAAGAAATAAGGAGATGGGTAAGTTTTGTTCAAAATAAATGCAATTATTAATTAATGTTTTTCAATTATTTAATAAACTAATCTAAGTAATTTAAGTTCTGGTCATAACTATTAAAGCTTTCCGCTTCAACCGGATCGAACGGTTAACAGTTGAATATAACCGGTTTTCGACAAATTTCCAAAGTTGAGGTACTACCAAAATAGATGATATGCTTGTTCATTCCTTTTATATGTTGAGCTTTGAAAATAAGGCTAAGTTTTCATTTTGAGACGTATATAAGTTAGTCGGTCAGTCAATCGGACCACACAACCGTTAACTTACCGTTTTCGTGCGTGAAGACTGCCTGACAGACGGAACATGGCCACATGCGCAAACTGCTTGTCAGCTGGGAGGTTTCGGCATGACAAGCCAAGTGCTTGCGTAAGGATCCCTCATTGACGTAGTGCTTGCCGCATACGGGGCAAGGGTGGTTCGCAGTTCTTCGTTTGCCGAGGTAGCTGTCATTCAGGCTGGATCCGCTGGTTGTCGATGGTTGGGCGCAGCTTAATTCGGACGTGCATTGCGCTGCTAGCGAACCGGGCCCAGCACCACCGTTGCCGCTGCCACTTTGGATACTATCACCAAATTGAGCAGCTGTAAGGAGAAACAATGATTGAATGTGATACCCGATGAAATGAAAATCCTTTTATATGTGGTTGCTTACGTGGTTCGCTATGCGTCGGCGACTTTTCTTTGTGCACATGCTTCATGTGGTCCAAAAGCGCCTCGGTGCCAAGGAAGAGCTTGTGGCATACCGGACATGATGTTGCATTGGGCCCACCAATAAGTGCCGCATGCTGCTGCAAGACACCAAGATGCAGCTGTAGCTCCTGAGGTGAGGCGATATGGGTTGTCATGAGATACCAGTTTGCATTTGGTGCGTGCATTAAAAGAATTGATGGAAATGGAAGTGCGTTTATCAGAGGGCGGAAACACAACAGAAATGAGCGCTTTGAATTTGAGGTTCTGTTATTTCCTTTTTGTGTATTATTAGGCATGAAACTAAACAACAGTGTGGGTGCTGGTCGATGCTTAACACGATAGAAATCGCTTTAAACTTCTAAACTCACCTTGGATGTGTGCGTGCGCAGACTGGACTCTGTTGCAAAACCCTTGCCGCAAATATTACAATGAAAGGGCCGATTCTTGGCTCGCTCCACCTGGGCATCGTGGTTTCGTAAGTGCTGCTGTAGGTTGGAGAGTTGTATGAAAGCTCGACCGCAGTCCGGCAAGTGACATTTGTACGGTCGTTCTCCTGCAAATTTTGACCATTTAGTTTAAACTAGAGATATTCATTTAGTTTGAAAACAGTAGGCTCCAATTATGAAAACAATTTAGGATATACGTTCATTTTTGAAGTTTTTAAGGTTCGCGTGTGCCGTTCAAGGTTTTTTTTTTTGAAAACAGAGACTATCACTAATAACGCCCTTAAATTTTTCCGCCGGAAAACAACCGCCAGGGAAAACTCGGCAAAACATATGAAAGGATAATTCCACTGTGCTGCTGGTTAAATCTGGCGACCGGCTGTCGGTTCACATGCTACAATCTGACTAGCTAGCGAGTCACCGCAACTCACGCAATGGATTCCATTAGATAATGTTGTTCCTTAGGAGTAGGAGGAGATGCTTCGTGTTTATCTGAAGAGAGTTTCCATAATAGAGAATAATATGCACTACCTATTTAAAAGGGGTTGTACAAATATAATAATGATTTTGAAGCATATCTCAATTAAAACACAGTTCACTCTTTTGAGTATATCTCAAAAATTTAAAAACTGAAACGGAAAGCAGTAATGGTCAGACGAATATGACAGATTAAAAGGTGTGCTGAATACAGAACCTAAGTGACTAAATATCTTTAGAAATTTAACATCTAGGCATTGCCCTAAGACAAGGTATAACATCTTAAATGTTTCCATAATTAAACACTGCTCTGGGGATGCGAGCGTTGTAACACTCTCAGACATTTGAATACTTTAACGTCTTAAACGTGCAGCATACGGTACAGAGCTGTAATTGACTGATTAAGTATATCTCATAATTTTAAATCTGAAACTGAAAGCAATAATGGTCAGACGAATATGACAGATTAAAAGGTGTGCTGAATACCGAACCGTAGTGACTAAATATCTTTAAAAATTTAACATCTAGGCATTGCCCTAAGACAAGGTATAACATCTTAAATGTTTCCATAATTAAACACTGCTTTGAGGATGCGAGCGTTGTAACACTCTCAGACATTTGAATACTTTAATGTCTTAAACGTGCAGCATACGGTACAGAGCTGTAATTGACTGATTGACTTCATTTTAACAAGATTAAAAGAGAGCGCTAGAAAATGATGTCGCAGACAGCGACAGTCAGTAAGAATCCTTTCAGGGTCGCAACGCATCGCGTCGCGCTGCTGCTTTTCGTTGGGCAAGTCTCTTAAATGGTAAGCCGTTCGAAAGTTGGAGCTATGCAGCAATTACGTGTTTCAGATTTGCAAGAAAATTAATTTCATTTGAACGCGCAATTAAAAGAAAAAGTGGAAGGTCAGTACTGCGGAACGGTCAAAAACGGTGTAGTACGAATAGTTGGCAACACCAAAAGCACTAAACCATTTAAGCTACTTACAGTCACTTTGCTTGGAAGCGACACCTACTAGTAAATGCAAATAAATAGCAACAAAGTGCAGTCTTTTAGATGAAACTGCGGTCGCGAGCACAGTGAATGCCTTGGAACCGCCCAACTCCAATACCAGCGACAATAACCCGTTCGGAATTGCGTTGCCCGATGTTGGCGGCAGTTGCCACAAGTGTTGCCTCTACAGCTATTTTCTAGCTTCTGGATATTTTTTTTAGCGAAAAATAGTTAATGCCCAATGGATTAGTACTTATTTTACAGTATGAATTCTAGCAAATATTCACAAAAATACCCTGTTTGTTGCTAATTGGTTTATTCTGTAAAATAGTAGGAAAAAATCCTACGGACGACTTCGAAATTTTTTTAGCTGCTTTCAAATTGGCTTGAGCTAGGTTTCTGCAGCGACCGTTGGCAGCACTGGCAGCCACAGCAGCAACTCTTTACACCTAGCAGCACGATGTCGCCCTTTATATTTGAACAACCACTTAAAGAGCCTTAAAGAATGCAAAGGGCTGCGTGAATACGTGCTTACAATGGAATTCCGTGACGGCCCCTAGAAGCTTGCCTTCTGCGGCTTTCACTTATATAGTAGACGGAGTGGACAAGTGAGAGGCGCGGTGGGCAGCTGCCTAATAGCTTCTTCATTATCTGAGTTGCTGATGTTGACGCTGGTCCTGATGCTGATGCTGTTTAGCCTCATAGATCGCTGCGCGACACCGGGCCGTTAGCATTGCATTGTCTAATTGCCAAGGCCCAAGCCGAAACCGAAGCCAAATCTAAGCCCAACACCAGGCCCGAATCAACTCCTCATTCGTAGCTAGCTGAAGGTCGTCGGTTTGCTTTCATTGCCGATGCCGGTTTCGGTTGCAGGGTGCAAACTGGTTTTTAATTAAAGCGTATTTGATTTTTTTTTTCAGCATTTGGGCATTAAGAAAAGAAGGGAAATGCTAAAAGAAACAAGAAACTAAGCATAAAAACTGAAAAAAAAAAAACAAAAAAATTGTAATTGTAATGTTTCAATCAGGTGTGAATATAATTTGCTTCAACTAAACGAAAGACGTTGAGGAACAATATGAGATCTTATGAAAAAAAAACATCGCTTTCAATGCGGCTAATGACGTTGAATAATTTCCGACGACTAGTCCATCCCTACTCCCATTCCGATTCTGAGTTAAATTGCTATTACTGTTCCCATAGGTATTTATATTTCACTGGTCGCAGCTGGCGTCAACCGAAAAAGTCGCGACGAAAAGCACTCAAAGTTTATTTAATTATCATTGTCATTTTGTCATTTTAGCATTTTGTCATTGGAACTCCTAGATTTGACGAGTCTGTATTCGAAAAAGAAAATTATTGCTGTACGCTGGACATGGTCGGTGAAAATGCAACGCAGAGAAGCTCTTAACTGAGAATGCCGAGTGACTGAGTGAAAGAGAGGGAGTGAGAGAAAATCTAAATGGGCGACAACAGTGGCTGTGAAAGTGCCCTGGGCGTTGTGGCATTCTAGAGCCGAAATAGTTGCAGTGTAGAGAAAATATTTTCTAAACATTTTTAATAAAATAACTTTAGCAATTAAGATTAAGTAAAATAATTATATTATTCAGTATTTTTCGTACAATGTATAAAAACAAGTAGATATGCTTTGTTTTGTTTACTGTCATAAACGACAAAACACAGACAGAAATAAATTAAATTTTTAAATAGTCTAAATCTGTGTTCCATAAGATTTCGTGTTATTTGAAATTATGAAAATGAGACCCGCTTTTTTATAATAGGCAAATATTGATTGGCAGTCCGACTTTTTAGCCTAGATTGGATATATTATTTTTTCCTTAGCAATTGTTATTTTACATTTCGGCCTAGAATAGAAATACTGCTGAACATGAATTTGTCCCACATTGCAACTGTTTTAGGGGCTGACGGTCGTTTTAATTTGTCCAAATACTGAAAAATTTCATCAGCTTTGTAATTACGAGGACTAGCAGTAACGAAAAAATATATTTAAGTAATAAGCACATAATATGAAATCAAGCTTGTACCAGAAAACGCGCAAATTGTAATTATAAAAATGTAGAAATTGGGTAGGAATTGTGTATGAGGTGACTAAGTACTTAAGTTATGAACACAGACTTTTAATGTCTCAGCTGTGGATGTTCCATTTAATTTATGTATGCTTTCATTATTGAGATAGTTAAAAGTATTGAATGCCAAAAATGAGTAGATTTCTGTATTGTTTGAGATGAAGGACCACAAAACATAATTATTATGGTTTCTTCTGTTTAACTTTTTGGATCCGAGCTCAACCCATTGCATTTGGTTTTGCTGTTTACAAGCGATTTTATAATAAAATAAACCCTTAATATCTAAAATTATATACAATAGAAACAGTACAGCCTACCTGTCCGTTCGTCTGAGTAAACGTGTAGATCTCGGAAACTACAAAAGATAAAAACTTGAAATCCAAAATATACATTCTTCTTTATGGTTCAAGTTTTTTTATAAACCGACACAAGCTGAGTTTAAGAGTTGGTTGTTAAAGAATAACTCAAAAACTATAGATAAAATTACTTTGTGTATCACACCGTCTATTTGCCCCCGAAATCCGCAAAGATAATTTTTTTAGTTGTTGGTACGACTAGTACTTACCGGTGTGCAACCGCGTGTGCTGCTGTACGTGGGATAGCTGCTTAAATCTACGATCACAGTAGGAGCATTTATAGGGCTTCTCGCCAGTGTGGACGCGTATGTGCTGTACAAGTTGATGGTTGCTGGAGAAGCTCTTCATGCACTGCTGGCACTGGTGTGGCTTTGTTTCTGCGCCAGGCGTTGTACCGCTGCCCATGCTAGCCGTCCCGGGTACGCCGTGCGCCCCTAGTCCGACACGAGGAATCTGTTGTTGGATTTGCTGCATGGCGCTCTTGTGCATGAAAAGCTGGAAAATTAAAATGGACGAACATATCGGTTACAAGCGATCAATCCTGTTTTTCATCGTTTTGTTTGTGAGATCTATATGTATATACAAAATATGTATGTAAATATAATGTCTGTTTTTTTTTTTTACTCTGGGCATGTGCGGATATCTCTTTGGCTAACAATATTTTAAAATTTAGATGTATATATTGCAAAATGTGTTTGGTATCTACTTAATTTTGTAACTATGGTCAAGGTTAAGCGCTGATTTGTGAGTGTGTATGTGCACATAATATGTAATTGTGAGTTGGGAAGAATATATCGACTTTCAGCTACTACCTTCTCGCACAAACTGCTGTCGCGTATTTCATTCTAGGGTCATTTATAGATTTTTTTCGACAACTATTGGCATTATTTTTTTCTACTTCTTTTTTTAAAACATTTTTTTGGTGAATCTTATTATAAAATGTGTATAGTTGCATGTCGTACAAGACGAAAACAAGTCAGCAAAACACTTCTTGATGTTTGTTTTGTTTTTAATTTTTTTGTATAATTATACACAAACAGATAAAAGCCAGAGCGAGACGTATCTTTTATATTAATTTGACTGCCGAAGATTAAATGCTCTTACATACATATATAAGATTATCTATTTTTTTATTTTACAGCTCCAATGTGCTATAAACTACGATACGTATAGAAGCTTTCTCAGAGAAAGATAATAATAATTTAGTCCCTGATTGGGGAATTTCATTAAGTAATCTTGATAACAAAGTGCGGTTGCAAATACTCTAACGATTGTATATGAATGCATTTCCAAATGTCCAATGGTTCAAATGTCTAAAAATAGAGAAACTATTTCAAATACGCACAGGCAGATCGGCTATTGATACTGATTATGAATATTTTATAACTTCATTCGACGATATCTGCTGCGTATCACATTTTGCGTAAAAATAATAATACCCTCTGCAAGCGAATAAATAATTGTTTGTAAGTAAATGGGCATTTTGGATCAACCCAAAAAAAATTTCTGCTGATTTTTATAAAATGTATTGTGACCGTTTAGTGCTCACGAGCAACAATAATCAAAAAATTCAAGACTCAGAAAGTATCAGAAAACCTTCGCTTTCTTTGGGAGATACCTTTATAGGTTTCAGATGGAAACTTTCTGATAAGACTTGTTTTGTTTTTTTTTTATAACTTATTGTAGCAGGGCAAAAAGTTTATCAGCAATTAATTTTATTAAATGTATTTAATGAAAAATTCTTTTAGGCATATATTAGATATTAATAATGTATAATGAACTACTTCAATGTTAATTGTCCGATCTATGAGCAGCTTTAAGGACATAAATATGTCATTAAAAATTAGTATTTATTAATATTTAGGGAGTGCGGAGGTATCCTAAAAGTTAAATATTCATATTTTAAGTTTTAAAGACGATTTTCATCGATATTTGGACATGTAAATAGATAAGTACAAACAACAAATTTAAATCTCTATATGCGTATATTTTAGGAGAATATAAATATATCAAATTTAAGTCGAACAGGGCTGAATCAATTTAGATCGAACATGTCTCCTTCATACAGTTGCATGTAAAAGAAAATTAAGTCCATAAGTGAGTATATTTATATAGATATTATATTTTAAGGTAGTCACGCTTATAAAATTTAAGAGAGTATCAAAGTACCGATAATACACCTTAATAATCCACAAGAAATATGGTTGTAGGTGCGACCGGAGTATAAGGAAGAGGACGATAGCAATGGTAAAGCATACACAGGCAACCAGGCAGGCAGTCAGACAACCCGCGTGCGGTCTTCTCTGGTTGGTTGGTCGCCAACAGTTTGTTTGCACTCCCGCCGATTCGCTACTGCCGCTCGTCATTTGGCCGAGACTCTTTGCCACTGCAGTTTTTATTCATTTGGCGAGCGCAGCCATGACACAGGTCCCAGTCCGGCTCCTTCGCTCCTTCGTCCTTTGCATCGCATAAAAATGGCGAGCACTATGGACAGCGCTGTCCAGTCACTAGCCAGCCAACGGCAGTTTTGCGAATCGTCGGCAAATGAGAGTGCGATAATAGGACGGCCGTGTACAAGTGTGTATGAGTGCGTAGAGGGGTTAAGAGCTATGCGAATATGGAAAGTGAAGTGGACGAGGGTCAGTAGATTGTCGTTGGACAGTGAAAGTACGACTAGCCGAATACAGAATCCCTAAAAGTGTACATATACTACATACATATGTACAAATAATTAAGCATAAAACAATATATTATGTACATAAATATTCATATATGTATATAAATGCATCAACATTTTGTTAAAACATAATCTTCTTAGATTTTCCAAGGAACCGAATATCTAATGTATCTAGAAATAGATCCTCATATCAGGTTTTTGCCGATATATTAAAAATAATAGATAATTGATATATTTTTAGATAGGGTATGTTCTTTAAATTAAGGAGTTTAATATTTGTCAATCGACCAAGAGAATAGCTGTGGATCAACTAAAACAAATGAAGTTTTTATCTATCACAAAATTTGTATCACCAATGTAAGTTTAATATGTGCATTATATTACTGTATGCTGTGTACATATGTGCACAAGGATATTTGCACTTAGTTACTACACTACATATGTACAAACTACACATGTATATATACTTTTTTAAATTTCTTTTGCACATTTTTAACGTTCTCTTTCTCTGTTCTGTTTTACCGTATCGTTTTTTCTAATTCTTCAACACACGCATGAGGGGTGGATGGCAGAGGGGTCTCTGCGCCAATGAATATCTACTGTTGGCATCGTCCTCCTTCTACGGTGTTTGCGTGTGCTGCCTACCAGTGAGCTGTGTGATTGTGTGAGTCGTTTGAGGGTAAGATATGGTACACCCCGTAGGGGAAGAACGGCGGTAGGGGGTAACGGTAACCGTATGCCGCTGCTAATAGAAAAAGAACGAACAAAAAAAAACAACAGTGGTCGAAGGCAAGCAAAATGAAAATGGTCGCAAAAAATGTACCTTGGCTTAGGGGAAGAACAAAACAAAATATGTGTGCATCTACTCTTGTTTTTCTTCGAATTTGAATGAACCGCGAGGGTGGAACAATCCCAGACATACCACACACTTACACACAGACGCACGCAGGTTATTCGTTACTTTAACATGTCTGTGCGTCCTTCGACATCTTTATGAGCTTTAGTAAATTCACATATAAATACTGTGTGTATGTATGTATGTGTATGTACATATGTATATGTCTGTTTGGCTGTAAGTTTGTATGCATAAAATGTCTGCATGCGTTTCTGTTGGTGTGGCAAAACGGATTTTGTTTTCGCTAAGAATTTTAAATTATCTTGGGATGTCGCCTTAATACCCTTCCCACAATACTTGTCACGCGAGGGTCCATTTTTGTAAAAAATGTGTGTGTAATTTAGATTTGATGCAAATCCTTTACCCATCAAAAGGTAAAATAAATAGTCAAGTAGTTCAAATTCATGTAACAAGCAGTAGCAGACAAATTCGATTCTTTTATACATGCCACGGGCAAGGCCGTGTTATACCCGCTATATATATATATATATATATATATATATATATATATATATATATATATGTATAAAATAAATGCTTTCACTTGCGGCTGTAATTTTCGAAAAACCCCATCTTAACGTGCACCTACATCACATAAGGTAACTAAAGTGAAAATTTCAGCTTCCTAGTCAGTCAGTCAGGTCAAACAGTTTTATATATAGAAAAATATAGTCTTTCCCTAATATCCAAACTGCTTGCATTAACGTATAGATCTACATTTCCTTAAAGTGTAGGGCGCTTCATATACATATCACTGACTAACTGATGTATGTATGTGCACATACACATGTGTATAGCAAATAACAAATGTATTATTGTTATGTGTGCGTGGATAAAGCTAGTGGGGCTAAGAAAAACAATAAAAATCAAACAAACCAAACCAAAAAAATTAAATGCATTTACAAAAATTATATTTATTGATCAATAAGTACATTACGCATTAAGAACTTGTCTAGGTCCATCATACAGTGGCTGATACCAAATAATAACGGATCAAAGCGTTCGATTAATTCTATACTAATCGATCAATTATTATTATAATGGCATTATACCTTCTTTTAATAATTAAAACTTAAAATAATTTGTAAATAACGTGTTTGTGTATGTGTGTGCGGTTGTCTGTATGTATGTATATTCCGTATGTATACATTCCGTCTAGGTAAATTTATGTATTCCCATCTTCTTCACGAAGAGCGATGAAATGTTACCTTGTAAAAGGTTTCTTATTTATGGAATATATACTTTAACAAAAAGAAAACCACTGTGCATTGTAAGGCTTGAAAACCCAAAATTGTAATATTTATATAGTTGTGCAGATTTTTTGCGGGCAAACTTTCATCTGTTCAGTTACTGTTGGGAAGAGTTGTTGTTGAGAGTTGTAGTTTTGGAAACACCAACTCAATTATCAAGATGACTATTTTCGACTTATTCTATGAATTAATTTTACCTCTACAAACGAAATAATAATAGCAAGTAAATAGTCGGAGGTCTTTCGAAATCATGCTCTCGGGGTGTTATGCTTTTCAATTTTATCTCATGTGCTTTAAGTAATTAGGTATGTAAGTTTTTATGTATGGAAGGATGTGCATATACATGTGGTATTTTGTGTCTTCAACGTGGAAGAGTACTATACACAACGGAAGAGATGCCAACTCACTCGTTGCAGGGTTGACCAACATTCTTCAAGGGTACGTTCACTGATCGCTGCTGCGCTACTGGACCTGGAGAGCTGAAGCTGAAATGGTAAAATCAGAATGGAAATTCAATAAACAAATTTTTGTTACATTTATTTTAATTTCAATTAGATACATATTAAAAAAGAATACTTCAAATTTTATTACTTCATTACTCAATGTAAGTAGACCTGTTTCATATTTCATAATCTATACAAATTTTTAATTTTCATCAGCATATGGCATATATAAGTGCTCTGTTTCAATATTAAGAATTATCGTAGAGTTGCAAAACAAATATTAAAATGCAAAAAAAAAAATAATTAAAATTTATATATGAATATATATATGAATATATATATTATTATTTTTTTTATTGATGATTGAAACAGGCCTGCTTCTTTTTATCTTTCGAGAGTATTTCATAATCTCCAGCACACACAGTGACTATATGCCAGCAGATCGATCAAAGCATGTGATTTATACTGCGCCGACAGTAGATAGTAGAAATATTTCTCTTCAGATTTGTTGAAATTAAAGTTACTTAAGCATAACGAGAATAGCAAATCTAAATAAACAACCAAATCGTAAAGATAATATTAATTACTTTTTATATAATTGGTTAAAAACAAAAAACATTACGTGCGTCTCTACATTTGCCAGGCGGCAAACGATCGGTTAGTCGGCTTACAAAAATTAGATATGGTACTTTATAATAATTAGTACTATGTGTTTTTTTTGTAATTATTTATTACTCTTTGCTCACACAAAACTAAATCTGAAATAAATAAGGATATAAAATAATATATTATATATTAATAATATATAATAATAATATATAATAATATAATAAATTAGATAAATAAGAAAATCCCACAACTGCTTAAAATCCATTTTTGAATTTATTAATAATTATAAGTTGAAGGGACTGAGAAATTCTCTGGTATTAGATGGCTTTCAACTGACATGTAAACTAATAAAGCAGATTAAGGGGAAGAGATTATTCTAATTCTTGCGTTTCATTATAAATAATACTTGCTCCTACCAAATTATATTTTAAGCTTATAAAATTTTATTTGAAAATATTTTTTATCAAGCTTCTTATGCTTTCAAGTATTCAAATTAGATCTATTTTTGTAAATTATTTGCGATTCTATATAAAGGTCAACACTGAAAGAATAGAAGATATATTTATAAGATAATAATTACGCTCTACCTATCTACAAATACTACATATCTTAATCATTAAAGATGCAATTATTGTCGATTTTGAGGAAATTTTTATTAGTTAAATGTAGGTTGTACGTGTTTTCCCTTTAGCGAATGCGAAAGCTAGGTCAATAGGGTGGCACAAACGGAATGAAAGTAAGTGAGAGCAAATCAATGGCAAAGCAAAAAAGTCAAGATCACGAAAAGAAAAATAATTCGTAGGATTTTTTAATTTTGACAGATTTTCAATTGAAAATGAAATTACATCGTGCTCCTTTTCACAGTCAAGAGTCATTTTAAAAAGGAGATCAAGTCGGTTGAAAATCAAAGAAAACGGAACGAAGAACAGTTATTTTAATATTTCTTTATTAGTTGTTTCGCGAGAATATTTTAGTTCGCGTTTATTTTAGTTATAATTTTTTGTTTTGTTCGTACTATATTTATATATTTATACATATATATATATATTATTATTATTATATATCAAAACACATGTATATACATTTGCTATAGACAGACGGTGACAAATTAAGATACGAATCGGCTCGGATTAGGTTGTTCGATACGCATTAGTGTTTCGTAGGTAATTGGAAGTACAAAAACCGATTCCTTCAATGAACCAGCACCAACAGCTCTTGCGGTGTCCTTGTCAAATTATTTGTTTGTTTACGGTTTCTACCGAGCTAACGTATGTATCTATGTGGGTGTTTGGGCATATGTGCATATGTTTTTCGTGAATTTATATCTCTGTTTTTAAACATGCCTGCCCATATGTTTGTGTATGCGTGTGCGAATATATGAATGTATATGTGTGTTTGTATTTGGTATTTGTATCGAATGCACCAAGGCCCAGACCCGGCTAAGGCTGTTGTCCGAGCTGCACAATTGACAATTGGCAACGATTAGCAGCACTAAAATTCCCGATTATGGCAATCTCCACGACTTTTTTTTTTTGTTTTTTTTCAGGATGTGTAGCGTGTGCTTTTTTACTATTAAGTTTCTACAAATTACGTTAAGCGTATATTTAGTATTTCACTGTAGCACGCGGAGTCACACGCAACCTGACGGCCCGATGTCCTTTAAACTTCTGCCGGCAGACGCTTCGCCTTATCTGTAAATGGGATACCAGCCCAACGTCTTATTCTGTCGTCGTCGTCGACGCCAGCGGCTCTGCTCTGGCTCTGTTTCTAGCGTCAAGTTGTGCTTCTCATTCTAACTCGTTGGCATCGGTATATGTGTCTGTAGGAGTGTGGCCGTACTATTATTGTTTTCTTCAAGAAATTATGCGCGAGTTACATTCATTGAAAAAAATACACATAAAGAGCGAGAAGAAAACAAAACGCTCTCTCTTTTGCTCACCAAATGCGGCGTGAAAAAGCATCGCAAAAATAGAAGTAGCAGCGGACAGCGTAAACGTCCGAAGCAAGAATAGGAATAACGTTTGTGTTGGTGTGTGCGTTGTATATGTATATTGTGTAGTGGTATAAAACTAAACTAGCACTCACTCACCTACCAAAAACAACCCACAGCTTAAATTCCACCCTATCCACAAACACACACAAACATGTTTATATATGTATATATATATATATATATATATATATTTATTTATTATATATATACATATACACGGAAACAAAGAAGGGGAAATGGCCAACGCTAACGGGAGTCGAACGCTTACGTTTATGGATTGGGGTTACTTGAGGAAAAAGACACCTAAAAACCTAGCAAGCGATAAGAATTTTGTCCTTTTCGTTTCTTCTCCCTCTTTTAATATCCCTCTGTCTCTCTCTTCAACTCTCTTTTACTCTCTCACCCCTCGTTAACCATGTGTGTATATTTATGTATGTGTGAGATTATTTGAAAATTTGTTTAGAAAGGGGAAGTCACCGTCAGAATATCCACCTTAAAGAAAAAGAAAAATTCAAGACCAATTTCAACTCTCCTCAAGCCAACATGACTGAGCCTTACCAATGCCCGCTCCATTCATAATTAAAAGTCTGGAAGTTTTTAACCGGAGGGCGAAAATTATCGTACAGGGAAAAAGCTTTATTCCATTCACTGTGAAAGCCACGGTATATTGAGCAGCAGTTTTGAGACTACCCCTTTCGCATTTTCGTTTCATGTGGATATCCAGATTGTTGAGCTTTTATGTTCTAAACACAAGCCAAAGGGGTAGCATATTTATGTGGTTAAATATATATATACACATATATTTATATGAATGGGAAATTTATGAGACTTACTCTCTTTGAAGGTTGCTTTTAACTGTCTCTTTTTAATTGTGGTATTACCTAAGAGAAATTATTCTCTAAACCAACAAAATGCATCGGGGTTCAGTTGTAAATCGGTCGTGTTTTAAAATAGTCAAATAACTCTTAATCACACTATCACAAAATTAAACAGCTCGTGCTTGTTTCTTATTAAGTATCAGGGTTTCTTATTAATAGATATACAATACAACTGATACCATTTCCTGACATACGAAAGAAACTATTATATTATAAGATAGTATAACACACAGTGGCTGAAGATCTTTCTCCGAGAATTGTGTATTCCGGGCAGTGCCTAACTAAAGGACACCCATCTTTATAGTCTCGCTAGATAGTATTTTTGTAATTGTTACACAAGTGGACTCAATCATCTTTGACCATTTGCATATAATAACTAATTTGTGCAAATAAACTAAACTATATGCGTTGTATATGTTCTACGCGAATATTTGTATACCTAGGTTGCATATAAAGAATAAATGAAGAAATATTAAAGTCGTTTTGGATGTCAACGTACCAATATATACATTGAGAACCTGGGTGGGAACACAAACTAAGTATGTTCTACTTTGTGAATATAGAATCAGAAAAAGAGATATTCTGAATCTCCTGTTTATATGTAAGCGGTTGCTCACTAAATAAATACGTTATGCGTTTACAGATTCCATAAAATGATAAGAAAATGTTTTCAACAATTAACTAGATTTATTTTTTGCACATACCTGGATTTCGTTAGCCAACTTTTCGTTATTGTACTTTATATCGGGTGTTGAACTACCGCCAGACGGAGTTATCGAGTGTTGCGGCGATTGTTGACCTTGGGATATCGTTTTAGTGAGAAGTGGGCTGCGTGGCTGGTGTGGCTGCTGCTGATGCTGTTGGTGAAGTTGTGAACGCTGCTCGGAAGGACCGGCGTAAAAGTTAGAGCTGTATGTCTGGTCGGATGGCTGCGGGCGGGGATCCTCGGAGGGCTGCGGCTGCTGTTGGTCATGCTCTTGCTTGGTTTTAACTGCAAGATGACCACTGCTGTTGAGATTGTGGTTGCTTAGCGGGGGAATAGGAAGCGGCAGTGGATTGTCCAACTGATCTGACGAATTAGCATTGCTGCTAGTGATATTATTTTGAGCATGGTTATTTAATGCCGTTGATTTGAGGTGCGCTGCAGCAGCCGCCGCGGCGGCTGCGTTAAATAACAAATGATGGTTGCTGAGCTGCGTCGACGTTGGTGCCGTCGCCACCGACTGCTGCCCTTCAAATGATTCGTGGCTATAACACTGTTCGACATGTTGCTGCAGGAGCTGAGTTTCAATGCTCTGCTGGGGCTGTTGCTGCTGTAGCTGCTGATGTGTCTGTTGATGCTGCGGATGCTCTTGCTGCTGCACCTGGTTTGGCTCCAATTTGCTATTTAATGGCAGGTGGTTGTTGTTATTTGTAGGGTTGGCATGCTGCTCCTGCTGGCTGGACAAAGGCTGCGGGTGCTGTTGCGTATGTTGGTGCTGGTGCTGGTGCAATGCCGTCGCAGCAGTGTGAAGTGCAAAGGGCGCTCGGGCCTGCTGCCAAAAGTCAGCCGAATCCATTCTTAAAATATGTAATGGAATCTTGTTTTGTGGGATCAGCTGAAGCTCTGAAGCTTTCAGCTTCGCATCCGGTTGCGCTTACGTTTGAGGTCGGTGGTGCGGCTCTTGAAGCTGGTAGGCTTTGCCTATGTACTGCTGGTCGCTGGTGAACTGCAACAGCAGCCACTCGTCGACCTTTGCTTCCGATCGCAGTAGCAATTCCTTCGGACCCAGGGTGATGGATCTGTTCCAAACAACTGGAAAGGTGGGATGTTTTTGAAAATAGCTTGTAAGCTCAAAAATTAAGCTACTTAAATCATGAAAGTCGTCGGACTTTACATGTGTATTTCCTCCAAAACGTATACATTTAAAAGTTTTAAGTGTTCATGCCATTTAAGTTGGAAATGTGGACATCCATTATCATTTATTAATTTAGACACACAATCTACAGATATTTAAAAGTAAGCTGCACAGAACACGTTTGTTGAATATCTGATTTCCAATGGACTAATATACATATCAGAAGATATGTTATGAACATTTTTACGTGATTGATATTTTAAGGGGAAAAATTAATTTTAAAAATAGATATGATGAATTGATAACAATAATTATTAAAAAAAAATCGTACATTGCCTTCTATTTAAATTATCTCCATAAAATAGAGCCTAATATCTAAATAATTTATCTTTCAGCTAAATTTTGAGAATTTACATTTGTTTGTCTAAATGGTATAATATGGTATACATTTTATTTAAATAATTTGCAGAAACATACAAATTATTAAAAATGCCCATATACTTATTAAGTTGTAACATGCGTTAACGTCTTTTCTTGAAACATGTTCTGAAATACAAATTATAAAGAGTTTCTTAGATCTCACAAAAACAATACATTCAAAACTTTTAAAATCGGAATCACTTTTCTTCAAGTCCCGAAAACCTTATTCTAACAACATATGAACAAGTGCAAAGAGTAAAAATATACAGAACTTATTTTAAGCATGATCTGAACATAATATGCTTAGTTTACTTTAACATAAGCATATTGGAGGTCAATAGGTTTATTTCATTTTTTTTTATTTTAGAGGATTTGTTATGATCATTTTTTTTGGATTAATTTTTAAAAGAAAAAATAGATTTCATAGACAGACTTGATTAATTGACAATAACAATAATTACTAGAAACAAATATTTCGATCTCTAAACTTCGTGATTAGTATGCCGACATTCACTGCGTCTCTCAAACGACTAAGAATTACAAAAGAAAAGTATATATATTATTGTTTTATCAAGAAAATAAAGGCTTGCTGCTTAGATATTCCATATAGCATTTCAATTATAAGGCATACAGTACGTTACAACTGATCTTTTAAGGTTGGTTAGTTAGGTGCACAACATACTTGATTTTGTAAGATTTAATATTTCCACTTGACCTGAAGATCTATTGATCTTTGTGGCCAACAACTAACGCAATGTAACATGTTGACACTAAAATTAATATTTAGAAACCGCGCACTTGCTCCTTCTAACGTATACACGCGTCGAACTCGTCGTCGCTAGAGGCACCCTAGTTCAGATAAGGATAACCTGGCGGCACGCGAGTCATTGAAAAACTAATTTTGTCGCAGCCTCGAACAAGTATAAATATGAATGTCGCGGAGGGTTCAGGACACATCTCGCGTGCTTAGAAATAGAACTTGGGTAAAAGCAAAAGCTAAAAGCGAGCCGCGTATTCGGCGTTGGCAGCGGCAGAGCAAAGTAAGTCAAACATCTTCGTTGCGAGCTCCGTACATCTTCGGGCAACAGCGAAGCGTCTTCGTGTCAAACGCCAACGCTTACGCCAAACTTTGTCCTGGACTTACGTGCGTCCTCTCTTAAGTTTACTCTTGCACACTGATTTCGAGGCAGGTTGGCTATTGTTGCTCGTAGGAGAAAGGTAACAGTAACGTTAACAGTAATTTTAGCTGTAGCAGCCACCAAGTGCAATGTGATACACAAATCTGTAAATGTTTATCTAGTATTTCCTCAGAGTATGAGTCCATGGTCAAATAACGGTTGATGCAATTTTCTCTTTAACAATTGATCCATATAAAGTGGATAAAAAGTCCCAATGTTTAGTTTATTTGTTGGTAACTATCTGGATCTACCCAGCGATTACCAGTCTTGAATTTAATGTAACAAGCTGGATTTCCCTTTTACGTTTAGATAATCTAGGTTTTTTGGAAATAGTGGAATACATCTTAATACAAATTAAAATCGTCAACCTGTCGGTTTTATTGGAAATATGGATAATTGAGTACTCTAGCCCTAAAAATTATATAGGCTTTCTGCATTGCTGTTATTTGTTCTTAAATCTAAAGATAATATATAATAGTATTCTAAAACCCACCATACAATTGTAAGCATTCCTACTCCGTGTTATGATTCATTGCATTAAGCAACTGTCCTTTCGAATGATTGAAAACGAAATAGACTCCGTTAACTTCGTAGATTTTATGTTACCACCTTTATTTATAATATCCTATTTGTATGATTACAGTTTATATATTATTATGCATTATTGAAACTAATTTGAACTTAAGGCCGGAATAAGGCACACGTTGCAGTTTTGAGATATCGTAATTCGATATTTTCTTTTATTGTTTTTATTTTATTGTTTCATGAACTAATTTATCAAGATTTTTCAAACTTGCGAAACTATTATCTTAACATAATTTTCGTTTTCTGCCATTCGCTTTATTTTTCGTGTTTATTTTTGCTTCTTTTTATTTGTTTTTTGGTTGTTTTAGTATGTTTATCATCACAATTTGATTATTCTTTTGGTTAGGGTTTAGGCCAAGAATATCACCAAAAGTTTTTTATTTTCGTCTTTGTCTCTTGATCGTTCCTTCTCATAAATTTGATTAAAATTTATATATGAATATAGGTAGTATTACACTTCCACTTGTAGTTGAGGCTGGAGACTTTTACTAATTTACTAATTTAATTGAATGTTATATCATATATTGTTTATATTTCAATATGTATTAACCGAAATAAATAGTTTTGAAATGAATGTCATAAAATAGGATTCGATAAAATTATAAATATAATTCTTTCTTATTCTACTTAACACCTACTCTTGAGTGGTTGCTTCTTAGATCAATGGATATCCAGAGCTTTAAGTAAATGTATCTTTACCAACTGCGCCATTTTCCATATCGGTAAGTGTCTAGTACTATAGTCATAATAATTATAATGATAGCCTGCTAGAAAATATTACACAATATATATTATCGACTATTTTAAGTATAATAATTTTATATATTTATTGAACCTTAGGAAACTACACCAATAATTTTAATGTTATGTTTGTGTATAACTATATTTGACTTTGCTGTCTGCTAGGAATGCGTGTGTTTGTATATGTTCGTATGTGAGTAAATACTAGCTATATGGTATGTGGTATTCTAAACTGTCTGTTCCGGTGTCAGTGTGTTTCCGATAAGCATACAATGAAAGTATTTTGATGCTGATCGTTGGGCTTCGCACAATAATTATCTTGCGATTGGGAGACCTTTTAATCAAATCTTAATTCATTTTTCTAAAGCTAAGTTTGTTTTGCCTAGTTCAATGATCGCCTGCAACTTTGTTCTACTCTGATATCTATAAGAGATCTGGAGAATGGATGGTTCTTATCAAAACGAATACAGAATAAAAATTAAAATAAAAGTAAATTATAAACGGCCTTATGGATATTATGGATATTATGGGTTTTCTTATTTGCTTGGGTAGGTATATAAAAATGGGTTGACTTTACGTTAGTTGTTGGGTGGTTCATTTATGTTTTGCTCTTTAAATTTGTTAAACTTCTGTTGCAGTAATTTTCACATTAAATTTATTTTTTTTTATTAGTTCTTAGCAGGCTCGCAGTCTGATTGATAGATATAAACACAATAATTTTATTTTTTCTATACCCTTGTTGTGTGAATCGGTTTTTTCAGTTTATTTCGTTATCAAAATTATGTGTTCGTTTCGTTTCGCTTATATACTTTAGCTTTGTACTTTTGATTCCAATTTTGCAATACTTTAATAATTACTAAACAAGTCATGTTCACATATTTGTTTGTTGGTTTCATTTGGTTAAAGTGACGATTATCGAAGAATTTTAGGATTGTTGTTTTTGAATTTAGTTATCTTTTAATTTTGTGGTTTACTCAGGTTGAGATTGGTGTTTTATAAATATTTATGTAAGTAAATAAATTGTTTTAACTGTGTCCGTTCTATTGCTTTTCAAACTGAATTATGGTTAAGTTGGCATGAAGTTCTATTGTTATTTGCATCTGGTCAGCAAATTTGGTTTGAAAACGTTTTTGGTCTATTGTTTTTGTTAAAATTATGATGATCTGAAATCAGAGTGAAAAGTAAAATTCGATCAGTACTAGAGTGTTTTAGAAACAATATGGATATATTTGGGAAAAAATTTGGTGCAGTGATGGTTGCTAAGTAAAGTGAAGAGTGAATTAGTGCGGGTTCTGTTTGAATTAAAACAAAATAAAATTTTCTTAGAATTTTTCGTATTGTTTTTTTTTTTTTTTTTTTTTTTTTTGTTGCACAAGGACAAGGTATTCACGTTTGAGAAATAAAAATGCTCCGCGAGGTCTCGGCGATCCGCAGTCGGCTGTTCTACTCCATAGACTATTGCGTTTTTGAATACGACAAGGAAATAATAGAGAATAAAAGTTGGCTGCTGTTACTGAAAAAAGCGGCGTCGATATGGATGTGTCGAAGTGCGTCCAGGTCGAGGAGCGCAGCGGTCGGTAGGCTTATTATGAGATAAAAATGGTGTACGATAAACAAAAACGGCAGCAGCAGCGAGAGCAGCAGCGCCGGCGCCAGCGTCAACAACGGCAGCGCCAACGTCTGCGCTGCGAGCAGCCTCATGCGCTTTTTGGATTTGGTCGTAAATGTATATACCCCTGTAGAATGTAGTGAATTTCCATTATAACTGCAAACTCATCGAAAATGTTCGTTGGTTCAGCTAAAGGTTCAAACCATAGTACGTATAAAGTTAAAATGCGTTTTTTTCACGAGTTATTCCCGATAATAACTTGGGTATATTAGACAAACCTATTATGCAAGCGTAACTTTGCCGTTCAAGGTGGCGACTTTACATAATATTTAAAACAATTTTTAAAAATCCAAGTCGATTTTAAGCTGTATTTTGGTAGATGGAAAATGTTTTCGGCACACCATGACTAGTCGACAGACAGTAAAAGCCAGAGCAAACGCCAACGTCAACGCTAACGTCAACGCTAACGACGACGCTAACGACGACGCTAACGACGACGCTGACATCGACGTTGGTTGAAACGTCGGCAGCCACAGTTGCAGTTGCAGTTGCATATTTGGCAGGCGATGCCCAGCCACATGTCTGATGTTATTGTTGTAGTGTCTCTGCTGTTATGGAAGGGAGACACAAAATTTGTCTGCCCCATTCCATTCTCCACGCGATTGCCAGGTACACACATACACAAATGCACACACACACCCACACACATGCACGTACGCACTTGCATAGTGCAGTGTCAAGTGCAGTTTTCGCCGACGCCAACGCCAACGCCGATGCTCCGACGAGTTGCATTCGACTGCAGCTCCTGCTGCACTTTCTACAGTAACATCCCTTATTTGGCTCCCACCCTATTCACTTTCCAGAGAACTGCAACGACTACCCCTAACTCCTTGCCTGCTCTGACAAAAGCCCCCATCACCCCTTTCCCATCATCTTCACCCTTTGTTTTGTTGCTCGCCAGGTCGGTGGCATGCAAATTTGTGCACGATTTAATGTCTACTTCATGGCCTTTGCTGTCCCTGTCTCTCTTGCTTTCATGATTTACTCTTTCCATGTCTCCCTCTCTCCTGATGTCTGGCTGTTTATGTTTATGCAATGCTTGGGCCTTATGGTGCGCGAGTGTGTGTGCTTGTAAGCCAGGATGCATTTCCGCTTGTTGCTACGGCGCTGCAATTGCACTCCTATGTACATGCATACATATATGTGCATATATATATATATATATATATATATATATATACATATATATATATATATGTACATGCTTATGCATTCACGTATGAAACTGCGTGTGTGCGTGTGTATGGACTATATGCACTTACATACATACATAGAAATGCATGTATTTGAATATATAAGGATGGTGTACATATATTTATTTATATAGCATCATTTACATACATATGTATGTATGCATTCATATACAAATACATACTTAACGTCCATTTTAGTTATCATTTGCCATTGCAGCTGCATCGACATCGATTTTCGGCTAGCCGGCTAGACACCCAACATTATTGATTTGCCCAAATTACTAGACAATCTTGGAGATATATATGAAGGGCTAGTGTTAAAGCTAGAGTGAGGTACTAATAACACAGTGCTTTCTCTATATTAAAAAAAAAAAAAATAAAAGTTCTGATTCATATCATTACTTTTCAATGTGTGGCATTTTTTTTTAATTAAAAAAAAAATATTTTTTTCTGATCTAAAAAATTATTAATTTTTTTTTCAAATATAGAGAATGGACACAGAATGAAATGTGTTTTTAATTTAAAAAAGAAAATAATTTTTGATTTTAGGGTAATCTTTTCAAAATATTATAAAAATTATGGAAAATAAGAATATTTTATTGGGTTCACAGGTGATTTTATAACGGTCGGATAGAAATAAATGAGATAATTTATTAAAAAAATATTTTCACGACGCTGCCCAATCCTCAGTATGCTCATGACCAGACACTTTCTAAATCGTTTATGTTATTTGAAATGTTATTAAAATTCGCTTTTGAGAATCATAACAAATAGCCAAATTCTTACATATTTTATAGATTTTGTTAATTAAATAAATTAAGGAGATTTGCGATGTGCAAGAATAATTAAATATTAATTCTTATATATGTTAAAAAATTGGCTGCGAAATGGCGGAATTCCAGCCACAAATCAATTTGGCAATCTATAATACGTGGGACAATAGCTAGGTTGTAGAAGTGGGCTTAGAAATTGCACATTTGTTTGTCGAGGGTCCTGCACAACCATGTGGGTGCATATGTACATGGTGCGGTATACATATGGTATGTATATATTTATATATATATAGACGTGTGTATACATAGGAATGTATATCTCTAAAAATATTAATATTAATGCCTACATATAAGCCACACCTCTATATGGATAGGGGCAAATATGTACACACATATGTATATTTGTATATGTGTGTATATTTTGTGTGGATGCATTATTTGACGTGTATCCGGTGTTAGATGAAACGCTTTTGAATCTCACCAAAATATTGATTAAATTACAGTGTGGAATTATTCTGTGATTCCCAATTGAGCCCGCATCATTGTATTTCCATGTAACCAACAATAACTACAACAACTTTAACGTCGAAAGCAATGGGAAAAATGACGCTTTCAATGACGGTGATGGCAACTACCAAGGCCAAACTTATGTCAAGGTTGTCGGCCGGACTGCCGGCACCTGAAAGCCGCCTGTATAACTATCATCACCTGCTTCAGCTTCTACTCCCATGTTTTTGGGATTGCCTCCGCTTGTCGTTCGGATTGAGATTGGCTCAGAAGTTATTCTGTTTCTGCATGGAGCCGAGCACATGTGACCCGTTTAAGCAGCCGAACGAACGCTCCTTTAGGGGAAGCTTTTGTGCTTATTGCTAGCCTCTATTTTATTTCACAACTTCAGTTAATGAATTAAATAAATGTGTCGGTCGTTCGAGGGGAATGCAAACAAATAAGAGTAAACCTACCGTCCAGCCGCCAGTAGTGTATAAAATATATGTATATAAAAAGATATACATTTTACATTCGATTCCCACGTCTTATATTTAACTTTACGCAAATATGGAACCAAAAGCTGGAGCCAATGATTTTCGGAAATGTTTGTTAAGAACAAAAAATATCATAAGCATTTTCTCATTAAGTAGATTGAGAAGTACGTATATTAACTTTTATATACGTATACCTATGCATACATATTTTATATTTATATACAATTAATTTATAAAAATGTCTAGTTTATTATTCTTTATATCTTATGCATATTTAGCTATTATATGGTATATTAATTGCGCGTTTAACGGTTCGAAAGCAAAATAAGTAAGAGGTTCTAGTCGGGAGCTCCCGACTAGGGGATACCCTGAACCCTCTTCTTCCAACATTAAATGCAAAAATATATTCTATTTTAGAAGCTATATGTGACGAATGGTGACTCTAGCTCTTATTATTTACCAAAATTGTCCAAAAAACCGGATATCGATATAGATTTTTATCGATTGCTTGGAAACGGAGTAATTTATCGATTATCGGAAACAAACTCGATTTGCGCAGGCACTTGGAACACCTACATCTAAAATTTCAAGTCTCTAGCTCTTATAGGTTCTGAGATCCTTGCGTTCATACATACGGACCGACGGACAGACGGACGGACGGACAGACAGACATGGCTAGATCGACTCGGCTATTGATGCTGATCAAGAATATATGCGGTCGGAGATGTTTCCGTCTGCCTGTTACATACATTTGGATTTTGCACAAATACAATATACCCCTATACCCATTTTTAATGGGTTCAGGGTATAAAAACTCCTGCTGCATGCGTATCAGAAGCCCATTTTCTTCCTTTGGTTTTGGTTCGGTTCGGTTCGTATGGGCGTGCTTGAATGCAATTTGTTATGAATAAATAATTGCGTAGACTGAGAACCGATGCCAAGAATAGGCTGCGCTGCTGTAACTATTTACAATACATTTTCACTGCCGACGCACCGCCATCTTGTATGCGGGTGCAATTGCGAGGGTGCGCAAAGTGAGGGTGGAAGTATTGGATGTGCCCATTTTGGTTGTACGACCGTTGGGCAAATATCGGTTGGAAGAGTGCAAAACCATTTAATTTTCTCGAAAATACAAAGATAAAGGTACGTATGTTATTATACTCATATTATTATGATTATTTATCCAAATACATATATGCATCAAAATGCAATTTTGGGTAAGACAAAAGACAATTTAAAGAGTAAATCCTTCCATATTTGATGATTGATCTAGCTCAGATACTAAAGTAAATCAAAACCAAAGTTAATCGAAAACAAGTAAGATAACTCTAGTTGAGGGTGGTACCCTGCAAAGGCTGTATATTCCTTCCATACATACAGCTATGAATTAAACTGATTTAAGGGGAAAAGAGGAGCTACTTCTCAAACTTATGTTTTAGCTTCTATATTCTCTGATATCGACGCGTTCTTACATACGGACATGCCTATATCAAATAGGCTGTTGATAATGAGCTAGAAAAGATATACTGACTTAAGTGATACGACCCTCTTATTTGTACAAGCATGTGTTTGTATACAATAGTGTAGCTTAGATAGATGAGGCCGCCTTGTGCGTCGTCGTTTTAATTCTGCAACTTCTTATGTCCCGTATTTAGTTTTTGGTAGCCCACACTTAGACTTTGTCCAATACCTAGCCAAAGTCCATTGATGTGTGTATGTACAATATCCCATATTATTTGCCAACTATGTGGGCATAATTATCTAAAAACTGCGTCTGTCAGAAGGAATTCTGTACATGAAATGTATTAAAATACGCACACATACTCACTTACGGACATGTGTTCTCACACACACAATTTACATTAGATTTGTACATAACTGCAGACATAAATGTATATGTTAATGTCGGATATACATATATATATATATATCTTGCATGCGTATGTTTGCACGTGTACGCGTATATTTGGAAACGTTAATAGGACTAAAATATGTATGCATATATAGAAATAGACGAGTGTATTGCAATTGGCGAGGCGCAGATGAGGACAGGGTATGAACAGCGTATATGTACATAAATACGTATATGTACACATATCTATATAAGTACTTTCGTACATACTTATGTAAATATATCTGAATAATGCAGGTGGGGAGATACAGGTCGTGAATAAACACACATTTTACATGAATATTGGGTGTGTTAAAGTGCACACTCATATACATAAATATCCATATCCAATATCTACACATTTATATATTATATAATATATATAATAATGCAATTTATTGTTAATGCATACCAAATGCCAATTTCATGCTTGGTGCAATAAAAATACCCTCTTAGCGACATCCCGATTAATGTATCTGTATAATTATGTATATAATTACGTATTTATGAAAACATCCGAAATATATGTGAATATATAATCTGTATATAAGGCACGGATCCCGATTTTCTAGGAGAAAAATCAAATGGTTATATAATAGTCGACCCATCTGTGTATAAAAATATGTTCGGTAAACGCTTAGATATCTTAGAATATCAAAATCTATTTATCTAACCAATTTTATAAATGCAATTTGCTTTCCTAAGAAAAGAAATCACTTTTAAGAAGCACTTAGCGAGAAAGGGTAATCAATAATTAATTAATAATTAATTAATAATAGAAAAAATTATTTATCTATTAGTATTAACGATCTACTTGATGTCAAACACTACATAAGCTAGAGACTTAAGACTTCAAATATGGGTTATAGATGTGTATAGAACAAAATCGTGATTTTGTTAGATTGATATACTTTCGAATTCATTTAATTCTAATTATCGCAATCTTTACGCATAATTTTAATCGTCTAGTATGTTTGAACATAATACAATCAATGCAGTGCATTTCTTGCTTTTTAATGATATTCATTAAAATATACTTACATACATTTTTTACTAGCTGCTAGTTAATGTGGAAATGGTAATGGGAATGCAATTTACATTTTAGAGGTACAATTGAGATATGTTTAGGAGGGTTGCATGTAGCCTCAAGCCGCGAACATATCTCCACTTGCGATCGAGCAGATGGCGCACTACTACTCTATTGACCCAGTGGCGGCGAGCTCTCCTTAAGGTGAAAAAATGTATAAATTCACTATACATATACATGTTTTGTAGTGGTAATAGCTTCCCGTATCTGTATCTGAATCTTGTGCTGAAGGCACAAAACGAGTTTAAGAACTCTGAGTCTTGTATTTAGCTACGGCGCATTGCTCTTATATTTACCTAAGTGCTGGCCATGCTGCTTGGAATAAGAAGTATTGGCACTTGGGTCCGTATTTATCAACACATCGATTTGGGTGCCTATAACAGCTAGGAACTGACAATTAAACGTAGGTCCTGCTAGTATCCGAAATAGTCCATTTGAACACACTTTTTTTAATTATAGCACAAAAATGATAAGACCAAGACAATCGAAACTTGGTATACAGATTCCCTGTATAATATCTACAGATTACTAATGTCTCCCTTTTGGATATCAGCCCCAATCCCCCCTAAAACTTACTTTCCGACTTGATATATACACTCAGATGAATACCACATACAGACCTAAAAAATTCATACAGATCGGACTTTACACATCGAAGGTAGTCGCAGCATGTATGTAGAATATTCGAACATTTTTAATGACAGCTCGTTGCTAGGCTCAGTACATCTCCTAGTCGTGTACTCCCGACTAGAGCACTTTTTTTGCTGTTGTCTTTGCTGTTGTACATTATAAAAATGTTGTCCATGTCCAAGTCCATGTTTTGTTCAAAGCAGATCTGGAAGATGTGAATGATCAGTACGCGTATTTGTGCATAGGTAATAAGCTTAAAGGTAATGGATTACCCATTCGCTGACATACGAACTACTCTTGTGCAATGTTTGACAATGGAAAGGGGTACCTGGTAAGCTTTTATTTACTATTGCGTGTTTGTGTGTGTGTGTGTGTGTGTGTGTGAGGCCAGCGGACGCCAGTTAATGATGCACCGGCCACGCATGCGTCCTGATTTTAGGGTTTTCTTAATATCAGCTACATCAACCCCTGCGTTGACAGCGGTCAACCCTAAAGCTAAAGGGGCCGCAGCTCCAAGTTATTGTAGAAACCGCCAGAGAACGGTATATTCAAATATCATGTTTTATCATATACAAACGAATGTCCCTTGGCAGATGTTGCGTGTGCCGTGGCTGTGATTTGCATACTTTCATAGTTTTCATAGCTCCAGTGCGTAAACGACAACGGGAATGGACCCTACCTGACCGATCTCTGGCAGCGGCAACCAAAAGGGGCAGGGGCGCCTGCTGCCTGCTAATTTATGCATAACTGAAATCACATACACACATGCTTATGGGCAGGTAGTACCCGAAAATCTATCTGAATGCAAGGGTTCAACATTGATTTGGCTGTTGTGCTTTTCGGTCATCCGGATCGGTACGGAGAGCTGACAGCTGGTGGCTCTGGGTCGCTCCGGCTGCCCCTGTCCATCCCTTGTCTAAACTGTGAAACCGTGCCTAAGCTCATTTGCATAACGTTTGTCTTGTCCGAACGTTGCGTTCCACGTGCTGTGTGGAACGTCGAAGAGTTCATCATCTGATTGTTGGGCGCATTTATATATATGTATGTTTAAATAAAACTTTATGTACATATAAATCTACCCATTATTTCCCGGACTTTCCCGGTCCCAACTTTTCGTTTCAGATATTATGCAAGTTTTCATACCACGTCCCACCCGCGCCCTAACTTGAATGTCTTAAGCAATACATTTCATTTTTATTAGGGACTACATTGTTTGCACAAGTCTTAGATCGCCTATAAACACCAACATTATTAAAGATAACTGTTTCCAAAGTGTGGTATTAACGGTGCCATGTGCACCCTGAGTGTGTTGGTTACATGCAAATGCAAGTGACAGGCATAAGGAAGTATCTCCAACCTCATAAAGTGTGTATATTTGGACATATCCGTCAGTCTGTATGCTGTTCGTGCGATAATTGTACTATAATTGTAAAATACTATAGCATGTATTTTGACATAATATGACTAATAGAACGCCTTCTTAGTTTTCAATTGAATTCTTTAAAAAGGGAAATACAATTTACTTATTACAAATTTAAGTTTTGGTCTCGTCGTGTAAAACCGCAAAATAAACATTGTTACATAGTATCTCTGACCCGGATCATTTTATAGGGATAAAATTTGGAAAAAGTGTTAAGTACTTATTTAATCAAGCTGGGTTTGCCACTGTTGATACCTTAACTAGTCTGCAATTCGATCACGGAATGATTACAACTAAAATTGTGTATTGGCCATACATAACAAAAGAAAGTATACATAATTCTTACTTGTTAAAGCTGTTTATATGAGTTGTGTCTCATGATTTCACTTGCCAAAATTCCTGCAGGGCCAAGCGCGTATAATCAATCATCTGGCAGCAAAGAAAATCTATAAAGCTTAGAAAAGATATCTAAGAAATGTGTGTGCTTGGTGGAAGAGAGATGTATGGTAGCAAGTGGGTGGGATGCCGGGTGGATGTTTGTTATCCTTTTCGTGGCTGGGCCTTTCCAACATGCAAAACGTGGGGTGTAACCATTCGGCAAGTGCTTCAAAAAGCGGTATGGCAGATCCAGAAAAGGAAAGGAGCAAAAAAAATAAAAATAAGCATTATTATATACAACAGGACAAGTGTGAAAGAAAAGTGAAAGCATTGCCATTTTATTTGTTTTGTGTTGGACGTTGAAGATTCCGGGAACCCGCACCATGTTTTTCATTCTTCTTCAATTCTCGCTTGTAACGCGTTTTTCAAGTCGCTGAGAACCAACCCCACCAAGTCGTCATTGGGAGTAATAGTTGCCCATTTTTTGCTCGTCTTTTCGATTTTTTTTGTTTTTTTTTTTTCAGTTCGGTATGGTACTTTTTTTCACCACAACGGGAACGTGGCAGCGTCAGAGGCAGTGTTCGCGACAGCGTTGGCGGATGGCGATGGCCACGCTTCGTTTGGGTGATTATGGGAAGTAGCCGTTTGTAGCTGTGGGCTCTGTACGTAACTGGAGAAGAAGTAGAGACAGAAGCACACAAAGATCCTGCGCAAATACAATTTAATTGAGGGGAGAACCGGGTGTGGCACGTCCAGAACCAGGCCTAAGGAGGTGCCGGATGTGCGCTGGGAGGCCGAGGTATGGGCAATGGGAAGCTGTTCCGTTCATTGGCGCTTACAAACTGGACTCGTGCTCTCGCTCTCTCTGTCTTGGCCGCGCGCACAACAATTTAGAATTTAATTTTCTCGAAAAGAAGCGAATCAACAAAAATTGAAGTGATAAAATGGAAAACGCAACCCAAAAAGTGGTGGCGAGTTGGTGTTAGAGTTGGAGCATTTCACTTTGTACTCTACAATAAACTGTTGATATATAATAGTCTTGTTAAAGCTAAGCAAGCTAGGTTTATTACCAATAATTTAGATAAACCTATAAAGGTGTTATGTGAAATGCAACTGCTCAACTGCTAAAATATTATCGATTATTAAAAGTATTGGAAAGAAAACTAGCTTGCTTAGCTTTGACAAGCTCTCACATTCTAATTTTTTTTATAGCATTGAGTCAGTTCTTACATTTAAACAAATGAAAACTCGTAGCATCACAAGAAACATCTAATACGTATCTTATAGCAAATTACGATATCATTGCAATATTAAAATTTACTTGAAAGTGATTGCAGGGTATCTTTATATACAAGGCAACAGAAATGGTATAAGCAGTGGTAGAAATTTGGATTCAGCCGTTGGTTTCTTGTTTTCTTTTTCTTTCGTTTCCCATAATTTCCTTTCCTTTCGGCTTTTTCTTTTTAATTTTTCTCTTGGCTACTATGTTTAATTGCCCGAAAGTGGCGCAACGGGCAGGACTTTAAGAGGAGTAGGGGTTCAAGTGGTTTATAATAACTGCTGTGAAGAAGAAAAGAAACAGTAAGAGCCCATATCAGCACCGGCAGCAGGGAACAAGTTACAGTGACCTATCAAAAGGTTTTCAACTAGGAGGTACCCTGCACGCTGACATCAATTTTATTCTGATAATATACGAGCTCTAGTCGGAAGTGCCCGTCTAGGGGATACCCTGAACTTTTGGGAAAAATTGTTTTTTGGTTGGCCGGAACGTATGTGGAAAGGGGGAGGTATCCAATAGATTTTACAATTGTTGACTCTATCTTTTTTATTCAATGAGATATGCTATGAAATTGGATTTCGATGTTGACTTATATCGTTTATTTGTTAAGTTGTTCAAGTTGTTGATGGTCGGAAAAAATCGTACTGAGCGGGCTAATGGCCGGACGACCCACGTTCAAATTGTATAGCTCTAGCTTATATACGTTTTGAGATAAATCCGTTCATGCAACGGGGCGTTCAGAGGGGCGCGTGTGGCTAAATCGACTCAAGTACTGATGCTGACCAATAAAATTTTTACTTCATCGGTTCTGCTTCCTTCCCCTGTTACACAGATTTGCACAAAGTCAGTATACCCTTATTACCCATGTTCAATAGGTTCAGCGTCATCATCATATCATATTTTTACTGAAAACTGTCTTACTGTCCGACCGTCTATCACTTTTTGACTCTTCTCTTTGATGATCTATTTCAAACATAGTGTCCAGATTCTTGAACATACACTGCGCATAGAAATATTCCAGAAACGCTTACGCAAACAAATTATGTACTTTGTGAAGTTCAACAAGTAAGAGGTTCTAATGAATACCATGAACCCTCTTATTCGAACACCAAATAAATTCAAAAAACAAGTTCCCTTGGCAGGGTTCGAACTCGCAATTGACCTCATTACTTGCTGTCGACTCTACTCAACAGCCACACCAGCAAAAAAAAAAAAAAATACTTCTCCCGGTAGGGCTCGAAATCGCGACAGACCGTACCACTTGCTATGCTTCTACTCAGCAGCCACACCAATAAATAAATACTTCTGATAAAAAAAGGAACTAAAATAGCATTTTAGAAAAAACAATTTTCCGAAATTTCGCAATTACCGTGCTGTTAGAATGTGAAGCAGACGCGCATGAATGTGTGTGTGTACATGTATACAGAAATTCTTAAAGCTGCTGCCCCATCCGATTGCGCAGTTACATATAACTTTGGTTTTTTTTAACCTAAATCTTAACCTTAATCTTTATGATATTGCTTACAGTATATCTTATTGTACCATAGAATATTTTTGTATTCTGAAAAAGTCAATTGCATTTAAATTGTGGCTTAAATTGGCTGGAAATAAAGGTTGGGTTATTTACTTGGTTTATAGCTCTGGGGTGGTAGCGGGGAGGTGGCGATAGATATAAAATGAAAGATACTTGAAATATATAAAATTTTTTAGAATCAACATATCATGTTTGGTGACTCTAGCTCTTATTATTTACCCAATTTGCTCAAAAAACAGGATGTCGATATCGATCTTTATTCATTCTTGGAAGCGAAGTAAGTTATCGATTATCGGAATTAAACTCGATCTGCGCAGGCACTAGAAGGACCTACATCTAAAATTTCAAGTCTCTAGCTCTTATAGGTTCTGAGATCCTTGCGTTCATACATACGGACAGACGGACGGACGGATAGACGGACAGACAGATAGACGGACATGGCTAGATCGACTCGGCTATTGGTACTGATCAAGAATATATATACTTTATGGGGTCGGAGATGCTTCCTTCTGCCTGTTACATACATTTGGATTTTGCACAAATACAATATACCCTTATTCCCATTATTAATGGGTTCAGGGTATAATAAGAAGCGGCGATGTGCCTGCCCGTTTTCATCTATCTATTGTACAAATTTACAAAACTTTTTTAAGTATGTAGTCGTAATGTTTTGACTTTCTAGTTGACAGCACTACACTTTCTTTGTATGTGCATGATTGTGCATATGCGAAGTACAGTGCGCGGTTGAAGCGATATGCAAAGAAAACAGAATTTAAAATGCAGCGAGCCACTTAACTATCTTTTTTAAATTTCTTTTTTGATAGCTTGCTTGAAATAATAATATAAATTACAATGCGAAACCCTTCCTTTCAATAAGTGGATGGCAATGCCAGTTTTTGTGCCCTCGCATTGTAACCCTTTCACGCACTTTTTCCATTATAAACGCGCAAGCACACGAATTCACACACATATCTCCTGTGCACTCGTAATTGTGTGTGTGTATACGTATGCATGATATAATGTTAATTACAGAGCTTGGAACGTTTACGCGGTCGCGTCGTGCATTCTACCGTAAAAACGTCTGCTGACCGCCGCGTCGGCTGCTGTTACCGCCGATTGACTTTTGTTTTGTCCCGGTTCCTCTCCCTATTTCTGTCCCAGCTCTGTCTCAAATATATAACACCCCTCCTCTGAGTAAAGTAACGGTATCGGCAACGGCAATCGGTGTGCTTGTTGCAGAAACTTCTGTTAACAACAGTTGCAGAATTATCATGACCGCATCCCAATTTATTACTTATTTTTTTAATTCGTTCTCCACCTTGGTAATAGGAACAGTGAAATAGTCTAGTTTTTAAACAATTATGGAATGTACTCTTTAATTTTTTTTTATTTTAACTATTTCCATTGTTTTGTATTACATATTTCTGTGTATTTATTAAACCTTCAAATGATTACAGTGCCTTCTCGATTACTTCTGCCCTTAATATACAGATGTCATTGAATTCAATGTCATTTTAACCTTCAACACACATACATATCCTTAATTTGTTATGGTATGTAGTTTTCCTTAACTTAATTAAAGAAAGTATTAGGTGTGTTGATCCTATCCCTCTATCCCTCGCACTCTTTTTATTGCTTGGTATAAGAATCGCTCAAAAAGTAATCAAAACTTTTATAACTGTGGCCAGACAAGTACAAAGGTAGTCGAAAGTTGAGTAAACCGCGCCTTTTCCAGTGGCCAATGACTCAATCGCTTGATAAGCACTTGTGGCACTCGTAAAAGTAAACAAGTAAGAGGTTCTAGTCGGGAGCTCCCGTCTAGTGGATACCCTGAACCCTCTTCTTCCAACATCAAATGCATATATATATTATATTTTAGAAGCTATATGTCAAGTTTGGTGACTCTAGCTCTTGTTATTTACCAAACTTGCCATATATCGATATCGATTTTTATCGATTGCTTGGAAACAGAGTAAGTTATCGATTATCGGAAACAAACTCGATCTGCGCAGGCACTAGGAGCACCTACTTCTAAAATTTCAAGTCTCTAGCTCTTATAGGCTCTGAGATCCTTGCGTTCATACATACGGACGGACAGACAGACAGACGGACATGGCTAGATCGACTCGGCTATTGATGCTGATCAAGAATATATATACTTTATGGAGTCGGAGATGCTTCCTTCTGCCTGTTACATACATTTGGATTTTGCACAAAAACATTATATTCTTATTCCCATTATTAATGGGTTCAGGGTATAATTAGAAGCTGCGATGTGCCTGCAGACGGACATGGCTAGATCGACTCGGCTATTGATGCTGATCAAGAATATATACACTTTATGGGGTCGGACATGCTTCCTTCTGCCTGTTACATACATTTGGATTTTGCACAAATACAATATACCCCAATAACCATTTTTAATAGGTTCAGGGTATAAAAAAAAATCAAAAACTTTTTGTTTTTAATTTTAATGTTTCAGCTATTTACCTTTATTACATAATCATAAGTATATGACTATAACACATAAAAGTATATCTCAATATTCAGAACTTAATGTCCTGTCAGACTGACTTATTGGGGATCAATGCAGGCAAATCTGAAAGAGCTAGGAAGGTGGAGGCGCGAAGACGATGATTTGAGAAATTCCTTCTACTAATGTAGCAAACTCGCGAAAAATTGTTTTTTTGTGTACGTTCCGAGCAGCCCAAATCAACTTCTTATCTATCTTTTTATACCCTGAACCCATTAAAAATGGGTATAAGGCTATATTATATTTGTGCAAAATCCAAATTTATGTAACAGGCAAAAGAAGGTACCTCCGACCCCATAAAGTATATATATTCTTGATCAGCATCAATAGCCGAGTCGATCTAGCCATGTGCGTCTGTCTGTCCGTCCCTCCGTCCGTCCGTATGTATGAACGCAAGGATCTCAGAACCTATAAGAGCTAGAGACTTTAAATTTTGGATGTAGGTGCTCCTAGTGCCTGCGCAGATCGAGTTTGATTCCGATAATCGATAACTTACTCCGTTTCAAAGCAATCGATAAAAATCGATATTGATATACTGTTTTCTGGGCAATTTTGGTAAATAATAAGAGCTAGAGCCACCAAACTTGACATATAGCTTCTAAAATATGCATTTGATGTTGGAAGAAGAGGGTTCAGGGTATCCCCTAGTGGGGAGCTCCCGACTAGAACCTCTTACTTGTTTCGAATGTATTTGAGTGATTTATTACACTTTTTTGAAAATCCACCTCTTCGTGGTGGAAATATATTCTAACTTGATCCAAAGAACTTAGTTAAGCATGTCGGCTAAGTCTGTTAAAAATTGAGTCACTAGACAAGTATAGTAAATAGAGTTGTTTTTCAACTTAATTTTTATTGTGTCACTTGTTCGACTAGACAATTATAAAAGTTTTATTTGCGGCCAATAGGAAGCAATCTCTGGGAGTGAGTGTATTACAAAGCAAGCGACATTTGGATATTGACAATGGGCGTGTCGGACCAACAAAGGGTTTAAGGTTTGATGTGCCTTCCAATTAATAGGGCAAGGAAAATTTAATACACTTTATTAAAAATTGAATAAATATAAATAAAGGTGCGGCTATTCTTTTACGCACCCTCATATACACACACATATGTATACCCCCAAAATTGCAAAATCTATAGCTTAAGAGATAGAGGTACATTTTGAGGTGTTTTGGATTACAGATGATTTTCTTGCCAGATCAAGTAGCGCCCATAGACGACTATCTTTATAATTTGAAATACAAAGTTGCAGTGGAAGATAAGCAAATTCATTTGTTTTTAAATGTATACACACGATTGAATTAAATGTGTCAATTTAAGTTTAACTATGCAACTATTGTTTATATTAAGCAGTTTGAGTCCTTGCTAGGGGGTTATTAACAGCATTGAGTTGAAACTCTGCTAAAAGAGCGCAAGCGAGAGAGTTTTACCTAAAATATCCCTTGGTACTTTTCAAGTGCGACATCTATGAGCCAGCAGCTGCACTACGACGGATCCGTATTTACTGCAATTTATGTTTTTATGTTTTTAATTATGTATTGATCAAAACCTTGGACACCCAATAACTGCTTAAAATGCCACATATCCCTATATATCCCATAACAATATTTATCATCTAATTTTTATTTACCAATCACGTGCCTACAAAATTGATTTAAAAAGTTGAAAAGCCGCAAGGCAATTAATTAACTTTTTACTGCACGGATTGTGGCATCATTGGGGTCACCCAATGAAATCCGCTTTACGTTAGTATTTACAAAAAATAAAAATTAAAAACGTTTTGAGAGTAACGAAAAAAACAAGTTAGATTTAAAAAAAAGCCGAAAAAACGTCCAGCATATGCACATAAAAAATGTTCGTGAAAATTCCCAGGGGATCAGGACACATAATTGCCGCGATTTGCCGCCTTTTAACTTGTTTTTATTCTCACATTGTACTGCGCCCGGAATGGGATTGGCCACTTTGGCATTTAAACAAACACATTATGTTGTTGGACAAATATTGTGCGGCACCGCGGACCAGCACTGGTCACGGTTACTACGTCCATGGCACTCGACCACAAAGTCATGTTAATTAACATGCGGCCAGAAGCGATTTTTGGTCGTACCCGGTCCCGATCTCAGTCCTAGCGCCGGGGAAGCAGACATTGGCAAATGGCGAAAATGAATTTGAATATAACCTGCTCTCTCCCATGCCTGTTGCCCAAATTCGCAAGTGCGAAAACGGCAGAGCTTAAAAAAAAACACATACGAAGCGACCAACAAAATACAAAACAGGCAAAAAAATCAGTTTAAATATTTTCGTTCGCTTCTTTTTCTCAACATACCCCAATTGCGATTTGCTTTGACTCACATAGCCAATTCCAAGGAAAAAGGAAAGATACGCCTTGCTTACAGTGGGAACATAACCATAGCAGATTAGCTCCTGCTTTTCATGTTTGGCACATCGATTAATTGATTTTGCTCGTTAACGTGTCCCCCTTGTGTGCAGTCATTCCTGTTTTCCCTTTTAAGTGCGTTGTAAGATTTAAAGAGCAAAGTGAAAATGGCTCAGAAATATTTAGAGTGATTCAATAGAAAGATGACAAATAACGAGCCTCTATTAGGAATACTTCAGTCAAGTTTAATTCCCGCTTAAAAAGATTTATTGTGATTTTCAAATCAGTCCAAAAATAAATTTATTTCAAATTTCAGCTTCCTAGCTTTTACTTTTCCGTACTTTGATCATTAATTAGTCAGTCAGTCGGGACCAACAGTTTTATCAATACAGGTATATATATGATCAGCAAAGTGTGGTGATTCCTTTTAGTTCCCTATTGTATTGCTTGATCCCGCCAGCTCGATTCCGATAAATAATTATGATTCTTTTATTGATCTTTATGTATACTGTGCTCTTCCAATCATGCGATACAAAAAAATTGTATTAAAGACTAAAGAAACTAATTCATCAACAATCGCTGGAATTACTGTCAATATTTGGTGTATGTGTGAGGACTAAGATATGCTAATCTTATCTTTACCGTCCCACCGTGCCCATACAAATTCATTGTTTGGGCTAATCGATGCGCTGGAAAACTTGTCTAAGAAGCCCTGTAAAGATCTTAAATTCGTACAAATAATAGTGTCGTAGTAGGGTAGCTAATATACTTTAACTTAATTTAACGATAGAATGAATGTCTGGTTTATCCAAAGACGAATCACAATATACACAATTAAAATGCACTTAACGAAAGACGGCTGTTAACTTACCATTACAGGCGCGGAAAAAATAATAGGCGCATATGATAAGTCTATTTCCAAATTGTAAGAACACAATAAATCATATTTTTCCCAACAAATATATATTAGTTAATATATATTTATATTACCCCTTTAATTTTAAGCAATGACCTGCTATGGCTTCTGCAGATGTAAGTGGTGTGTTAACTAACGCAACTCCCCTTCGCTCAAACAATTTTTTCATTTATATTCACCACAATAGTCACAGGCGTTCTCCACGAACATATGAGTTGACTCTCATACAATGCAAGCACATGTGTGAATGTTCTCATAAGCAGAAACTGAATTTAAGAGCGTAAGAGTGAGTACCTTGCAATCATTTCTCTTTGGAAATACTCCGCTCTTGGTAAAGTTTCACAGACTGTTAATGGTTAATAAACAATAAGTGCATTTATATCAATATTTTATTTGTAAGCATTTTCTCTAATGCACAACTCGAATACATTCTGATGATACGAAAAAATCAAAAAATGTTTCATTGAAGAGAACTGCGTTTCTTGAAAAGTGTGATACGGGTCTCAAATACGACGGTAGTTGGAGAAAGCAATAATATGAAAAATACTTGATTTGTAATTTGGCGACTCTAGACCTTAAGACCTAATATTTATGATTAAACAAGTAAGATGTTGTAGTCAGGAGCTCCCCACTAGGAAATACCCTGAACTCTCTTATTCCAACGGCAAAATGCAATTCGCGCAACCGGCAAAAAGAAAAAAAAATAGTTTCCCAGGTAGGCCTCAAACTTAACAGCCACAGCAATAATTAAGTATTATCGAGAAGAAAAAAACAACTAAAATGCTGTTAGAATGCGAAGCAGACGCGCACGAATGTGTGTGTGTACATGTATACACAAATTCTTGATTTTTTCGCTAGCTGTGCCATCCAATTACGCAGCTACATATAACTTTGAGTTTCTCTTAACCGAGCTTAATAAAATTATCTACAGTATATCTTATTATACCAAAGAATATTTGTGTATTCTCAAAAAGTCAATTGCATTAAAATTGTGGCTTAGATTGGTTGGCAATATAAGTTGGGTTATTCGCTTGATTTATAGCTCTGCGGTGTTAGCGGGGAGGTGGCGATAGGTATAAAATGAAAAATACTTGATATATATATAATATTCTAGAAGCAACATATCAAGTTTGGTGACTCTAGCTCTTAATATTCACCAAAATTGCTAAAAAAACAGGATGTCGATATCGATATTTATCAATTGCTTGGAAACGGAGTAAGTTATCGGTTATCGGAAGCAAACTCGATCTGCGCAGGCATTAGGAGGACCAACATATAAAATTTCAAGTCCCTAGCTCTTATAGGTCCTGATATCCTTGCGCTCATACATACGGATATACGGACAGCCGGACGGACGGACAGACCAACAGCCGGACATGCCTAGATCGACTCGGCCTATGATGCTGATCAAGTATATATATGCTTTATGGGGTGGGAGATGCTTCCTCCTGCGTGTTACATACATTTGCATTTTGCACAAATACAATATACCCTTTTTACCCATTTTCAATGGGCTCAGGGTATTAAAAGAGTATTTATATATAGAGTTTTATCGATTGCTCGGAACGGGGAAAGTTATCTATGATCTGACAACATTTTACCGTTTTTACCAATGAGAGAATAATCTTTTAAGTTTCTGGCATTCGAAGTTTTCGAGATTGTACATACATATATACGTGCATATATACGGTCAGACAGGCGAAGTGGCGACAAAGTCGTTCTCATCGAGACCATAAATTTTTTTATAAATTGAAGAAACTGCGTCAGCCTGCTACTTGCATTTGCTCAGAACCATTGTAACCAATTTATCTATATTCCATGGCTTCAGGACTTAAAAAAAAATAAAGACCAAAGCATAACCACGACTTTAGCCATGACAGAAAGGGTCCCCAAAGCTATAAAGTGGTAGTCAACAGGTAGTTGGCGTCATGTACCCATGTCCTCTTCGTTTCCTAAACAGCCGTGTATTTTTTTAATTCATTCCTTTGGTTGCTTTTTTTGTCGAACTCTTTTCATCCATTATCGCATTTTTTCCGCGGTTTTGCCAACGTTTTTTTTTTTTTAACGCCGGGCACTTCCCCAAATGGGTTCGCATGCCGTAATGTACCCGCAGCCCCAGTTATAGCCACAGCCGCAGCCGCACATCTGGTCAACAATTATCTCATAAGCTGCACGTCGACATTGGCACACGTCCATTTGACTGTTCGTTGTAGGCCTGAGTTGGAAGAAGTGCTCAGCATTTCGACACTCGGCCGCGATTGTGGCACAGGTTTAACTGCAGTAATTGACGAGAGCAAATTGGAAAAAATTAAACGCATGTTGTGGATACGTTCTGCGTTTGTTTTTGATAATTTGGTAATCCAATTTTAATCAAAGGCTAATTTAATTAATCACTCGATAATGTAGACGTTTTGACTCCCAAGTGAATTTATCGCCAAAGGTAAATATGTATATCTCGTCATGTTAATCAATGTATGCATGATATTTATTACTGCAAAAGCAAACGAGCTCGTAGTGAGAGCTGCACTTGGTGTTGGTAGAAAAGGGATCAGGGTATAACATAATCGGGAACTCCCGACTATACATATGTAGGTTTAACAGCTTTGATTGGAAATGTGCAATTGATAATGTATCATTAAGTGACTAGGGCATTCTTCAAGGCGATTTCTAAATCACGAAACAGGCTTTAAGGACTGTGGTGGGGTTTTCATGCGTATTTAGACTGAGAAAACAATCAGAAAGGTCACACATCACAAAAGGGGTTGGTCTGTAAAAGGTTGATTTTAAGCATGAGTATTTCGTTCGGGAGCTAGGCCAGTTGACCAACGGTCAGTGTCGGTTTGCTTTTTTGCCTTCCTGCTGAGTGCTTGTCCAGAAGGTTTTGTATGCGACAAGATGTAGTTGCCAATGTACCTAAGTAATCTTGCTTCTTTGCTCAATAAAATTGTACCATTGGTCTGAGACTATAAAATGACCAACTGGTTTCATTCCAAACAAGCTCTCGAAGTGATCGCTGGGAAAGAAAACTTGTTTTTTTATAATTCGTCACTGGACAATCCATAAAAAAATTAAAATCAGACGCAAAATCGCAGCCGGCGATGTGCGCGGTCAAACATATTTTTCCAACTTCGTGCCCTTTTTTTGGTGCTTTCGATTTAAACTTGTCTAGCAACCCTTGAATTTTCATATATTTCCTGCACTTTAATGCAATTTTGAATGGATTTTTGTATGATTTTCATCATTTGCATATTTGTTTTGTGTAACACGAGACTGGTCAAGAAATGGGTTGGCTTCAGGCTTCAGCTGGACATCTGCTCTGCCCATGCCATAGCAAACATGTATACATATTTATATCCAAACACTGAAACTTTTTTATTAATATAGATGTATTATTAATCTACATATTTGTTTGTAAGTATGGTAGCGAAAAGAATTTGACTCAAAATTGCTGTGTTAAATTATATATATAAGAACGTCTCAGTGGACTATGCAACCGTAGTCCAAAGAAAATGGGATTGTTATTGTATATACCCATCGAGACCATATCGTTAAAAGCGATATAATTTTATTTTACCTATCTCAAAACTTAGCAATAAGTAATAAGTTTAAGTAAACGCAAATGTTGAACACAATTAGGTGATTTTTAAAAGTTGTGGAAGCCAATGGTCAGTCAAATTAATAAATTTATCTTGAAATAACTTTTTGAGATATTATTCTATATCCCGTGTGCATATATTTGTGTACAGCATGGCAAAGCAGGATACATGTCATTGATTTTGACGATGCACTTAATATTACTTAGCGATTTCTTCGTACTAACGTCGAGATTTTCCTTTCCTATATATTTATATAAACGTAGTATAACCAACGATATATACATATACTCCAACACGCCGATCTTTGAAAATCTAATTTTGTGTTAAATTATCGGTAGAGTTTTACTTTCACCAACTCTGTTCCTGACTGATAGTCCAAGTTCAGCTGTATTGATAAATAATACATTTTAAGAATAAAAATTTGTTGAATTTAAAACAGGTAGGCAATAGACAGAAATGGCTATACCGACTTGACGGTCGATATTATAAAAAAAATATACATATATAAAACTATAAGATGCCCGCGCAAAGAAAGTTATATAAAGGAAATATAACACCACGAAAGTACTGAATGTCGTACAATGGGGGTGGATTTTTACTGCTCTCCCACTTGGAGCACTTGCCTTAGAAAAAGTGTATGTTATTGAAGGGTTGCTGCTGCGAGCACGTTTTTCAAAAGTAACTAGTGTTTTCTTCCTTATTTTTTAGGTTTCAGATTGCTACCCGAAACCCACCCCTCATGGCGATACTTGCGTTGCTTCCGCCATTTTTTATACCCTAAACCTTTTAAAAATGGGTAAAAAGGGTTTATTGTATTTGTGCAAAATGCAAATGTATGTATTAGGCAGAAGGAAGAATCGCCGACCCCAAAAAGTATATATATTATTGATCGGCATCAATAGCCGAGTCGATCTAGCCGTGTCCGTCAGTCTGTGCGTCCGTCCGTATGTATGAACGCAAGGATCTCAGAGCCTATAAGAGCTAGAGACTTGAAATTTTAGATGTAGGTGCTCCTAGTGCCTGCGTAGATCGAGTTTTTTTTTTGATAATCGATAACTTACTCCGTTCCCAAGCGATCGATAAAAATCGATATCGACATCCTGTTTTTATACCCTGAACCCATTAAAAATGGGTATAAGGGTATATTGTATTTGTTCAAAATCCAAATGTATGTATCAAGCAGAAGGAAGGATCTCCGACCCCAAAAAGTATATATATTATTGATCGGCATCAATAGCCGAGTCGATCTAGCCATGTCCGTCAGTCTGTGCGTCCGTCCGTATGTATGAACGCAAAGATCTCAGAGCCTATAAGAGCTAGAGACTTGAAATTTTAAATGTAGCTGCTCCTAGTGCCTGCGTAGATCGAGTTTTTTTTCGATAATCGATAACTTACTCCGTTGCCAAGCGATCGATAAAAATCGATATCGACATCCTGTTTTTATACCCTGAACCCATTAAAAATGGGTATAAGGGTATATTGTATTTGTTCAAAATCCAAATGTATGTATCAGGCAGAAGGAAGGATCTCCGACCCCAAAAAGTATATATATTATTGATCGGCATCAATAGCCGAGTCGATCTAGCCATGTCCGTCAGTCTGTGCGTCCGTCCGTATGTATGAACGCAAGGATCTCAGAGCCTATAAGAGCTAGAGACTTGAAATTTTAGATGTAGGTGCTCCTAGTGCCTGCGCAGATCGCAGTTTGTTTCCGATAATCGATAACTTACTCCGTTTCCAAGAAATCAATAAAAAACGATATCGATATCCTGTGTTTTGGGCAATTTCGGTAAATACTAAGAGCTAGAGTCACCAAACTTGATATATAGTTTCAAAAATAGAATATAAATATGCATTTGATGTTGGAAGAAGAGGGTTCAGGGTATCCCCTATTCGGGAGATCCCGACTAGAACCTCTTACTTGTTTTTTTATTTTTAATTTATCTTTATTACTTCAAACGCGCGTTGAGCGAGCTGCCATTAGTATTCCTTTTTGTTTTTAAGATAAGAATTAGGACAGTATTAATACCCTAAACCCACTAAAAAAGGATAAAAGGGTGTATTGTATTTGTGCCAAATCCAAATGTATGTAACAGGCAGAAGAAAGCAGCTCCGACTCTATAAAGTATATATACTCTTGATCAGCACCAATAGACGAGTCGATCTAGCCATGTCCGTCTGTCTGTCTGTGCGTCTGGCCGTATATATGATGTGTACTATTTTTAGAATCAAGTACATTTTATTTTTACCGATATTTAAAAATGGTTCCAGATATCTCAAAAAAAAAATTGGTTCTAAGATAATAAGATAGTTGGGTGTTTAGTCCCACGCTCTGACTATTAATTATTGCTTATGCAGGATTGTGGATCCATTTATGTTGCTTCTGCTTCTTTCAACTTAACGATTTATCAAAATAAAAATAAAGCAATTACAATTTTTCTTTTATGAGCGTTGTGTAATATTCTAAGAATCAAGTCCAAAATTAAATTTTTACCGATATTTTAACAATGGTTCAAGGTATCTACAAAAAAATATAATAATATTGTCTAGTCGGAAACGTTAAAGATGAAAAACTATTCAGTTTTACAATAAATTTTCATGAAACTTAACATATGCGATCATATTACCTTTCTGACATGTCTGCAAAACCGTAAGACAAATATCATCAAGGGTATTAAATTTTCGGCACAAAAAATAATAATAATAGACACAACCTAGATGTTATTTTTTATGAAGAGCAAAAGCTTTGATAAGAAATGAAAAATAGTTTAACACATCGTGATCACCGACATTCTAAAAATATGATAAGCATAACCTTAATGTTTTTTTTTTGGTTGTTAGCCCATATGGGGGTCCCTAATTGGAAGCACTGCTTCTTTCAAATCCATACCCTCCCGTCTTTGTATACTTCGTATAAGGACCATTGCTACGATGCGCTGTCGTGAAAAGCCAAAAATGGTAAAAGACCTGAGGTAGAAGAAAACTCTCACTACCATTATATACAAACCCGCCAACCCGGAATAGTTCATAGAAGTTTAAAGTTTTGCTAGTGGTAAATTTGACTATTTACATCAGAAACTCTAAAGGTTGAACTCCCAAGAATACCCATTTTTAATGGGTTCAGGGTATAAAAAAACAGCTCAAATTAATTGTATTTATTTTTATACCCTGATACCATTAAAAATGGGTATAAGGGTATATTGTATTTGTGCAAAATCCAAATGTATGTAACAGGCAGAAGGAAGCACCCCCGACCCCATAGAGTATATATATTCTTGATTAGCAGCAATAGCCGAGTCGATCTAGCCATGTCCATCTGTCTGTCTGTCCATCTATCCGTCCGTCGGTCTGTCCGTCTATCCGTATGTATGAACGCAAGGATCTCAGAACCTGAATGAGCTAGAGACTTGATATTTTAGATGTAGGTGCTCCTAGTGCCTGCGCAGATCGAGTCGATCGATATCGATATCCGGTTTTTTGGGCAATTTTGGTAAATAATAAGAGCTAGAGGCACCAAACTTGGCAAATACCTTCTAAAATAGAATATATTTATGCATTTGATGTTGGAGAAGAGGGTTCAGGGTCGGGAGCTCCCGACTAGACCCTCTTACTTGTTTATTTTATAACGTTTTTTATTATTATTTATTTAATTTATGTAAGTACAAGGCGGGCGGAAAAATTTAATATTTACTTTTACCCTAAGAATACTTATATATGGTTACAATGACAAAACATTTTGAAAACGGAAGGAGCATTTTTTCTATCGGGTTGCCTGTTTGAAGCGGCATCCAACTACATGTTCGTGTCCCGGCAACTACATTTTCGCGCAAAAACGGAAATGGTGACGGTGCTTACACAAAGGCACGCACACTGCGCATACCCCAGGAACATCGCCGGAGTCAACCACCAGCTCCTTCGCCAAGCCCTTATGCATCCCATTTAACCACGCTACAGATGCCGTAGCTAAATTTTTGTTGAATATTTTTGAGCAACTTTTCTTCAATTTCTGCGCCAGCTCGAGTTTTTTCCTCATTCTTCATGCTTCTTCCAGTGTTCTGTTTATGTATGCACATCTCGTATATATTTTGCCCGTCTGTGTGTATGTGTGAATGCGATTGTATGTGTATATATTTCCCGAAAAGGCTGTTATACTCTCGCATAAGGTATTACCAATTTCGGGTAGTGCGTGGAAGGAGACTTTCCGGAAACAAAACATTTTTTTTTTAATTTTGACAACGATCAGCTTCTATTTTAATTAGTCCTCAGGCTCTTAGGCCTTACAGATTAAAAAATATGAAAAAGTATCACTTAACTCTAAATCAGTTTTAGTTCACGTTAAACTATATGATATTGAAACCTGTCTAGTTGTCCACTTGGAAAGCGTTCTTCATCTAATCAACGGAGCAGTGCCTGGTCCAATTTGACATTATATGACGGCGTAGCTATTTAATAAGTGTAATGATAGATTTTAACTAAGCTCGGCCAATGACAGAATGCCTATGATTTTTACAGATCAGCTAAATATATGGTTAAGAATGTCTGAAAGGGTATAAAGACTTTGTCAATTTTTATTTAACTATTATTTCTTGTTTTTTAATGAAACACAACCCACTCAAGTGGCAGCTTAAGTTTCAAAATGCCAAAAGTAAAATGGGCGATGCAGAGCGGAGATGCTGATGGTGTCGTTGAAAATGAGGGTAGTAAGGTATGGCGGGTGGAATAGAAATGGAATGGGATGGGGCTCTCAGCAGAGGCGTATGCGTATCCCGGTCCTGGCTGTGGCATTGCTGTCACTTGGGATATGGAGTGTGAAAGAGACCGACCTATTGCGAGGACTGAAGGCAACGACAAAGGCAACACAACTACAGGCGAAAGGAACTTTAGAAAAATTAACGGAAGCATTGGGGATAAGAAAAAGGATAATGTTACATATATATACAGAAATCTACATACATACACACGTATGTACATTCACATATGAGTAGGTTTTTGTACGAGTACATATGTATTAGGTGTTTGAACGAACCATGCTATACTTTTAAATACATGCATGTATACGCTTTTCAGAATGTGTGTGTAGTGACGTACTTTAAAAAATGACATACAAAATTATCGAAAAAATAATTTAAAAAGTTATTTTAAGGTACAGCCTGTTACCATCAGATGATTCTAACTTAGTCGCAAAGTGATACAAATATTTTATACTGAATCTAAGGAATCCCGGTGGAAAAGAATGAAGTCCAAGTCGGCTCTCCTTTCGATTTGAGCAACCATGAACAAATCAGATTTTATATAAAGTTTTGAAATTAATATAATATTTACTGTCGAAGATGTCGTTGCCTTTACAGGAAATTCATTTAATGAATTTAGGAGAACCTATGTAATCAACATTTTATATCAAATTATAAGTTGGGTTATTAACTTGATTTATAGCCCTGCGGTGGTAGCGGGAGGTGGCGATAGGTATAAAATGAAAGATACTTGACATATATATAATATTCTAGAAGCAACATATCAAGTTTGGTGATACCTCTTAATATTTACCAAAATTGCTAAAAAAACAGGATGTCGATATCGATTTTTATCAATTGCTTGGAAACGGAGTAAGTTATCGGTTATCGGAAGCAAACTCGATCTGCGCAGGCATTAGGAGGACCAACATATAAAATTTCAAGTCTCTAGCTCTTATAGGTCCTGATATCCTTGCGCTCATACATACGGACAGACAGACAGACTGACATGGCTAGATCGACTCGGCTATTGGTGCTGATCAAGAATATATATACTTCATGGGGTCGGAGATGCTTCCTTCTGCCTGTTACATACATTTAGATTTTGCACAAATACAATGTACCCTTATACCCATTTTTAATGTGTTCAGGGTATAAAATAAATATGGAACATGTTTCGCCGATTCTCACAGTTGCGCTTGTACTTTCCAAAATTAATGAAACATTTTATTCATTTAATTTATATGTAGGGCTTTGAAAATAAGTTTTACTTGACTTTGCTCATCGACACCAACACCTTTCACCTGCATTTATCACGCCTCAATTTTATTTTTATTAAGTTTTTAAGAAACAAATTTTAACCCGAAAAATAGCCCACCAAATCTTTTAGACCCATTTCCATTAAAGAAAGATTGATTTTCAAAAAAGTTTGTGGCACCCCTGAAATGACGGTTTTTCTATTTATAGACTTTTCATTAAAAATTATATTTTTTTTAATGATCGAAATAATAACATTTGTTAAAAAATAAACGAGAAAGAAGATTTAATACCTTTGCAGACCTTTTTTAAAATGGTCATAGTGCTGTGCCTGTATCTTGGGAGCATCGAGCTTAGTGAGGATATCTTGGAAAACAAAAAGTTTTCCAAACATCCTACTTATGGCAGCTATACGATATAGTGAGCACATGTCGATAGAATTTTGCATATACATATTTGAGGAGCATAGTAAAAGTAATAAATGCCAAGTTCGGTCAAGATATTTTTATAAACAAAAAACTTCTATACAAATAGCAACAAATTGTGACAGACAAGTTCGCGCACTGGACAGTGCTTTACCACAGACCCCAATGCTACGTCACACTGTATTTCTTTCATTTATCGTTGCCATCAGTACTTTTTATTCTGTCTCTGCCCTCACCTTGTTTGAGACTACTTTTGCCTCTGCAATAGCATTGCTTGCGAGAAGCTCCTTCAAATCCTTCAGCCTAGTTCGAAACCACCACATTTGCCACACGCTGCAGGTACATGGGAACTTGGGCCTGTGCCCTCTCCCCCGACCCGTCCATCACTGCTTCCATCTATGCCCTACTCCCACCCCAACCTCTTGTGACGACAGCAACACCAACGATATTATTTCAAAAGCTCCGTCTTCGAGTTGTATATGTATACAGAAATATGTATATATGTGATACGCAAATATGTGTTGTATGTATTAATAAGTATGTACACTAGCAGCTGGCAACAATCACAGATGCAAACGCACACGCACACATACATGCTGAGAAAAACTGCAAAAATAGTCACGCATTGAAAAGGAACGGCAAATCCAAGTGCAAAGAAAGCTTAAGAGGAACTTGTGCGCAAAGGCAACGTGCCGCAAAAAATGTGTGCGCCAAGAAAAATGTTTGAGTTGAATAAAGGCAGAAATCGTTGGGCGGAGCCACGTGCTCTACTTGGTCGGAGCTCCACGCCAAGCCAATCCCAGTCCGAATCGGGCTCAAGTGGCAAGAGCATAGGCAAAGGGACGCGCTTTGCATTCGCTCTGCGCGTACTTTTTTCTCAATAACCAAGGACTCCAACACTTTCCATTTTCATTTTTCGTTTATTTTCGCATTGCATTGACGCCCACGTACTCCCCACATACACCTACCTCACACGCTCTCTACATCGCTGCATTTAAAAGTACTCTTGGGAAGCGGGCAATGGAAAAATAGCTTGGGAACGTAGAGAAAGATACCTTGCACACTACCAAAGCAACAAAGTAATTAATAAAACAATACTACCCAATAGACTCATATAATTTGTTTCCGATAGTATTGAATATATTTACTGTCAAAATAATAGTTTCAGATTTATAAATAAAACCTTTGTGCATTAAATAGATGCGGTATTTTTTGCATTTCAAATAAAATTCTGTTTTGTGTTACGTCCAAAAAGTATGCTTTAATAATTTCAGCTGCACAGAAACTCGCTGCTATGTAACCATGAAGTACTTTTACTGGGATATTTAAGGAAATTTCCTCACGCAACATTCAGCCCTTAACAGAGAGCAATTTAGTTCATGATTACCTAATCCTTTTTCTGCTTCCAGTTCTGCCACCTATCTTTTTCACCAAAAACATATTTGAATTTGATAAACATTTAATTTTTAAATTAATTTAAAAACTCGGAACTAATTAATATTTGCCGGCCCTTGCCCCATCCAGCTTTTTGTTTAAAATTGGATATATGTATATCTATTTTTTAGTGATTTTCCACTTATCTTATATTTGGTTTTGATATTTAGAAGACATATCTTATTCCAAGAGAATCCTGCAAATGAGCTTTCATTAAAAACTTTGCTCATAAATCCTTTCAACCGTATTTATTATCCAAAGGTACGACTTTGTCAAAGGTGTAAAGCTCATATCCAATAACTTTTACAAATATTTTGAAACCGATCGCCGACAATTCAGCGCAGTTGACGGTGAAATTAGCTAAATCACTATAACAAGTATATTTATTAAATTATTTTGATAGTCTTTGAAATTAGGTTGAAACCTGATCGGTGGATCTTAAAACGTCGCCCCAACAAATGTTTCGTCCACCATTTCCACCGAAAAGTGTGAAATGCATTTGAATTGAGCTTACACTCGCTCATTTTATCTTATCATGTAACATGGGTGCATTTTGCGAACAGTGTCAGATAAATTTTCGCAAAATGCTCATACAATATCGCCAATTTAACCAGTTAATGATGGAATTTTCAAAATCGATAAAACAACTGTTTTCTGCAACCACTGTTGCAGGTAGCATTTTCAAAATCGTTTAAGAACGTAAGCTTAAAGCCGATTGAAGAAATCTTTAAACTTCGCTCAAAAATTCGTTGATTCAAATTTTTCGTTGTCGAGCGTTATTAGGTTTTCTTGATTTTTTCATACTTGCGGAAGGAATTGCCCAAAAGGTCTTACCGAACACCTCCATCACAGTTTCAGTAACCACAAAAACTATAGTTTCGTAGCTATTACGGCTTACTGCGTACTGCCCACCAAGTATTATGTCAGCACTAACAGTTTTATACATAGAGATAGAAAACCACCCTGTATAAACTTTAAATCGTTTTATAACATTTTATTATATTAAGTTATATTGATCAGGAGAACTAATAGTTCTTAAATCACATACTATTCCAGCAGTTCAACTTAGAAAAGAATATAACGAAAGCCTCATTAGCTTTGTTTGTATATAAATGCCTACAATTGGCAGTAACCAAAACTATTGTAAAATATTTTTTTCAGAATGGATGTACTTTATGTATGCTAATGTAGTTACAAGACCCGCCTTGCTTTTGTCTTCCGATATGCTGTGGTAGCAGAACCCACCACCAAGGAAAGATTATGGGGGTGGGATTTGTAGCTGTCAATTTCTTTAACGTTGTCTTCTGCCTCTTAACGGAGTCCATAGCTCCATTTCTATCTCCATCTTCATCTCCATACAATGGCGTGCGCCATTACCATTTTCCTTACTTGCGTCTTTTTCATCGCGCTTAACCCAAGTCTCTCGCTACACTGCTTAACATAATGAGGCAGCACTCGGCACTGTTGGGGTGGGTAGCACTCAGAAACACATACATACACACGCACGCACACAGAACACACACAAACACACACACACACACACACACACACACACACACACACACACACACACACACACACACACACACACACACACACACACGCACACACACACAGATATAGAGGCACTCACAGCTTACACACAAATACAAATGTACAAATACATTACACATACACTAACGAATGACTAAGAATAATACAGTCTGGGCTTACCCGACTAAGAAAAACACTGTACCGGCACCGGTTCGAAAGAAACCAATGGGTGTATAAAGCCCACAACTGTACCTCTAAAAAGGCTTTTTTCCTTTCTTTTTTTCAAAAACTGAAATATTTTGAATCTATATGTGCTATCTGTATATACATACAACTTTAGGGATATGCTAAAAGTCGGATTTCGAAATTGACTTTTATCAATTGCATTGAAACACTGCCAGTTATCAATGATTGAAAGAAAATCTACATGCCGATTTGTGTTCAACATAAATTGGAATTCAATATAATAAAATACCTATATATTGGATATCTATTACTGCCTGCAACATACATCTTCACCACTTCATTTAACCTCTATTCTATAAATGTGTACGGGTACAGAGTATGAAAAGACTCTATAAATTTAGTCAGTACTATTAACGGTAAATTCCTTACTTGGACTTGTAAATAATCAATTTTTCTTTAAGATTTTGACGCAAAATATGATAATTATATTTTCAATCAATAAAATGAAGAAGAATATCACGGCACAATTTTGCGACAACCATATATAGCAAATCCAGCTCACCCTTCAGTACCCGTCCCCGCCCCTGAACAAAGACCAGTCACATTCGCGCGCATTTTGTGTATGTGTGCCTGTGTGTATGCATGTGTGGCTTATGCCTGTGTATGTGTGGATATGAAAGTGTGCGTAAGGTTTTTATACCATCTGTGCGCGACAGCCACGCCCTCTCAGCGAGTGAAAATTTTGTTAGCGCGTTTTCGTTGGCGAAAAAATCATAGGAAATGGATACGCCTTTTCTTAGAAGGTTTACATTTACACATACACGCATACACAACATATACATACAGCCTTAGACGGAGGGATAAAAATAGTATATACGTTTAAAGAAGTAAGGATGAGTAGGCGATGGATGCAGGCTTCATGCTAAGAAATTGAAAGAAATAGAATACACAAGTTAGAGTTTTAATTTAATTCATTTGTTCGCTCCTTAAAGATTTGGCCAATTCTATAAAAAATAAAACATTAATTGTATGCTATCCGTCACAAGCTACACCAGCCAAAACTGAGTCCTTAACAATTTATAGAAACTGAACACTGAATTAAAAACCAGTTTTTAACATTTATGTTATGTATATATTGTGTATATATATTAAACTCTTTATCCCTTTATTTATTAATAACTGTTTTTTAAAACTTTATCTAACAAAAATAGTATGGTATAAATAGTATTATATATGGTATATATATACATGCAATGGTCACAAAATATAACAGGACTTATGAACATATAATTTCTATTGGTCGCTTATTGTTTGATTTTAATAAAAACAAGTAAGAGGTTCTAGTCGGGAGCTCCCGACTAGGTGATACCCTGAACCCTCTTCTTCCCACATCACATGCATATATATATTTTATTTTAGAAGCTATATGTCAAGTTTGGTGACTGTAGCTCTTATTATTTACCAAAATTGCCCAAAAAACAGGATATCGATATCGATTTTATCGATTGCTTGGAAACGGAGTAAGTTATCGATTATCTAGGAACTAGGAGCATCTACATCTAAAATTTCAAGTCTCCAGCTCTTATAGGTTCTGAGATCCTTGCGTTCATACATACGGGCGGACGGACGAACGGACGGATGGATGGACGGACGAACGGACGTACGGATGGACGGACGGACAGACAGACGGACATGGCTAGATCGACTCGGCTATTGGTGCTGATCAAGAATATATATACTTTATGCGGTCGGGTTTGCTTCCTTCTGCCTGTTGCATACATTTGGATTTTGCACAAATACAATATACCCTTATACCCATTTTTAATGGGTTCAGGGTATACAAATATTAAGTGAATTTCAATACAAGAATTATTTGTCACGAGTTTTAATTCGAGATGCATGATATCGCTATTCAATTTACTATATATTATATATATTATGCTAGTGATTTTCCAAACTAAAATTACATAAGTCAACACACAAACAACGTGCTTTAAACAAAACTCAACTTTCGAATTGATACATGGAATAATCTATTTGATCTTAATTTACGCCTCCAATGTGATAGACATATTTAAAAATTTTATTATGATATTGTATATCCAGTATGCGCTATCGTTAAATACAAAATCATCTATGCAGTAAGGTTCGGAAATATCTTAGCAGTATATTTTATTATGATTTATTAATTTAAAAAAAACACTTTTTCGATACCCTTCGACGCAAACACAATATTCTAATTAAACTTACATATAATGGTTAATAGCTGCAAAATGGAGCATGCTAACTGGGCAGAGCCTTGATTTTGTCAATTTAATGGAGTCTCTTAAAGTCTCTTCAGATGCTGAAAGAGCGCATAGGCCTCTCCAACATACGTGATGACCACAGGTCAACATTTTGAAGCGCGCATGCTCTATGTCGTATTTTCCTCAATTATTCTAGATTGAAAACTGGACACTAGCCCCACACGTTCCAGGATAGGGTTTGAAGGTTGAGGAAAATTAGCTGAGATGAGCTAAGCTGGGCCATTATGCACTCTCTTGCCTAGAGATTGGTCAGTAAAGCTTGCAATGTTTTGGCAAAGCACTTCCGTTAGGGGGCCATGTGACCTTGGCCTTGGCCTCGACTATCGAGCCTATAGCCAGACATATTCGAGTAATGCAACTGCTCTTTCAAGCCATTGCCTTAACACCAGTCTGTATGTCAAATTAATATGCGAATATATGCAACATTTTATTGTGGCTGAGAAAACTTTTCAGAAACATATTGTCAGTTCTAAATGTTGACTTATGGCCTGAGCTATATATATATCAACTCATTTTTTTCCAATTGATCCAATAGAGCTCCTTTTAATATACTGGCCGGTATTCGTCCATCTTTTTCTAATATTTAATTTCGCCTGTTGATAACAAATATATACTTGTTTAACTATAATACAATTATTTAAATACACTTAATTCTGTTTTTACACGGTGTTGATTTAACGTGGTTTGAAAATAAAACATGTAAGAGGTTCTAGTCGGGAGCTCCCGACTAGGGAATAGCCCGAAACCTATTATTCCAACGCGCGAACCCTGAACCCTCTTCTTCCATTGCCCAAAAAACGGTATATCGATATACATTTTTATCGATTTCTTGGAAACGGAGTAAGTTGTCGATTATCGGAAACAAACTCGATATGCGTTAGTACTGGCTCTTATAGGTTCTGAGATCCTTGCGTTCATACATACGGACGGACGAACAGACGGACGAACGGACAGACGGACGAACAGACGGACGGACAGACAGACTAACATAGCCAGATCGACTCGGCTGTTGATGCTGATCAAGAATATATATATATATAATATATATATAATTTAGGCTTACATTTTCTTCTATATTTAATTTTACTGAAATATGTTCACATCACAAATTTAAGTGAATTCTCTTTTTGTGCTTACAAGCAAATTTACTTGTCAGTGCAATAGAAATATGTAAATATTTTGTAAACTAATATATCGAGCTTAGAGTTTAATAACTATTCTTGTGTAAATACACATTATATACGTGATTTAATGAAATATTTTAAAGTTTTTAAAAAATCATTGTTTTTCACAAATTTAATAAGTTTTAGAGATAAGGAACCATACGATTGATGTCTTTTTTTACTCGGTTAATTTAAAAAAAATTTTTTTTTTTTGGAGCTAATCTGTGACAGAATTAGGTGTAAAGTTATTTTTTAAGACTGGTGTAGCATACAAATGAATGCAGGCTATGGGTGTCTTCTTGAGTAGAAAACTCTTAATGTTCTATAAATATACCACTGTAGTTGTTTGCAGTTGTTTGAGACCAAATTGTTAGCAAGGATTTGAAGAACTAAATTAAGCAAGTAAGAGGTTCTAGTCGCGAGCTCCCGACTAGGGGATACCCTGAACCCTCTTTTTCCAACATCAAATTCATATATATATTCTATTTTAGAAGCTTTATGTCAAGTTTGGTGACTACAGCTCTTATTATTTACCAAAATTGTCCAAAAAACAAGATATCGAAATCGTTTTTTTTCGATTTCTTGGAAACGGAATAAGGTACAGAAATTCTTTAAGCTGCTGCCCCATTCAGTTGCGCAGTTGCATATAACTATCGTTTTTTCTTAACCGATCTTTATGAGATTTTCTATAGTATATCCTATTGTACCATGGAATATTTGTGTATACTGAAAAAGTCAATTGCATTTAAATTGTGGCTTAAATTGGTTGCCAATAAAAGTTGGGTTATTAACTTGATTATAGCTCTGTGGTGGTAGCGGGGAGGTGGCGATAGGTATAAAATGAAAGATACTTGACAAATATATAATATTTTAGAGGCAACATATCATGTTTGGTGACTCTAGCTCTTATTATTTACCAAAATTGCCAAAAAAAAAAAACAGGATATCGATATCGATTTTTATCGATTGCTTGGAAACGGAGTAATTTATCGATCATCGGAAACAAACTCGATCTGCGCAGGCACTAGGACTAGCACCTACATCTAATATTTCAAGTCTCTAGCTCTTATAGGCTCTGAGATCCTTGCGTTCATACATACGGACGGACGGACGGACGGACAGACGGACAGACGGACAGACAGACAGACGGACATGGCTAGATCGACTCGGCTATTGGTACTGATCAAGAATATATATACTTTATGGGGTCGGAGATGCTTCCTTCTGCCTGTTACATACATTTACATTTTGCACAAATGGTTTAAAGGGTTCAGAGTATAATAAAAGTTATTTTAAATAATTCAGTATATTATATTAAATATTCAATTACGCTTCGGAAGAGTAGAAAGTTCAAAAAAGAGTGTTCTTTATAACTTTGATCTCCATTATTATGGGTTTGGAGACGTATAAGCCAACTTGTGAGAATCCAAAAAAAAATATCCGAAAAAAGGTAAAGATGCAATCAAAAGACGCACAGACAGGGGTTGGTCAAGCACCCCTTAACGGACGCAAACAGGACAGAGGTCAGTGGTTTTCTGTAGTTAGTTGTCATTTTGTACCCAAGAAATTCGTTTGAATTGTGAGAAAATTTTGTGGATAGACTGGTTTGATCATCTTCTAAACAAATATAGTGTAATGAAATTTTTTAAACTGGCTTATTTTCTCACCGTTTTTGCAAGAATAATTGCTCAAGCCTTTTAATAGTAAACGTGTGTTTGGGGGAAAAAAGTACATGACATTAAGAAAAAACTGTTATAGTTGCTTCTTCTCTTATAATGAGAAAATAATTATTTTTAAATATATAATACAGTTTTCTTTGTAAACAGAACATTGCTCATACTATGTTCTTACTTTTTTTTAAAATGCTTGGCAGATCAACGATTAAAAGTTGTTCATCTGCTTATTTCTTTATTGAAAGATTGTAATCGATTTAATATCTGCCCACATTTGTAGTTGCATTTATAATTTTTAAATAAGACTTTTTTTCCAGTTTCCGCATGTGAAAATAATTAAAGCTGCCCGTACTACCTTAAACTCCACGTCTATTTTAAAATATATCATCTTTCCAATAAAGACCAAAAGTTTGTATTAACGATTTCCGCTAATGTTTATCAATTCAACACATCATATAAATATATATAGCCTCTAAATTAAAAAGTGATATTTAATTAAAAGGTGCGATAGCTACTACTAAAACTTTAAGAAATCTATCAAAACACAGCAACTTAGAGGAAAACTAAAAGCCTATATGTGCGTAGTGCATTGCAGCAATTAGAATAAAGGTGAAGACGATGGAGCTTAAGGAAACACGAAGCGTAGACGGGAGCAAATTTTCTGCGACCGCGTCGTACTCGTATCTAGTCGCGTGAAGAAGGCAAAATCGCATCATTTGAAAATATATTCACTGCGAGCCGCCAATAGGCACGTTGCGCTGCGTTTCGCGGGTTCTCGCCATTGGTGCACTTTATTTTCAGTATTTACACATTATTCCTTTTTCCAGTGACTATTTTACACATAAATTACCTTCCTACATGTATGTTAGTGTGCAGAACATCTTTATGTATAAAATTGAATGACGTGGTGAAATTGTTCGCGATAAAAATTATAAATAAAAGATTTTAGTAAGTTGTTTGGGTAATCGTTTCATATATGCATATGCAAATATGTTAATATATATATGTATAACTGTATATATGCATATATGCATTCATGTATACATATGCATATGCAAATATGTAAATATATATATGTATAACTGTATATATGCATATATGTATACATTCTGTTTCTTTTATATAACCTTAGGAATAATCTATTATAAATAAAATAGATATATAATGTTTTGTTTGGGAACCTTTCCATTTTATAATTGATTGTTTCGCTGACTCTAGGTCCGAGGTTTTTTTATTCTAGACAAAAATGATGATAAAATGCAATTTTGTATGAATTTAACCAATATATTTCGGCTGCACTTCGACAACCGTCTTCGAACAAAAAACAATTAACATTAAGATATATCAAATTGTTATAATGGTTATAGGTTGAAAAGTTTCAACCTCCACGTCAAAGAGCGCAGTCGTATGAAGCAATGTATGCTATTTAAATTGATTAAGTAATTGTTTTAATTTTATTTAATGTACCTTAATGTTAATTTTTTGTACCCTGAAACCATTGAAAATGGGTAAAAAGGGTACATTGTATTTATGCAAAATATTAATGTATGTAACAGGCAGAAGGAAGCATGTCCAACCCCATAATGTAAATATGTTCTTGATCAGCATCAATAACCGAGTCGATCTAGCCATGGCCGTCTGTCTGTCCGTCCGTCTGCCCGTATGTATGAGCGCAAGGATATCAGAACCTATTAGAGCTAGAGACTTGAAATTTTAATTGTAGTGCCTGCGCAGATCGGGTTTATTTCCGATAATCGATAACTTACTTAGCTTCCAATCAATCTATAAAAATCGATATCGACATTCTGTTTTTTGAGCAAATTATGTAAATATTAACCAAACTTGATATGTTGCTTATAAAATATTATATATTAAGTATCTTTCATTTTATACCTATTATATGTAACTGTGCGAGTGGATAGGGCAGCTAGCGAATACTTCAAGAATTTTTTCTGTATACATGTTCACACACACACATTCATGCGCGTCTGCTTCGCATTCTATCGCATTCTAATGGCATGGTAATTGCGAGTTTTTTCTGTTCTGCTATTTGAATTCGTTTTTTTCTTCTCATTAATACTTAACTATTAGTGTGGCTGCTAAGTAGCGAAATAGCAAGTGGTGCGGTCTGTCGCGAATTCGAGCCCTACCGGGAAAAGTTTTTTTTTTTGAGTAGAGTCAACAACAAGTTATTAAACTTTATTTACGCATTCAGAAAAGATTTTTTTAATTATTTTCAATATTATTTAGACATATAGTGCCGCCATAGCTTTTCGAGACTGATCCATCGGAATGTATTTATTTTATAATCTATTCAACAGCAGCTTACAAGGTATATGAATCTTCTATTCTATTTTAATATGCTTACAAATTAGTACTTAGACAACGCCACGAAGCAACATCAAGTTTTCAAGTTTGTTATTTTAAATAAATGTAGATGAAGATGTATGTTAAGATGTGACTTTAGGAAGTTCCACCCGCAAGTGTGAAAAAACGCAAACCCCTACTATGAAGCTTTCTGACTTACCATTTAGAAAATCTATTCATCCTTGGTGGATTTAGTGGAATAATTTTCAGTTTCATTTCATTTCGAATCATTTTAATGAAAATTCATTGCATACGCGCTTAAAACTTTTCGCAGAGTGCAAGCTTCCTCGGTGGAAAATGCTGATCAATTACTTTTGTACCAGGTCTTAAGTTTCAGAAGTCTTTCACACCGTTTCACACTTTTCGAACTATCATCTATTGGTGGCCCATCGGTAGTTTAATACCTCTAGTACGGGGTATATTCTAGCGGTCAATTTTGACTACATCACTCTTTTTTTTTTCAATGAAAAGCCTATATGATTTTTTAATTAAATAAATAATAATATTCATCTTTTCGCTACCGCTTAAGTACAAAATGTGGCCGTGGTTGCTATGTACGATTTTAGTTACGTATACGTAACAGTCGGTACAGTCCCGCACCAGAAGCTAATATTGAGCAGCAGCTCTTGCCTTGTTCTCGCTCGCACTTTTGTTTATTCGCTTGATTCGTCTCTTAAAAATGTTAGCAAAAGTTTTCTTCGTTCGTCTTGTTTCATTTTAGAGACCCACGCATACACTTAAGCTATTTAATTAATTCCCTTATATGTGTATACTCGAATATGCTCATATTTATGTATACAATTTCTTTACTCTTCCTTGATGGCGCGGTAGCGGCGTAGCCACAGTCACAATCTTGGCGTCTGCCTCGCGGGTTTTCGCTCATTATGTTCTACAAAATGTACTAACACAGATGCAGACGCCGACAGAAACTTCCGTACACACACATACACACGCGCATTTATATACACAGACACCCCCAATATATATAGCATGAACATCTTAAGGCAGCGGTAGCGGCATCGGCTGCCTACATTGTCGACAGCGCAGTCTGATTGGTCGTTATAACTCGCGCTGCTTTTGCGCCGCGCCTAGAGGCCACGAGAAACCCCACAGACAAGCGCGCAGCAGAGCGGCTGCAAGTATGATGGGCGAGTGCACCCTATGCATGTGTTAGGGTGTAATTTCTAGAGCAACAAAGCACATTGCAGCCTTTTTTAAGCTCGCGAAAAAGTTTACAAACTTAAGTTTAAAATGAATTTCTACACAGGATATATACATACTCACATGCCTGAACGCTATCACACGGTTTTATACCCTGTACCCATTTTAATCAGTACAAAGTAAGATGACATTCGCTGAACCACGCACCAAGGTGTCGTCACAAACATTCTACCATAGTTATAATTTGCCGCACACGTATATTAAATCACACATTTATACACACTCAAGCGCTTGCTGCGCAGCCTACGATGCGGCTGCGCTACTTTTTTAAAGCATAAATATGGCATCCACATGCCTGAAAATATGACAGGAGAGTCATCTTAAATTCTGGTTTTGTATATACTATTCAAGAGTTGAGAGAGAGTTGTTGTGCCTATCTTTTATATCGATATCATGGAAACATGGCAAGCTATTGATGTTTTAAAAAGAACTGTGCGGGCACTAGGAGAACGGTCAAAGTTTCTACCTTTTATGGTTTCCGAGAAATACGCGTTCCTTCAGACAATGCCAAATCAACTTGGTTATTAATGCTGAGTAAGAATAAATAAATATTATTGGGTCAGAGATGGTTCCTTTCTGCCTGTTACATATACCAATATACAAGCAATATAATTTATCATATACCCTTTTTAACCATTTTCAATTAAATAAGGGTATAACAACAAGTCAAGAGTGCTCTAGTCTGGAGTTTCCTGAAGTCAGCGCCTAGCTGCCGTTGCATACTAGCTTGCTTGTATACATATGCACGCCTAAAGCAGCGGACTCTATGTTCTTCCCTTTGCATCACAGTGTGTATGAAAAATGCATTCCTAATTAATATTCATGTTTATAATCTGATCTTTATAACATTGGCAGGGTTTAAAGCCAACTAAAGCGCAAGGCCCTAACTTTTAATCATTTCTGAATTATGCTTAAAAACATATATTAAAACTTGTATACGTATCGATATTATGAAAATGTTTAGCATATGCAAAAATATATTTAAAACTTAAAGCTCTAAATTTTTCTGCCTATTACATAACCTTCTTACCCAAAGACCTAACGAAACAAGCAATCTGAACATTAAAGATATATTCATGAATGCTTGAAAAACTTCTAAATTGACCCCTCTTCAAACCAGCTAAAATTTTCTTTCAATTGTATACGAATCTATATTTATAATTTAGTTCTTTAACACTTTGAGCATAAAGACTTATTAGAATACCAGTTTTGAGCGCACTAGAATGAAATTTTAATGTGTCAAATAGAATATTTTTGTCTGTGTAAAATAAAAATGCAACAGCAATGATAATATTTTCACATTTTTAAACAAAACTAGAGAATGTTAAACTTTATAGATATTACTGTATATAAATATTATTCATGTGGTTCCAAAACCGCAGGACGGTAATTCACATCGAGTCGTCATAACGGCCGCATTGATTCTTCTGCGCCGCCTGGCGAATCTGTCAACTGAGATATAATTTGTTGTTTATCGATGTGTTTTTAGAGTTTAATCCCTTTTAACTTAGTGACGAAGTCCATAGACAAAGACAAAAATTGAAAAAAATTTTACTAACTCTACATCTATTACTCTTTTTTTCCAAGCCTAAATGTATGCTTTAATATTTTGTGCAACATTTGGGACAACTGCTGCCTCTCTTTCTCAGACGTTATATGCTAGGTGGCGCCACTGTTTATGACTTTAATGTTGCTCCTGCCATCTATCGGTATATGTTTGCTGAAAAGGATATATTAAGGTATTTATATGAAAGGGTAATTTTCTCGTTATTGGGAGTACGCTCTTAGGTACATTACTTTCTATATTCTCTTTTTTCTGATTTACTAATGTCCAAGGAAATTTTCTCTTTTCCCCTCACTGACAATCCGAGGTGTTCAGGAGAAGATGGGAAATCTGAAAGCTCGCGAAAAAATGTATGTTAATATAGTTACAATCAAGTATGTATGTGTAACACTGCAACGGATAATTTACTATACTCTTCCAGAGGTTATTGTAGTTTTATCATGAAATTTGTAACGGGTTGAAAGCACATTACCGACACATCAAAAAAAAAAAACCTTTAAAAATTGAAGCTATCCGAAAAAATGGAGCAAATAAAGGTTTCGCCATACTCTGTTCGCGCTGCAATAACAGCTTCAAATGCAAGGCAAAAACCCTATGGAGACAGATATGAGAATGCCAGCCGATATCCAATGAACGAAAATAAATTTTTCAACAAGAACATTATTCCTTCTTACCCATATTCAATAGATTCAGGGCTTAAATATTGAAAACGTCTCAAAAAGTTTGGTCTTAGTCAAACCATTTTTTATATAACTATATTTTTGTTTGGGTTAGGGCTTATTTTTGTTGGTCGGTATTGATATTATGGGCTTTAACTGGCTTGAACTAAAACCGGCTTAGAACATTGCTTATATTTACAATTACACTTAGTACAAGGCGTCTGTTGCGCAAGCTACGTGTTTTAATTTAGCGACTGCTGTTCTTCCTCTCTAACTTATACACACTTAGAAATAGTTTATTTAATTACTACTATGTATATTTTCCGAGAGTTTCACGGTCGTTTTAGGGAGAACAGGAGGAAGTCTAAAAAAATGTAAATAAATTAATTATACGAAATTTGATCGTACCTGACGCACGAAAATCCCGGCTGTAAAAATTATCTACTCAGCTCGTCCAGCAGATAAATAGAATGTGTTCGTACTAGGGACCGTAACTGTTATAAGTTTTAAAATACATTTTTTTATATAATATATATAGATTAGACAATAATTTTACGCCTATTTCCCGCTCGTGAGAAATTTAACCTTACATGTTCTATCTCTATCTTACACGTCATATTTTATATTACACAGCTATTAAATAATATCAACAGCAAAATCTTTAGTAACATTAGGTCTGTGACATTCCAAAGCCGACAATGACACATGACGATATCGAATTTCCTGATTCAGTAAAGATTTTTAAATATTATCTTATCTTACACACAATTACGCATTTGTAATAAAAACTAAAATTAATTATTTCTATTTCTTGTACTATTAAGAGCTGGTAGATTAAGAAGAATTTTTTTCCTATAATTTTTGTGTATTGACCCGACTTCGCTCTCGACGTCGTCCTCGCTTGGTTTGTAAAAAAGCTAAAAAGAATTTAAATAAATAAGAAAACCAACCACCAGCGACGACAGCTCCATTGCTAGGTTAGATACAAAGCACAATTCGCTTCGTAAGGAGAGCAATTTAACATCTTCCCACCGCCAAACCCACTCTGTCAAAACTCAATCCAGAACGGCCGACAGTGGTTCAGAGTCAACTGACTCCATACCGTCGACAGCGCAAAAAAGGCAGAGGCCAGCTTGGAAGCCAAAGAAAAATTGGTGTTTCACTGCGTTATGGCCGAACGCCATCGACGAGCTGCTCTGAACTGCGCCGAAAGGATCTTAGGCTGGGCGTCAACGATAGTGGGTTTAAGAGAAGGAGGTACAGAAGGCGTCGTTCGTAGTCACAGGCGTCATCATCATCGTCATCATCATCATCAATATTTGAATTTAAAATTTCTTATTTTGCAAACGCGCGCCATATTTATTTCTTCTTTTGATTTTTCTTGCTTCCCTTCTTGTCACTTTTTGTGCGTTCCAGTTTTAGGCGGTCGGTCGGTTTTTAGATGCATCCCGCGTCCTGCGCATACCGACCACTACCACCCACCACCTACATCGTCGTTTTGTTTTATTACACAAGCATTTTCAACCATTAATAGCCGTGGGGCATTAAATTTTTAAATCACCCGCTTCGGCCGGGCCAGGGTGGTGGTACGATGGAAATGACTATGGCGATGGCGATGGCAGTACTGAAATTAATGGTGTGGGCTGGAACAAGAAATTGGGGTATAGGACAGCGGGCCGCACAAATTCAATAGCAATGGTGTAACAAGTACAGTCACGCAGAAAAAGCAAGCTATATGTTTGTCACTCTGTGAAAAGAAAGCTAAATTTGGGGATAGCTTTATGTGTAATCATAAAATGGACCAAACACAGTCATGAAACAAAATTCCCTGTCCAAAAATTGTTCAACGCACATACTGAAATTAATACTCTTATACTAAACGGATATAACTAGTGAGTCTATTGACCTGTTCTTATATTGAATGCGGGTAAAAGGGTATATTGTCTTTGTGCAAAATCCAAATGTATGTAACAGGCAGTAGGAAGCATCTCCGACCCCATAAAGTATGTATATTCTTGATCAGCAGATATAACCGAGTCGATCTAGCCATGTCCGTCTGTTTGTCTGTCCGCCTGTCCGTATGTATGAACGCAAGGATCTTAGAACCTGTTAGAGATAGAGACTTGAAATTGTATATGTAGGTGCTCCTAGTGCCTGCGCAGATCGAGTTTGTTTCCGATAATCGATAACTTACTCCGTTTCTAAACAATCGATACAAATCGATATCGATATTCTGCTTTTTAGGCGATGGTAGACCACGCGTCTTTTTATATGTAAAGGCTACAAACATTGAAACAAGCTACAACATTTTTCGACTAAGGCCCAATATTCAACTCAATCCTTAAATTGTTTTATTTTAATTTTAGTTAAATATTTTGTTTTATTTTAAAATAACCCAAACATCAGGTCCCTTTAAAAGTGTATTGAGTATTTTAAGGAACATCCTGAACCTTCCAAGACCTTCCTTCCTGAACCTTCCAAACCTATAAACAGCACGCGCTTTGCGCTAAGTTAATCTACCTTAAAAATTATATATAACAAATTAAAAAAAAAATACATACGACTGCTATGCGTAAATTTTGACCGAAAAGAAGATCACTCAATATTTATTTCAATTACAATTAATTTATTTGCAGTTCTATTTATAAAGCAAGTAAGAGGTTCCAGTAGCGAGCTCCCGACTAGGGGATACCCTGAACCCTCTTCTTCCAACATCAAATGCATATATATATTCTATTTTCGAAGCTATATGTCAAGTTTGGGGACTCTTGCTCTTATTATTTACCAAAATTACCCAAAAAACATAATATTGATCTAGATTTTTATCGATTGCTTGGAAACTGAGTAAGTTATCGATTATCGGAAACAAACTCGATCTGCGCAGGCACTAGGAGCACCTCCATCTAAAATTTCAGTCTCTAGCTCTTATAGGTTCTGAGATCCTTGCGTTCATACATACGGACGGACGGACGGACGGACGGACGGACAGACAGACGGACAAGGCTAGATCGACTCGGTTATTGGTGCTGATCAAGAATATATATACTTTATGGGGTCGGAGATACTTCCCTCTGCCTGTTACATACATTTGGCTTTTGCACAAATACAATATATATATTTATATGTTATACCCATTTTTAATGGGCTCAGGTATAATTAGAACGTCTGCATAAATAAATGCAACGAGATTTATTAATATCACTACACGACTTTTTCAACGAAATTTTGTTTCTTAACCGAATTTGATGATATTTTTTGAATATTCGTTGGTGTTTGAAATTCGAATTTTTATTTAGCTGATATTGATGCTTGGGTCAGTATTAAAACAAGTAAGAGTTTCTAGTCGGGAGCTCCCGACTAGGAGATACCCTGAACCCTCTTCCTTCAACATCAAATGCATATATATATTTTATTTTAGAAGCTATATGTCAAGTTTGGTGACTCTAGCTCTTATTATTTACCAAAATTGCCAAAAAAAAACAGGATATCGATATCGATTACTTGAAAACGGAGTAAGTTATCGATTATCGGAAATAAACCCTATCTGCGCGGGAACTAGGAGCACCTACATCTAAAATTTCAAGTCTCTAGCTCTTATAGGTTCTGAGATCCTTGCGTTCATACATACGGACGGACGGACGGACGGACAGACAGACGGACATGGCTAGATCAACTCGTCTATTAATGCTGATCAAGAATATATATACTTTATGAGGTCGGAGATGCTTCCTTCTGCCTGTTACACACTTTTGGATTTCGCACAAATACAATATACCCTTATACCCATTTTTAATGGGTTCAGGGTATAAAAAGGAAATATACTTAATCTGTGTTTATTAGAGAAGCAAGGTTTCAAATTTTTGACTCCAGCTCTAAAACATGAGAAATGTTCTCAAAAACGACGTAGACAGACCTCTAAAAAGTTTTAAAATAAAAATGCTTTCAAACTTAAAGTCGAGTTTGCATAAATACAATAGCTATAACTAATCTAAATATTTTTTGCTTCGCAATATTTGCCTGCCTCACCAAATAAGCACGTATTTATACATGCACACATTTATGTAAATCAATATTAGCTGAGGTACTGGGCACCCTTCGAGACATTTAAACCCCTCGGTTAACCCTCCACATAAGCAAGCAAATGGATTGCTTTGCAATTTAAGCAAGATGTGAGGAATTCTTTGAAGTAGCTGCGTTGCCTGTTAACTTGGTGTTGGTGACCGACCGGACATTTCTGGCCCACTGGGCGGCCAAAGGCAACGGCAAGGCAAGGGCACACCTGGAAAACTGGTTTTCTCACGATTTCCCATGGTAACTGTCATCGTGTTCATAGTTGGACCGGTATAAGGCAGGAATTGGGGTAGGGTATGCTTACGCGAAGGACAACGACAGGACATTAGGTTCCGATGCGGAAAAAACTGCCGCGGCAAGTATTTAAATTAGTTTTGCCACATTACATGTCAGTAGAGGCCACTGCATAATACTTTGGCTCAGCAGACTATTGAAAAGTACGATCGAAGGGGGTTGGCATTGGAGTTGTCCTGTTCGGCCCTGCATAGGTCAGTTGTAGGCAGTCATTTAAATTTGCATACTATCGGCCTCCGATGGATGAGAGACGTGGCCGTGGCCGAGGACGAGGCCGATTGCCTATTGCCTAAAACAAACTGGTCAAACCGGTCGGATCAAATACTGCATATGCGTATTCGAGTAAATTCGAGTGCCGGCCACTGGTTCTCAAAGTATTTCAATTTTTAGAGACCCTTTCCATTTAAATGCTTCATTGTTGTGACTCCTCAGTAACCCTGACAAGCCCATCCATTACACTGTAGAGAGTGCGAGAGCGTTTTCTCGTCTCATCATCCTCGCATGACACACATGCGACGTCGGTTGAGCATGTGTAAGCGAATGTAAGCAGAATATAAGCAATGTGGATTTTGACTGAAAGCAAAAACATTGTGTAACCGCTATTTGACCAAGCGATTCATTCTGATTTCAACACTGAAGTCGAACATATGTAAAAAGCTGAAGCTCTGAGCTTTACAAGTGAACGCAAGAAAAAACGAAAAACACTGTGCAACAACTGTATGTTAATAGAAAATACAAATTGTTAGATCATAAATATATATTTATAAATAAACAAATACATAAATTTCTACATGGATATAAAAAAAATTGTGATTCGTTTGTGCATACATATATAACGAGATAAATCTCGAAATGAAAAAAAAGTTGGACATAATATATTCCAATATATTGTGATTCATAATACGCATGGGAGAAAATATCTCCTAGCTGTCTAATTTTCATAAATATTCAACATTCGATTAACATATATCAATTAAATTTAAAAAATGTTTAATTAGAGATATTTTTTAGAAAAAAAAATACCAACATTTTATTTTGTTGAGACAGTTAATTTTAAATGTGGAACAATATTTATATAATAGCGATTTTCCTACTTAGGAAAAACAAATTGTTAAGTGAATTTTAATCATATTATGCATAGATCCCCCTCTTTGTTGCAGTCTGTAATTTTTTGAGTGCATTTTGTATATAAGTCAAAGTTATTAAAAGACTGCAATAGAAGCAGTTAAATGATTAAAGCAGGTAAAGCTATGTATAGTATCTTTATAACATCTTAATGGCTATTATGGGTTTGTGGTTCAAAAGTAGAGATTTGAACATTATCATAAATTAACTTTATCATTATTTAAGCTTATTTTTTTGTTGGTTGTTTGTCCAAACTTTATACATTTTGTAGTTTATAAATATGGCATTTAAGAGTGTATTTGGCTTTTGAAATTTTGGCGATAGCGGAGGATGAATCCTACTAATGTAAAGTATTTTATAAAGTCCCTTCTGTATGATTAGTCATACAAAATTGCTCATTGAGAAAAAGCCATTTAAGAATTACAATACTATTATTCTATTTACTGATGATAGTTTTAGATTTTTAAATTAAGACATTTAAAATGAAAGCTGATCATTTTATTGCTCATTTCTGTACTTGTAAAAATAATTCTCAATTAAATACACTAGAATGCATTATTTAGAAAAAGCCCTCACACAGTTTTTAGTTACGCAACTTTCTTTTGTGAGGACCTTTTAAAAATAAAAAAAAGACTAGCATACATTTATTTTACGATTTCTACCATTTTTTATAGAAAATTCTCTACATCAAAATGCTTGTGTAGCTATAGCTATTGGGTAAGCAATTACAGCGATTGTTTCATTTTTCTTGTTGCTTGTATTTTTTCTTTTTCAAATTACCAAACTCTGGATAATGAAGAGGGTGCACAGCGAAATGGGCGCTTCACAATTATATTTGTGTACATACTTATGTATGTATTTTTGTCAGTCCTTCGCTCGGCCAACCATCTTGTTTCTTCCAGAGTACGAATACTCACCACCAGAAGAAGAGGCAGGCAGAAGCAGCAACAAAAGGAACACCATTCCAACGCCCCTGCCAAGGCCATCGCCCGAGTCCGAGTCAACGTCTGATAGCTGCGCACGACCATTCGGTTGCTCGTAAACCATTAACAAAAGAGTGAGGGTGGCAAATAAAAAGCAATGGCGGGGGTGCGGAACAGAAAGAGGGACTGAGCCGTCATGTTGATGCCCATACAGGCATGACTACTTTAGGAATCTGAATACTATTTTTAAAATATCGACCCACAGTCATTTACATATGCACACGCATTTATGAATAAAGAAAAATGCATTTTCTGCCCATAGTCCACTGACTATTCCTTTTACCTATTGTTGTGAGAGAAAAAATATAATAAAAATAAACAAATATATAAATATAACAAGCATAAAATATTCAAACCGATAAATCAATAAATTCGGCACTGTACGTTTGCCTATCTTTCTGTCTATCTATCTGTATGAAAGCGTGATCTCAGAAACTATGAGAATTAGATGCATCAAGTGTTTATGTAGTTACCGATAATTCACCCCGCCCCTTTAAATTAATAGTATTTCTGTCTGTTTTTCATAGCATACTCAGTTATTTTTGTGTATTCGTTCAAATATTGCATGCATTTATTAAGAAAAGTAAGGTTTTCTAAAATCTGTTCTTTCGGATTGTTTTAATTCAATATCGCAACGCAAAAGCAGATAATGAATATCCTCTAATATAAATATGATTAAATGTTTCTAAATGTATCTACTCATCACAACTATGTCTATATATAAAACTGTTTGTCCTGTTGATTGATTGGTGATAAACACACAGACCAAACCGTAAGAGCTAGGAATCTGAAATTTTCACTGTAGTTGCCCTACGAAAAAATCGCGAAAAACATTTGTATGAAACTTTTTTGCTTGCCATCCGATCGTCCTTAAACTCAATTAGAAAGATCTTTATTATAATTTATTTGAGGGGTGTTTCACAATTTTCCAAAAATGTATTCCCTTTCGGTGGAAATGGGAGTCAAAGATTTGGTGAGTGCCCTTAAACTCTTTTCCATGGATCTACATAAAAAACAAGTAGGAGGTTTTAGTCGAGAGCTCCCGACTAGGGGATACCCTGAACCCTCTTTTTCCAACATTAAATGCATATATATATTCTATTTTAGAAGCTATATATCAAGTTTGGGGACACTAGCTCTTATTTTTTACCAAAATTGCCCAAAAAACAGGATATCGATATCGATTTTATCTATTGCCTGTAAACGGAATAAGTTATCGATTATTGGAAACAAACTCGATCTGCGCAGGCACTAGGAGCACCTACATCTAAAATTTCAAGTCTCAAGCTCCTATAGGTTCTGATATCCTTGCGTTCATACATACGGACGGACGCACAGACAGACGGACATGGCTAGATCGACTCGGCTATTGATGCTGATCAAAAATATATACACTTCATGGGGTCGGAGATGCTTCCTTCTGCCTGTTACATTCATTTGGATTTTGCACAAATACAATATACCCTTATACCCATTTTTAATGGGTTCAGGGTATAATCATTTGAGACGTGTTTCACATTTTTTGAAAAATCTAAACTCCTCCGGTGGAAGTGCATTTAAAAGACATTTTTTGTTAACTTTAAGTTGAGCTCGATTTGCATCAACCCTATTTTCAAAGCTCTACTTAAGAATATAATGAAAACGTGTTTCAGCGGTTTGGGAAATTCCATTCGCAACAGTGGCAATATTGACGGAAAACGTTCGTATAAGAGTAGTTTATTTACCACCCGCTCAGTTTCAATATCATTTTCAAAGCTTTTTGAGAACATTGATTATATTATATAAGTGCCACGAGCAAGGCAAGGCTATACCCGCTAGTATTAACATATATATTTATTTGATCTGTCAATAGTCAAGTCTATATAACTGTGTCCGGTCCGGTCCGGTCCAGTCTGTCCTATACAATAAATATTCTTAGCTTTTATGTCGTCTTACATAGTTGTTGCAGGCGGAAGCGGTTGGATCACACCGCTATATCTGCTGAAAAAGTAGGTTCTGGCATACAACGTTTGCTTATCAAGATATTTTGACCAAAATCGGCAGCTATTATTTTTACTCTACTGTAAAGAGCAGTGTAAGCGACATAGAGAAGAACTTAACATTTGGTTGAATTTCTGTATTTAAAAACATATTGACCAAATACTGAATTTCTTGTATTCTTTTATTTGACTTGATTAAATTCTGTTGCCAGGAAAAATTGGTGAGACTTGGGATATTGCATTTGCCTAGATTTATATTACATGCAGAAGAAAACATGTGCAAGGACCTAAAATATACATGTAAATCTATTATTGTTCAAACGAAGAGTTAAATGGATTTACCCACGTTTGTCTGTCTGTCCATGTGTATGAATGCGTCGATCGCATGTTTATGCGAAACCCGGAGAGATAAGATTGGCCATTTTATATTGATATCTCGTTACAAATGCAAATTATGAATAAATGACGATATGTATATACATATATATATGCCTCTTCCGCCTGCGCTACCCTATTGGAAAATTAATGTTGAATATATATATATATATAAGCAGTTCGGCGCACAGATGTGTTTGTGTGCATAAATGCATCTTTAAATACCTGGGCCGTATTTTATGGTTAAAGAAACTAAATTATTATAATAACTGGTACAGGACCTAATCGAGCACACCCGACTTCTGTTCTTAATTGTTTTTATTCCTTTTTTATATTGCTAGCATATTATTACAGTTATATGTTACAAGACAAATTTATTTTTTTCCAGCGTGTTTTTCCAGCCTACACATATAGTCATGTCTCTGCACATGTGGTGCTGGGACAGTGGCTTAGTATCTAAGTGACTATAAATAGAATATATGAATGCTAGACTTTCACTTGTTTATTGCAGATGCACTGTACTATATAGTTAAAGCGGACGAAATCCGGCATCCCTTAACTAATAAAGTCAACTCGCTTGTCTCGACAGCATGACGAACTCGTTGTAATTGCACAAAATGGAAGAATGAAATATATTTCTTGTGTACTGCTTGTAACAGTAAATATTATTTACTGTAAAACCATTTCAATACTAGATAATCTTAAAAAAGCCACTGGAAAACGTCATAATATTTAATAATTGTGCCAAGCGAACACACTTATAAAATATTTATTTAATAGGGCAATAAAAAGGACAATCGGCCTGCTAATGATCTAACAGTCTGGCCTCAGAGTATAATTGTTAGCTTGGAATCAACGAAAAAATATTTAAAGAGTTGCATTTGAATATATAAGTGAACAGTGAACGATGCTTTAATACGATTGAATATTCTTAAGAACATTATTTAATAAGTAAGAGGTTCTAGTCGGGAGCTCCCGACGATTTTTATTGATTGCTTGGGAGCGGAGTAATTTATCGATTATCGGAAACAAACTCGGTCTGCGCAGGCACTAGGAGCACCTACATCTAAAATTTCAAGTCTCTATCTCTTATAGGTTCTGAGATCCTTGCGTTCATACATACGGACAGACGGACAGACATACAGACGTTTTTAATTGGTTTAGGGTATAAAAAGGCGATAGGGCTGTTTTCATAGATTTTTAATATAAATAAACTTTTTAATACACATTTTATATTATTTGTTAAGCGGTTTTTAAGCCTTTTTCAACAAATAACTTATTTAAAGCGTGTAAGGTATATTTATATGAGTCAGGTGGTAAACTGAAAAACGTTTTTTTTCCTTTATCTCTAACTGGCAGATTTATTGACCATACAATAGCGATAGATCTGTATTATCTGTACATGTCAAATTTGGCGACTCCAGCTCTTAAATCCAAAGTGATTTGCTCAAAATACATTATTGATTATCGAAACAAATTCTTACTGCGCGGCATTTGTTCAAAATTTTAAGTCTCTAGCTCCTATAGGTTCTGAAATCGATGCGTTCATACTTACGGACGGAGGGACAGACAGACGGGCACAACTAGATCGACTTGGCTATTTATGCTGATATAGAATATACATATATACTTAAAGGGGTATGGAATGCGTCTTCTGCCTGTAACTTTCGCTTAAAACCATTAAGCCCTTTTTACCCAGCTTTAATTGTGTTAAGTATAAAAACTGATCGGACATTGAGCTAAAAATTCTTTAATTATGTATAATACATGCTTAATTCAGGAAAGGCTTAAAAGCTTTTAAGGTAAACAATTGTTGGCCAGTAGCAGACCTGTTTGCAAATTAACACTCATGAGTATAGCTGAACTGTTTTCCTGAAACTTAAATATGGACTAGCAGAAGGCTAGATAGTAATTAAAGGATGCAGATAGTAAATAAAGGATGCAAATACCAAGCCCAGAACCCAATTTGTAAGTGAGTTAGTATGTTAATAACATTGTTCGAATTGTACATGTATACAGTATGATATCGTTTTAAAATTTAAGATAAAGTAGGCAATGTATTGATAAAGATGCTGCTAATATTGGAGCTAGAAAAGGCAGTATTGATCAATTGGATAAAGAAAAGATTTAATATATAATTTTTTAAGTAGAGAAGATAGAAATGAAGTATTTAAAAAAATCTTTTTTTTTTGCGTGTGCTACGACGATCTGCTAAGTATTTTATTTTCGTTGCTTATAAGTAGTTAACGATGCAATATAAGAGACATAATTAGTACAAAAATGGATCCGACTGTGAAACGGACTAGATGACAAATAACTGACTTGAAAAAAAAAACAATTTTTAAACTACATGCAAATACACAGGTAGAACAAATACTTGAGGATTATACAAATACATAATTCTATTTTACAAATAATTTTTAACAGATTGCAGGGCTGATTTACATATTAACAACTGCTATCTAGGTAACAGAGCATATGATGAGTGTAACAGTGCATATGTTATAAATAACAGGCTCGAAACTGCGCTCTAACAGCGCGTCTTTTTCAGTCTGTACTGTAAAACAGCTGCTGTAATTTTCAATTCCAGACCACGTGAATTTAACAGTTCCTCTGTTACCGGTAACAGACTCAAGAGTGCGCTCTAGCAGAGTCGCCTTTTTGCGTTCGTACCGCAAAAAAGCTTCTGTTAATTATATTTCCATATGCTGAGTTTAACAGTGCGTCTGTAATCGTTAGAAAACTCATAAGCGTGCTCCCTTGAGTAATAAAGAGAAAGAGCTGAATTGACACTCTGTGCTTTTTTTACCGTTTGAAAAACCACGAGTCGTAGATCGAGTTGATCCGCAAACGCAAAATCAAACGCAAAAAAAATGCTCATTTACCATAGAAAGCAACAACAAATCACTTGCAAAACAACAACAGTGCGCACGAAACCCAATTTGTTCTTCATCCCCCGTTTTGATCGACAAAAGGATTGCGAGCCATAATGAGGATATAGGAAACTCAGTGCAAAGAAAAGGGACTAAAAATGCCACAGTGTTCTTTGCGGGTTTCTCTGTCGTTGCTACAAGGCAGCGCGTAGAAACAACAACAGCACAATTTGGGTACTAATGTTGTTGCTGCAGAGCCGAGTCTCGGCGCAAGTATGTAGAATATTTGAATGCCAGCAAGCCATGGCATTCAGATCAAAGGGTTACGCGCCCGGCGCCCATCATATTATGACGTCACGATTAATAGAATTTTATTTCTTGTGATGTTTAGTATATATTTCTACCTTTATTAAATATATTTCTTGTGTACTGCTTGTAACAGTAAATAATATTTACTTTAAAACCATTTCAATACTAGATAATCTCTAAAAAGCCACTGGAAAACGTCATAGTATTTAATAATTGTGCCAAGCGAACACACTTATAAATGTATTTATTTAATAGGGCAATAAAGAGGACAATCGGCCTGCTAATGATCTAATAGTCTGGCCTCAGAGTATAATTGTTAGCTTGGAATCAACGAAAAAATGTTTAAAGAGTTGCATTTGAATATATAAGTGAACAGCGAACGATGCTTTAATACGATTGAATATTCTTAAGAACATTATTTAATAAGTACGAGGTTCTAGTCGGGAGCTCCCGAAGATTTTTATTGATTGCTTGGAAGCGGAGTAATTTATCGATTATCGGAAACAAACTCGGTCTGCGCAGGCACTAGGAGCACCTACATCTAAAATTGCAAGTCTCTATCTCTTATAGGTTCTGAGATCCTTGCGTTCATACATACGGACAGACGGACAGACAGACAGACGTTTTTAATTGGTTTAGGGTATAAAAAGGCGATAGGGCTGTTTTCATAGATTTTTAATATAAATAAACTTTTTAATACACATTTTATATTATTTGTTAAGCGGTTTTTAAGCCTTTTTCAACAAATAACTTATTTAAAGCGTGTAAGGTATATTTATATGAGTCAGGTGGTAAACTGAAAAACGTTTTTTTTCCTTTATCTCTAACTGGCAGATTTATTGTCCATATAATAGCGATAGATCTGTATTATCTGTACATGTCAAATTTGGCGACTCCAGCTCTTAAATCCAAAGTGATTTGCTCAAAATACATTATTGATTATCGAACTAAATTCTTACTGCGCGGCATTTGTTCAAAATTTTAAGTCTCTAGCTCCTATAGGTTCTGAAATCGATGCGTTCATACTTACGGACGGAGGGACAGACAGACGGGCACAACTAGATCGACTTGGCTATTTATGCTGATATAGAATATACATATATACTTAATGGGGTATGGAATGCGTCTTCTGCCTGTAACTTTCGCTCAAAACCATTAAGCCCTTTTTACCCAGCTTTAATTGTGTTAAATATAAAAACTGATCGGACATTGAGCTAAAAATTCTTTAATTATGTATAATACATGCTTAATTCAGGAAAGGCTTAAAAGCTCTTAAGGCAAACAATTGTTGGCCAGTAGCAGACCTGTTTGCAAATTAACACTCATGAGTATAACTGAACTGTTTTCCTGAAACTTAAATATGGACTAGCAGAAGGCTAGATAGTAAATAAAGGATGCAGATAGTAAATAAAGAATGCAAATACCAAGCCCAGAACCCAATTTGTAAGTGAGTTAGTATGTTAATAACATTGTTCGAATTGTACATGTATAAAGTATGATATCGTTTTGAAATTTAAGATAAAGTAGGCAATGTATTGATAAAGATGCTAATATTGGAGCTAGAAAAGGCAGTATTGATCAATTGGATAAAGAAAAGATTTAATATATAATTTTTTAAGTAGAGAAGATAGAAATGAAGTATTTAAAAAAATCTTTAAATTTTTGCGTGTGCTACGACGATCTGCTAAGTATTTTATTTTCGTTGCTTATAAGTAGTTAACGATGCAATATAAGAGACATAATTAGTACAAAAATGGATCCGACTGTGAAGCGGACTAGATGACAAATAACTGACTTGAAAAAAAACAATTTTTAAACTACATGCAAATACACAGGTAGAACAAATACTTGAGGATTATACAAATACATAATTCTATTTTACAAATAATTTTTAACAGATTGCAGCGCTGATTTACATATTAACAACTGCTATCTAGGTAACAGAGCATTTGATGAGTGTAACAGTGCATATGTTATAAATAACAGGCTCGAAAGTGCGCTCTAACAGCGCGTCTTTTTCAGTCTGTACTGTAAAACAACTGCTGTAATTTTCATTTCCAGACCACGTGAGTTTAACAGTTCCTCTGTTATCGGTAACAGACTCAAGAGTGCGCTCTAGCAGAGTCGCCTTTTTGCGTTCGTACCGCAAAAAAGCTTCTGTTAATTATATTTCCATATGCTGAGTTTAACAGTGCGTCTGTAATCGTTAGAAAACTCATAAGCGTGCTCCCTTGAGTAATAAAGAGAAAGAGCTTAATTGACACTCTGTGCTTTTTTTACCGTTTGAAAAACCACGAGTCGTAGATCGAGTTGATCCGCAAACGCAAAATCAAACGCAAAAAAAATGCTCATTTACCATAGAAAGCAACAACAAATCACTTGCAAAACAACAACAGTGCGCACGAAACCCAATTTGTTCTTCATCCCCCGTTTTGATCGACAAGAGGATTGCGAGCCATAATGAGGATATAGGAAACTCAGTGCAAAGAAAAGGGACTAAAAATGCCACAGTGTTCTTTGCGGGTTTCTCTGTCGTTGCTACAAGGCAGCGCGTAGAAACAACAACAGCACAATTTGGGTACTAATGTTGTTGCTGCAGAGCCGAGTCTCGGCCCAAGTATGTGGAATATTTGAATGCCAGCAAGCCATGGCATTCAGATCAAAGGGTTACGTGCCCGGCGCCCATCATATTATGACGTCACGATTAATAGAATTTTATTTCTAGTGATGTTTAGTATATATTTCTACCTTTATTAAATATATTTCTTGTGTACTGCTTGTAACAGTAAATAATATTTACTGTAAAACCATTTCAATACTAGATAATCTTAAAAAAGCCACTGGAAAACGTCATAATATTTAATAATTGTGCCAAGCGAACACACTTATAAATGTATTTATTTAATAGGGCAATAAAGAGGACAATCGGCCTGCTAATGATCTAATAGTCTGGCCTCAGAGTATAATTGTTAGCTTGGAATCAACGAAAAAATGTTTAAAGAGTTGCATTTGAATATATAAGTGAACAGCGAACGATGCTTTAATACGATTGAATATTCTTAAGAACATTATTTAATAAGTACGAGGTTCTAGTCGGGAGCTCCCGAAGATTTTTATTGATTGCTTGGAAGCGGAGTAATTTATCGATTATCGGAAACAAACTCGGTCTGCGCAGGCACTAGGAGCACCTACATCTAAAATTGCAAGTCTCTATCTCTTATAGGTTCTGAGATCCTTGCGTTCATACATACGGACAGACGGACAGACAGACAGACGTTTTTAATTGGTTTAGGGTATAAAAAGGCGATAGGGCTGTTTTCATAGATTTTTAATATAAATAAACTTTTTAATACACATTTTATATTATTTGTTAAGCGGTTTTTAAGCCTTTTTTAACAAATAACTTATTTAAAGCGTGTAAGGTATATTTATATGAGTCAGGTGGTAAACTGAAAAACGTTTTTTTTTTCCTTAATCTCTAACTGGCAGATTTATTGACCATACAATAGCGATAGATCTGTATTATCTGTACATGTCAAATTTGGCGGCTCCAGCTCTTAAATCCAAAGTGATTTGCTCAAAATACATTATTGATTATCGAACCAAATTCTTACTGCGCGGCATTTGTTCAAAATTTTAAGTCTCTAGCTCCTATAGGTTCTGAAATCGATGCGTTCATACTTACGGACGGAGGGACAGACAGACGGGCACAACTAGATCGACTTGGCTATTTATGCTGATATAGAATATACATATATACTTAATGGGGTATGGAATGCGTCTTCTGCCTGTAACTTTCGCTCAAAACCATTAAGCCCTTTTTACCCAGCTTTAATTGTGTTAAATATAAAAACTGATCGGACATTGAGCTAAAAATTCTTTAATTATGTATAATACATGCTTAATTCAGGAAAGGCTTAAAAGCTCTTAAGGCAAACAATTGTTGGCCAGTAGCAGACCTGTTTGCAAATTAACACTCATGAGTATAACTGAACTGTTTTCCTGAAACTTAAATATGGACTAGCAGAAGGCTAGATAGTAAATAAAGGATGCAGATAGTAAATAAAGGATGCAAATACCAAGCCCAGAACCCAATTTGTAAGTGAGTTAGTATGTTAATAACATTGTTCGAATTGTACATGTATAAAGTATGATATCGTTTTGAAATTTAAGATAAAGTAGGCAATGTATTGATAAAGATGCTAATATTGGAGCTAGAAAAGGCAGTATTGATCAATTGGATAAAGAAAAGATTTAATATATAATTTTTTAAGTAGAGAAGATAAAAATGAAGTATTTAAAAAAATCTTTAAATTTTTGCGTGTGCTACGACGATCTGCTAAGTATTTTATTTTCGTTGCTTATAAGTAGTTAACGATGCAATATAAGAGACATAATTAGTACAAAAATGGATCCGACTGTGAAACGGACTAGATGACAAATAACTGACTTGAAAAAAAACAATTTTTAAACTACATGCAAATACACAGGTAGAACAAATACTTGAGGATTATACAAATACATAATTCTATTTTACAAATAATTTTTAACAGATTGCAGCGCTGATTTACATATTAACAACTGCTATCTAGGTAACAGAGCATTTGATGAGTGTAACAGTGCATATGTTATAAATAACAGGCTCGAAAGTGCGCTCTAACAGCGCGTCTTTTTCAGTCTGTACTGTAAAACAGCTGCTGTAATTTTCATTTCCAGACCACGTGAGTTTAACAGTTCCTCTGTTATCGGTAACAGACTCAAGAGTGCGCTCTAGCAGAGTCGCCTTTTTGCGTTCGTACCGCAAAAAAGCTTCTGTTAATTATATTTCCATATGCTGAGTTTAACAGTGCGTCTGTAATCGTTAGAAAACTCATAAGCGTGCTCCCTTGAGTAATAAAGAGAAAGAGCTGAATTGACACTCTGTGCTTTGAAAAACCACGAGTCGTACATCGAGTTGATCCGCAAACGCAAAATCAAACGCAAAAAAAATGCTCATTTACCATAGAAAGCAACAACAAATCACTTGCAAAACAACAACAGTGCGCACGAAACCCAATTTGTTCTTCATCCCCCGTTTTGATCGACAAGAGGATTGCGAGCCATAATGAGGATATAGGAAACTCAGTGGAAAGAAAAGGGACTAAAAATGCCATAGTGTTCTTCGCGGGTTTCTCTGTCGTTGCTACAAGGCAGCGCGTAGAAACAACAACAGCACAATTTGGGTACTAATGTTGTTGCTGCAGAGCCGAGTCTCGGCCCAAGTATGTGGAATATTTGAATGCCAGCAAGCCATGGCATTCAGATCAAAGGGTTACGCGCCCGGCGCCCATCATATTATGACGTCACGATTAATAGAATTTTATTTCTTGTGATGTTTAGTATATATTTCTACCTTTATTAAATATATTTCTTGTGTACTGCTTGTAACAGTAAATAATATTTACTGTAAAACCATTTCAATACTAGATAATCTTAAAAAAGCCACTGGAAAACGTCATAATATTTAATAATTGTGCCAAGCGAACACACTTATAAATGTATTTATTTAATAGGGCAATAAAGAGGACAATCGGCCTGCTAATGATCTAATAGTCTGGCCTCAGAGTATAATTGTTAGCTTGGAATCAACGAAAAAATATTTAAAGAGTTGCATTTGAATATATAAGTGAACAGTGAACGATGCTTTAATACGATTGAATATTCTTAAGAACATTATTTAATAAGTACGAGGTTCTAGTCGGGAGCTCCCGAAGATTTTTATTGATTGCTTGGAAGCGGAGTAATTTATCGATTATCGGAAACAAACTCGGTCTGCGCAGGCACTAGGAGCACCTACATCTAAAATTGCAAGTCTCTATCTCTTATAGGTTCTGAGATCCTTGCGTTCATACATACGGACAGACGGACAGACAGACAGACGTTTTTAATTGGTTTAGGGTATAAAAAGGCGATAGGGCTGTTTTCATAGATTTTTAATATAAATAAACTTTTTAATACACATTTTATATTATTTGTTAAGCGGTTTTTAAGCCTTTTTCAACAAATAACTTATTTAAAGCGTGTAAGGTATATTTATATGAGTCAGGTGGTAAACTGAAAAACGTTTTTTTTCCTTTATCTCTAACTGGCAGATTTATTGACCATATAATAGCGATAGATCTGTATTATCTGTACATGTCAAATTTGGCGACTCCAGCTCTTAAATCCAAAGTGATTTGCTCAAAATACATTATTGATTATCGAACTAAATTCTTACTGCGCGGCATTTGTTCAAAATTTTAAGTCTCTAGCTCCTATAGGTTCTGAAATCGATGCGTTCATACTTACGGACGGAGGGACAGACAGACGGGCACAACTAGATCGACTTGGCTATTTATGCTGATATAGAATATACATATATACTTAATGGGGTATGGAATGCGTCTTCTGCCTGTAACTTTCGCTCAAAACCATTAAGCCCTTTTTACCCAGCTTTAATTGTGTTAAATATAAAAACTGATCGGACATTGAGCTAAAAATTCTTTAATTATGTATAATACATGCTTAATTCAGGAAAGGCTTAAAAGCTCTTAAGGCAAACAATTGTTGGCCAGTAGCAGACCTGTTTGCAAATTAACACTCATGAGTATAACTGAACTGTTTTCCTGAAACTTAAATATGGACTAGCAGAAGGCTAGATAGTAAATAAAGGATGCAGATAGTAAATAAAGAATGCAAATACCAAGCCCAGAACCCAATTTGTAAGTGAGTTAGTATGTTAATAAAAATAAAAAGTTAAGATAAAGTAGGCAATGTATTGATAAAGATGCTAATATTGGAGCTAGAAAAGGCAGTATTGATCAATTGGATAAAGAAAAGATTTAATATATAATTTTTTAAGTAGAGAAGATAAAAATGAAGTATTTAAAAAAATCTTTAAATTTTTGCGTGTGCTACGACGATCTGCTAAGTATTTTATTTTCGTTGCTTATAAGTAGTTAACGATGCAATATAAGAGACATAATTAGTACAAAAATGGATCCGACTGTGAAACGGACTAGATGACAAATAACTGACTTGAAAAAAAACAATTTTTAAACTACATGCAAATACACAGGTAGAACAAATACTTGAGGATTATACAAATACATAATTCTATTTTACAAATAATTTTTAACAGATTGCAGCGCTGATTTACATATTAACAACTGCTATCTAGGTAACAGAGCATTTGATGAGTGTAACAGTGCATATGTTATAAATAACAGGCTCGAAAGTGCGCTCTAACAGCGCGTCTTTTTCAGTCTGTACTGTAAAACAACTGCTGTAATTTTCATTTCCAGACCACGTGAGTTTAACAGTTCCTCTGTTATCGGTAACAGACTCAAGAGTGCGCTCTAGCAGAGTCGCCTTTTTGCGTTCGTACCGCAAAAAAGCTTCTGTTAATTATATTTCCATATGCTGAGTTTAACAGTGCGTCTGTAATCGTTAGAAAACTCATAAGCGTGCTCCCTTGAGTAATAAAGAGAAAGAGCTTAATTGACACTCTGTGCTTTTTTTACCGTTTGAAAAACCACGAGTCGTAGATCGAGTTGATCCGCAAACGCAAAATCAAACGCAAAAAAAATGCTCATTTACCATAGAAAGCAACAACAAATCACTTGCAAAACAACAACAGTGCGCACGAAACCCAATTTGTTCTTCATCCCCCGTTTTGATCGACAAGAGGATTGCGAGCCATAATGAGGATATAGGAAACTCAGTGCAAAGAAAAGGGACTAAAAATGCCACAGTGTTCTTTGCGGGTTTCTCTGTCGTTGCTACAAGGCAGCGCGTAGAAACAACAACAGCACAATTTGGGTACTAATGTTGTTGCTGCAGAGCCGAGTCTCGGCCCAAGTATGTGGAATATTTGAATGCCAGCAAGCCATGGCATTCAGATCAAAGGGTTACGCGCCCGGCGCCCATCATATTATGACGTCACGATTAATAGAATTTTATTTCTTGTGATGTTTAGTATATATTTCTACCTTTATTAAATATATTTCTTGTGTACTGCTTGTAACAGTAAATAATATTTACTGTAAAACCATTTCAATACTAGATAATCTTAAAAAAGCCACTGGAAAACGTCATAATATTTAATAATTGTGCCAAGCGAACACACTTATAAATGTATTTATTTAATAGGGCAATAAAGAGGACTTTTTTCTGTTTTAGGTTGAGCAGGAGACCGGGTCGGATGAGACGAATGGGAAACGGGATCGAGGACACCGAGCATCGTGTACCGAGTACCGAGTACCGAGCGTCGGGCATCGAGCATTCGCATCGCACAGAGAGCGAGCGAGTGTTTGAGTATGCATGGTCGTGGTGGCCCGGAGGGCCCGAGACATGGCGAGGCAGCATTAAAGGTGCCTACTAGCTCATGCTCGTCAACCGCTCCAAACCATCACGGGTATGCACACCCACACACAGGCCACTATCCTGTAGCGGTACGAAGTATCCCCCTTCCCACCGTCACACACCGAACCAATCCCCCCTCCAGAGTTTATTGATATATACTTCCTTAATTCTATACATTTTAAATTTTTGTGTTTTGTGATATGTTTATGTGTATATACATGTTTAGGAATTTTGTGTGTGTCGTGTATGTTTTACAAAATTATATGAATTTGCCAACTTAATATTCATACCATTTGTGCAAAAAAATTAACTTTATGATAAGAGCCAAAGTGATTGTTTATGTCTCTATATTTTTAGTAAATAAAAATTCAAGTGTATAGAAGAAGTATACAATTGGAGTGGTGTGCGGCGTCAGCAAATCTGGTTCGCCATAAGCCAGCATTATTGATAAGAGTACAGCAAAATGATGAGAGAATTAATTTAATGGAGTTTATGAAAATAATAATTTTTCGTTGTGATTTGTCTGTTTGATGTACGAAATAAGGAGAAGTGTTTTCTTGTTTCTTATTGATAGAGAATTGGACTCGGCGCATGAATATACAGTGTGTGTGTGTTCCCAATTGTATGGTGTGTGTGTCTGCATTGCCCGAGACATAGGGTTGGCAAATGAACAGAGAACACACAGGGCCACTCCACAATTCACAACTGTGATTTGTCATGTCCGTCCTGTGCTGATTGTTGGTTTTTTGTTTTCCCAATTTAAAAAATCTCCCTATCCTCTGGTTCCCACATCAAGAGCAGATAAATAACACCGCAGTTGATAAGAAAATTGATGTTATTTTAGCCGAGTACCTTCTCTCAGTTCATTTAAATTTCAATAATTTAAATATATTTGCACTGGCTGTTATCAGATGCGTGTTGGCTATGATTAAATATTTGCGATGCGGGATAAAAAAGATGGTTGAGATGGAGAAGTTTTTAGCAAGAGGAATTTTGAATTGGCAGATTCATTGGTGTGAAGAGGCAATGATAAGCATATTGTGTGCTGTGTTTGTGTTCATTGCTTTTTCTCGATGTGATTGTGTGTGTGTGTGTGTAAAGGAGTGATGATGTTTGATGCTGCCAAATGTGGATTTCTGGAGCTTTTCTTGAAAAGGAAGTTGCCCGTCTTCCCTCGTAGGCCGGTTAGGGATGCAAATAGCAGCTTCTGTTGCCATTGGTCATGGGGTGGGCAAGTGTGGAACAGACATCTTGTTTCGTCTGCTTATGTTTTAGTGTGCGCCAGCGCATTGACGAATAGGAAGCGCGCTCTTGTGCGCGTGTGTGTGCATAAGCTCACTGTATTCGAGCATTGGAAAAGCTGGAGTGTTGTGAGCGAGCAGACACAGAGGCGCACATAGCGGAACATGGCTGGCAATTTGTTGTGGCATTTTTGTATTTTGCAACTTGTTGACAATTGCATTGATGATTGTGTTGTGTTGCATTGAGAAATGCAATTTGTGATGAGGTTGGTATATTTTTAGGAAAATAATAGCTGCTTGAGGATAAATTAAAAAGGTAAGTAAATAAGGTAGGTAAAAATAATAAGGAGGTAAGTAACGGGTAAGTACTAAAATAAAGATTTGGTTTGGGAAATTAACTAATAAAAGGTAAGTTGGAGGTAAGTAAAAGTTGCTATTTTTTCCAGGATTTTAATTTTGATTGAGCAGTAGATGAGTCAATGAAACCGGGTATCTGAATTCATTCAAATTATTGGCTTGAATTTGACCATGGTACAGCGAGCGGTGTAGAATCTGCGCCTAGGCGGAGCACTCCTTGCAATTGTTGTTGCAATATCAACACCGAGCCCATCAGACCGTCTAACTGCTCTTGCTGCTTGTTGGCCATTTGAAGCAGTATATCGTTTTGCAGATCGTTGGAGGAGGGTGTTTGGTAAAGTTGCTGTTGTTGTGGTGATGGTAGTAGCTGTCGCTGCTCAACGTCAACTTGCATTGGCGTGGATTGTTGTTGTGTGACGGGTTGATTGGCGGTGGTGGCTTGTTGCCGGATGGACCAATTTTCTAGCATCTGGCGCTGCCTTGAGATGATCTGTTCTCTGGTTTGAACAGAGTCAGGTCTCTCAAGTTGGCGTTGCTGCTGTTGTTGTTGTTGTAAACTTTGGATCCGCGCCCATCTAGAGCGTGGATCCAAGGAGTTGGATGAGGAGACGGTGGGGGGATTGGAGTTATTGGCATTGTTTGCCGTATTGATGTTGTTGTTTGTGATTGGTGTGGCAGATTTTCGGGGAACTCCAGCTGGAGTGCTAGTTTGTAATTTTTGATTTTGTATTGGTTGCGTTCCTATCTGTCCACCATTTTGTTTTGATTTCTTGTTATTTTTGTTGTTGATTAGCTTAGGCTTTGGCAGCTGGCGCTGCAGCTGAACTTGTTGTTGTTTTTGCTGTTGCTGCTGCTGTTGCAGTTGCAGTTGAGCAGATTGCTGGCGCTGAGGCTGCTTTTGCCGCCGCTGTAATTTCGGCTGAGGCTGCCGAACATTCGGACTGATATTTTTGCTGTTTGGCAGGGACAACAGTTTTGCTTGTAGCAGATCCAGATACAAGGGGCAGCCCTTGTAATTGGCTGTATGGTCCGAGCCGCAGTTTGCACAAGTGGCTGGCACATTTGCCGGTTTGACGCAAGTCTGTGTGAGGTGCTCATTACCGCACTTCACACAGCGAGCAGGGTGGCGGCAATAACGGGCCGTGTGGTTAAAGCGCTGGCATCGGTGGCACTGTGGCAAATTCTTGCCATCTATTTTAGGCCACTCGAAGCGGACGACGTATTTGCAAAGATTTCTGATTTCGAATATAGATCGATTCTTTGTGGAATCGGGAGCCAGTTCCACAAAGAATATATTCGGTTGATATGTACCAGGGCCGCTGCGATTCTTATATTTTGGGCAATATACGTTGCGAATCGTATAGCCCATGCAGGTCAGCTCGTTCCGGATTGCGTCGGTGCTTGTGGAGGCGTGAATGCCCCGCACCACAACCCGGAATGAGCGCTCCTCACGCCTCTGGTACGTGTTATAATTGATTGAATTGTCCGTATTGAGGACGTTTATGATTTTAGAGTATGTCTCTAGAGTTTTTGGCAGGATTCTTAATATGCCAGGACCACCTAATTTTAATCCATAATCAATTATGGGCGGGTTTTGTCCGTTTAATTTGGCAATTACAGAATCGATGCCGTTTTGATCTGGCTGGTTGTAATGCTGAATGCATATCTGTGGCGGTTTGTAGTGTTTCGCCGCAGGGGCAGAAACATTGATCGCACCAGCTTGCTGTTGTTGTTGACAGTCGGGAGAGTTAGAAGGAGTAGCATTGACGGCCGTGGCGGCAGTGGCGAAATGGATACTTGTCAATGCTGCTCTTGTGTTAGTTGGAGTTGTTGTCGTAGTTGTTGACTGTTTGACAGGTGACAGGGCAGCTTGTACGGCAGCGGCCAAATTGTTAGTTTTCGCCGGCAGCTGTTGGGACTGATGTGTATCTGGCGCTTCAAAGTCGGATTCAGATAATAATGTGAACCGATTTGCAAATTGGTTGCGTCTTTGAGCATCTTGCTGGGATAGGCGAGAAATTGCCGAGTTTTGGCGATTTGACTTTCGTGCATTATTTTTGCGAATTTGATTGGCTGTTCTGCCTGTGGGATGCAGTAACTTATAGTGAGATGCACCGGTAGTGGCTGTGGTGGTGATTTTGCCGCCGGGACCACCAATACCGGGTGCATTGTTGGAACTGCTGTCACTGCTGCTGCTTATACACGTTGAATTTTTGGGTTTTTGATTTGCAGCATTGCCAGCCAAAATGGCTGCATATGTTGGCGAAATGACTTGTGTGGAGGTTTTTGTAGCAACAACCGAAGTGGGAGTATGGTGGCGAAAAGTGCTCATCGGCAGCGGTTGAGCTGGCTTTTTTTTAATTGCTGCGCATGCGTGCGCTACGGCGAACTTCTAGCGATTAAGCTAGTAGTCGCATTTTATTGTCTTTTTCATTGCTTAATTCTAGTTCACAATGCAATATATGAGACAGAATTGGAACGAAATAGGTCTAATTGTGAAACGGACTAGCTGACAAATTACTGGCATGTATGACATATTTTAACAAAATTTTTACATGCATATCACAACATAAAAGAAAATTGTGACGAATTACGATAAATAAACATTTAACAATTATTTTTTACATTTAACATTACTTAATACTATGCTTGGCAGGCTTATTTGAATTTTTTTAGCAGTTGGCGGTACTATTTCTGTTATTAACAGTGCCTCTGTTAACGTTATCAGGGTTGTTGGCGATTGCGTTCAGAACAGTTGAGCAATTACTCAATTGGTTCTGTTATTAACATACCTCTGTTAATGTTATCAGGGCTGCTTTCGATTGCGTTATGAACAGCTGAGTTAACATATTAATTGAGTTAAATTGTAAACATAGTTTGCCAGAGGGGCGAATTTAAGGATTTGTTGGAATTTATAATTCTAGTTGATGCAAATTTACTTATTATTTATCTATTTCAGGTCTCATGGATTAATATGTTATACGGCCTGGCCTTCCTGTGTGTTTGCCGCCCGCAATTGGACCATCGACGTTGGAGCCGCTGCCAGGAGTGCCACGGGCGCCTTCTGGCAATTTGGAGGTGTCTGCCGTTCGTCGAGGATTGACCGTAGTCTGCTGGAGGTGCCCACACAAGCTTCTGGGGCACCTTATGGTGTGTTTGCATGCCAAAGCAGGAGAGTAGGAGCCATATTCCCAGCCTGTGGGGCATTTGCAGCTGCCATGTACCCAGCCGTGTTCTGCGAAGGCATGCTTGACGTTGTTGCTGCTGTTGCACGAGCTTCTGGCGCTTTGGAGGCCAGCAGTTGTGTTGAGCTGGTCCCCCAGAGTGCCTTTTGCCGAGTAGAGTGTGGAGTTGCCGCTGTTGCTGGTTGTCAGGAGCTGCAGGTGAGCGTCTTTTGGGTTCAATACAGCTTGTTGAACTGCTTCTTCTTCTTTTAGCCCCCCTGACTGTTGACTGTGCGTTGTTGCTGCTGGGCGCCTCCACTACCTCCCGTTGTTGCTGTAGGTGCTGCTGGTGAAGGTTCGAGTGCTGCTGGCGGAGCTGTTGTGTGGTTGTGGGCTGATTTTGTTGCCAAGGAGCATCTGTGGCAATGTTTATGAGGCTGTATGGGGCTATTATTATGCTCTGTGAAATAGAAAAATTTGTTATATTGGCACAGACTGAGTTGCTTGGATTAATATTTGTATTTTTATTTTCAGTTAAGGCTATTGTGTGTTGCTGTTGGTTTGATTGCTGCTGCTCTGGTGTTCGCTGTTGTTGAGTTGGCTCGTTATTTGCAGCCTCGTCCATCTCGCGCTCAAGTTGCTGCCTGAGTCTTTCAAGTCGGTGCTCAAGCTGCTGCTCGTCCTCAGTTAGCCGTTGCTGTTGTAAATTGGCTTGCTGAGGTTGTGGAAGTGGCCGTTCTAGTTGTTGCTCTTGTTGCTGCTGTGGTGTATCTAGCACTATTTCGACGTCAGGCGACTGATTTGGCTGATGCTGGAGTCCCTCGAGCTGTTGTTGCTGCTGCTGTATTTGCTGTTGTTGCTGTTGCTGATGCTGCTGTTGGTACTGGTGTTGCTGCTGCTGTTGTTGCTGCTGCTCTTGTTGCTGTTGCTGCTGCTGTTGCTGCTGGTGTTGTTGCTGTTGCTGCTGCTGTTGTTGCTGTTGCTGCTGCTGTTGTTGCTGTTGCTGCTGCTGTTGTTGCTGTTGCTGCTGCTGTTGTTGCTGCTGGTATATTTGAATAGCCAGCTCGCGAGGCAGTACTAATTGCTGAATCACCAATGGCTGTTCCCTAATTGCTAGTTTTAGCTCTTCGAGCGTAATTCGTCCCTCTCTGTAGTGCCTTCTTAGCGAATTTATCCTCATTTCGCTGAATCTGGCTGGCTGTTGTTGTGGGGTCTGCTGTTGCTGCTGCTGTTGCATTCTGAGCGAGTTTGCTTCTTCTTCTTCAAGCTCCATGCGAAGCAGAGTTGGCAGCTGTTGTTGTTCTTGCGATTGCTGCACTAGTTGCTGTAGAGGGCGAACATGTTGTTGTAGTTGCAGACTATACCTTTGCCGATCAAGACGAATTGGAACATACGGACTTGCGATTAGCTTACGAGCGTTGGCATTAGGATGAATAGCAAGTGAGTCGGCGAATCTTTTGCTTGTAGTATGGAATATTTCGTCCACTGTGCCTATGTCGTAAGTATCACGTATGTCTTTGTTTCTAGTCCACCAGGAGGCCTTCACTATCTTCCTTAGAATCCAGTTCTGTGTGGATTCTATTCGGCGTAGCTGTGTGTCAGAGATCATGGCACCCCAGATCGGCAAAGCATATCTCCATATCGGCGCAATCATCTGCTTGTAGATAGTTATTTTGCATTCTACAGAGAGTACGCTTTTGTTTCCTATTAGCCACTCTAGTTTATTATAGAGTGCTTTAAGACGGCATCGTAGCTGCGTAACATGGTGTTGCATGTGGAGCTTTCGGTCCAGATGGACACCTAGGTACTTTTGCCTTGGTTTAGAGGGGATTTCTTGCCCATTGAGTCGTGGAGTCAGGTAATTCATTCGGCTGTTTAAATTACGTAGAGTATGTACTACATGAGCTGATTTGCTGTCATTAATTTGGATGCACCAGCGATTGCACCAAATGGTGAATTGGCGCAGATACGTTTGATTTGCACTGTATGATGTTTGCAGTATGTCAGCAGAGCTCATTATGACTGTGTCATCGGCAAACGTTGACAGTAGCATGCTGCAGTTGTATGGGTTAGTTATGGACGTTTCTGTATTTGTTATTGTTGCTGCTGTTGTTGTTGGATTGGGAGGTGTTGCAATGTGTGGTAATGGCATATCTGCTGTGTAGATGATATATAGAATTGGCCCAAGTACGCTCCCCTGGGGCACTCCAGCGCTAACTTTGCCTATTCTAGATTTAATGCCCTCGTTTCCATGTACGATGAATGTGCGATCAAGTAGATAGCTCTTGAGAACATTATACAGCCTATTAGGCAGTATCTTGCCAAGTTTCAAGAGCAATCCTTCGTGCCATACTCGATCAAATGCTTCGCGTATATCGATATAGACGGCTGAGCAGTATTGTTTCTTTTCAAATGCACTCAGGATGAATTGGGTTACCCGTGCTAGTTGCTGCTCAGTGCCATGATCTTTGCGAAAGCCAAATTGATGTAGTGGCACGGCCTTTGCAAATTCAGAGCATTCATAGAGCCTGTACATGAGAAGCCTTTCAAAGATTTTGGAGAAACCTGCAAGCAGGCTTATTGGTCGGTATGAGGCGACATCTTCTGTGGGTTTTCCAGGCTTTAAAATTGTTTTTATGGCAGCGCATTTCCACTGTCGCGGGAAATGGCCATGTCTGAGTATGCAGTTGTATATCATGACAAGGTACAGTATTGCTTTCTTTGGTAGTGCTTTAATGACTCTATTGTCTATGTTATCGATGCCTGCAGCCTTTTTTATTGTCAAGCAGCCAATCTCTTTTGTCACCTCAGTATATGTAATTGGGCGAAAAGGGATAACACCAGCGACGCCAGCGCCGCTGTCGCAATCGTTAGTTTGCTGTCTAGTGTTTATCTCATTATTCACCTGGAGTCTGTATTCAGCCGTATTTGAGAATATGGGGCTGAAACGTTGCTCCAGGTATGCAGCGAAGACCTCAGCCTTTTCTTTACTAGTTTTAGTCCATTGTGTTCTATTGCTGCGACTGTTGTTGTTGTCAGTCGCTTGTATTTTAAGTGGCCAATTTGGCTCTGGTTGCCTTTTGATGTTGTTTGTGATGCGCCAAAGCTTTTGTATCTTGTAGCGATCAGTGGCATCTATTTGTTCAAACATTTTGTTCGTTTGTTTCTTCTTGTCCATACGAAGCGCTTTTTTTAGTTTGTTTTGGGCCTGGCTAAGTCGGCTTCGCGTGAGAGGTGTTCGCATAACCATATGTTCTCTCTTGCGCTGCCGTTTTATTGCCAAAAGTCTAATTGTTTCGTTTGTTAATTTAAAACGGCCATGGTTCATGCGATTTGTATTTGTGCCTTGTCTTTGTTGCTGTTGATGTCTACGAGGTGGGTGTGTTGCTGCTAAGGAAGCATTATATATGTTTTTATTTAATATGTCGATGGCGTCTTCAATATCGGGTCCCGATATTATTTCTGTATTAAGACGAACGTTTTTATCTAAATGGTTTTGAAATTTTTTTACGTTTGCATTTATCGGTAGCAATCGCATTGTTGTTTGTTTATACGGGAATCGGCCTACTCTGAGGCCTATATGTATAGGTAGATGATCCGATTCTAGATCGATTGTAGAGTGTGTTTGTAGTCGGTCATTGTTAATGCCACTGTAGACCGCAATATCGATAGCGGATGGCCTGTTCCTACTTGTGTATGGGAAGTGTGTAGCCCCACCTGTAGCGAGAATGTTCAGCTTCTTGTTGCTGTGAATGCTTCTTAGCAGCTCTACCCCTCGTCGACAAGCACGTTGGTTGCCCCACCAGGAATGTTTGGCGTTCCAGTCGCCACATAAAATGAACCCGGACCCGCTCAATTTTTCAAAATGTTGGAAAAGTTTGGCAAACATGTCAGCGCTCCAATTATATTGCGGTGGGCAATAAATTGGAGCTAGGACAATGGTCTCATTTTTTGCCAGGGTCACAGCTACTGGTGCAGATTGCATGGATTCAAACACAATTGCTTCCAGGGCAATGTGTTTGATTCCGTGTTTTACTAAAGTGGCAACACCCCCGCATCTATGGTGTGGTGGTGGGCGAGTTGCCGCATATGTATGGTAGCCGTTAATAGTAATTGGGGGACCTGGATTGAGAGCGCTGGGGCCCAATCGTAGTTCGACGAGCATCATAATATCAATTTTATGTCGATTCATGAAAACCTCTAATTCATTTAGTTTGTTTCTAACGCCAGCAGCGTTCCAATATGCAATTTTAAAAGAGTTGCCATATTGGTCGCTGCTGTGGTTCGTATTTGGAATAATGTTTGGCCTTCTCCTGTTAAGCAATGGACTGTTAAGGTTGGACAAATGTGTTGTTGTAGTAGTTGTGGTGTCACTAGTAGTGTGAGTGGTGTGTCTGCCATCATTGACTTGACTCAATGTGGCAGTCGCGCTGGCATTGTTGGTGTTGTTCGCTCTATACATACTGGCTACTGTCAGTGGCTATGTGTTCACAATTGGCGTTTGCCGATTGGCTGTTGTTTATTGGCTGTGCTGTGCTAATCAATGTACTCATTAAATTAGGAAAATTGTTTTTTTTATTGACATTGTTCAAGGTATCAGAGGTTGATGTTGTTAGTGGGATTGTTTGTTGTTCTCCTTGTTTATTAATATTAGTGTTGCTTGCTGCCATTGTGAGCAACAGGCTAATTAGCATGTCTATTTTCTTGGACATCTCATTTATACTTATCACACTTTGCTGCAGCGCCTCCAAGAGTGGTGAGTCCGCCTGTTGTCTATGTTGTTGTTGTTGCGATTGCTGCTGGTGTCGTTGCTGTTGCTCATGTGATTGCTGCTCTTGCTGTCGTTGATATTGCTGCCGTTTTTGCTGCTCAGGTAGTTGTTGTTGCCTCAGTCGCTGTTGCCTCTGAAGTTGCTGCTGCTGCTCGGGCTGTAGCTGCTGCTGTTGTTGTTGCTGCTGTTGTCGTTGCTGCTGTTGCTGCTCCAGTTGTAGCTGTTGCTGGTACTTCTTGAGGTGTTGCATGGCTGGGTTGTGACTGAGGCTCGTATTTGCTTGTCCACTGGCTACTTGGCTATAAGTCAGTTGATTGTTTGGCTTCAGCTGTTGATGTTGCTGCTGTTGTTGCTGCTGCTGCTTTTGCTGTTGTTGCCGAAGTTGCTGTTGCTGTTGCTTCCGTTCCTTAGTCGACTTAATTCCACTAGGAGCTGAAGTATTAATTGCTAGGTATTGTGGCTGCTGGTGTTGGTGTTGTAGTTGCTGCTGCTGCTGATGATGTTGTTGTAGCTGCCGATGTTGTTGTTGCTGCTGCTGCTGATGTTGTTGTAGCTGCCGATTTTGTTGTTGTTGTTGTTGCTGCTGCTGTTGTTGCTGTTGTTGTTGCTGTTGCTGTTGCTGATGCTGCTGTTGCTGCTGCTGCTGCTGCTGTTGTTGTTGCTGTTGCTGCTGTTGTTGGTGCTGCTGTTGCCTATCAATTGCCGCCCGAACACGGTTTGCTGCTAGTTTTTCCCGCTCCATTTTGTACACACTGCATCCCTTAAAGCTGGCTATGTGGTCAGCCTTGCAGTTAACGCACTTAGCAGGTGTGTTTCTGGGTTTAGTACACGTTGTAGTCGGGTGCTGTTCACCGCATTTGAGACATGCAAAAGGCCTACGACAGTAGTTCTTGCTATGCCCAAACGATTGGCACCGATGACACTGTACAGGCTCATCTCGCTTCAGCTGTCTTTCTACTTCAATGTGTTGGTTTCCCAGAGTTTTCAGTTCCAGTACTTTGTCGTTGGTGTCGCCGTTTGGTGCCAGTTCGACTTCAAACATGTTAAGTGGCCGTCGCTCAAATCGATGTTTTATGACGCTGGCAAAGCGAACCGTGTTGTTGTTGTTTACCGTTCGACACAAGGGAACAAACGCAATGTCGGTCTGGATTCCAGAGCCCAGCTCCATGCCTGGTTGACAGACAGAGAAGTGGGGACTGGGATCCAGACTGTTTTTTTATTCATTTAATACCCAGAGTATTTACAATGAATTAAGTGACATGTTATATACAAATCAAGTGAAGTTGCCCAGCCTTGGCATGGGGATTGCTGTCAAATTATTATTTGAGGACTGGGAAAATTCCCAATTGTCTGGAAGCTACCCAGTCTGATAGCCGTTGCATCTGAATAAGCTGGAGTCTCCAGCGTGACCACTGTTGATCCTGTCGCCAGATGCCATTAGTATGGGTGCTTGAGAAACGAAGCATCAAGGCCTTTTTCCATTGTGTGGGATGTCGCAGTCTAAATTTCTGTAAGTAGGCAACCCTTTGACAACGAGTTGTATGGAGCCATCTGAGTGGTTCGTTAGCGTAACGCGATCTTTGTTTTATCTGCCTTTCAGCCATTCGCAATTGGATGAGTTGCCGTGTCCTGCAAATAGTCCTAGTCTTAGGCCCTCGCTGTGGTACTAGTACATAGAGGTTGGCTGCCATAATGAATAGTGTAGCAAGTGTGCACATGGTGTTGCACACTGCTTCATGATTCGCACCGGTGGCCACGTCCCGCTGCGTCTGTGGATTTGGATGCGAGCTTGGTGTCTCTGGACTGGGAGGAATGAGGGCTCCTGGCCTTGTAGGGGCAGCGAGAGTTGAGCACAGCTGCATATGAGACGGGCTGCTTCGTTCATCCTGGAGGTTGTTGGGCTGCACCATT